>NC_133534.1:50038882-50352771 GCF_048544455.1 Silene latifolia | reverse complement strand
TGATGAAGGCAACAATCTTTACAACTATCAAATATCTTTACAAGAGTTGAAATATCTTGCCTCGAACCATTTTTGCTCAACTCAATGTCAATGTCAATGTCAATGTCAAATTAACTATCAAAATATCTTTACAAGAGTTGATGTAGGCAACAATCTTTACAGGAGCCTCGACCCACTTTTGCATATTATGACTTCACGGACAATTGTCTTCCTTAATTAAACACCTATACAACCAAAAACAAGTACAATCGACTTATTTACGAAAAATTTGCCAAAGTTATGAAGAAATGAACTTCACATCATTTTTAAGACAATGAAGTGTACCTTTGTAGTATTTTTATCCCATCTAAGTAGTTCCAATACGATCGATTTTCGATATTGTGACAAATTCTGCCAAGAGAAACATATATTAATGAAGTATATAGACAACGAACCTATCTTTATTTGGAGAATATCAAACCTTGTTTTGTGATTCTCAGATCTTGTTCAGTGAATCTCAGACCTTGCTGATAATGACCATGTTTCACCAAAAAAGCTCTGAGATTCACTGCACAATGTCTGGCGTTCACAAGATAAGGTCCAGGATTCACAAAATAAGGTCCAAGATTCACAAAACAAGTTCCAGGATTCACAAAAATAAGTTCACAAAATAAGCTCCAATATTCACAAAACAAGGTCCATCATTCACAAAATAAGGTCTAGGATTAACAAAACAAGTTCTAGGATTCACAAAAAAAGTAAAATGAAACATGAAAAGAAAAAGGAAAGGAAAATGATTCTTACCTGATCCATAACAAAGCCACGTGGTCCAAGGGTCTGTAAAGCCTCCCTTGTGACTTCCATCCATGGAGTGGACACCATAGCGTCACTTAAATAATGAGGAAATGCAATTAGTCAATATCTCTCACAATATAACTTTTATATTGTAAAATCAAATAAAAATCATATAACTTTTATATCGTAAAATCAAATCAAAGCAAAATCATTACAATTTATTTTGTGCCGATTTTGATCTGCATACATAATCCAACAATTGCTGGTCACTGTAAGGAAGTGGTCGAGAGCCACTGCCACAATATGAGCATATAAACATCATTTAATCAACTAAAGTACTAAAGGTTTTGCAAGAAAATATGATAATATTAAAAGAAGAAGGTTCTTACAGCGGTACACGACTCCATTCTAGTGCATCTTTTTTCACTCTATCTCTTAATACGTTCTTACCACATGTAATAATCTGATAGCACACCCTCAGTGCAAAACGCTTCACCTGAACTTCCTATAAATGCAAAAAGGGGAATAATAATGTGTTGCCTACTTATAAAAATTTATATTTATCAATGTACAAACAGAGTTGAAAAAGTAATCTTACAGTATATATGGTTATTGGACAATCACTTTTGTTTCCTTTGTAATTCTCCAATATGTTCAATAAATAGATGCCATTATCTATTTCATCAGAACGTAAGTTTGATTTTGGGATAAACACTTCGGGCGTCCACAGAATACTTCTCGGTCTTTGGCACCTTTGGTTTAAGAAGCCGGATGAGCTTTTCTTTCTGTATGTACAAAAGAGAAATCAGTCTTTCTTAGCTACTCGACCTTGTTCAAAGTGAATCTTAGGGCTTGTTACTGAATCTTAGGCCTTGTTCTCAGAAACTTGGTCGTGGTTTAAAATCTTCTATTTTGCTCTTAATTTTATGAATCTCACACCTTATCTTGTGAATCTCGGACCTTGTACAGGTGAATCTTAGGGCTTGTTCTGTGAAAATCTGGTCGTGGTTTAAAATCATCTATTTTGCTCTTAATTTTATGAATCTCAGACCTTATCTTGTGAATCTTAGGCCTTGTTCAGTGAATCTTAGGGCTTGTTCTGTGAAAATTTGGTCGTGGTTTAAAATAAAATCATCTACTTTGCTCATAATTTTGTGAATCTCAGGCCTTATCTTGTGAATCTCAGGCCTTGTTCAGTGAATCTTAGGGCTTGTTATGTGAAACTTGGGCGTAGTTTAAAAACATCTATTTTGGGCTTAATTTTGTGAATCTCACACCTTATCTTGTGAATCTCATACCTTGTTCAGTGAATCTTAGGGCTTGTTTTTGTGAAACATAAGTGTAGGCTTCACAAAATAAAGTCATACATTCACAAAGTCATTTCCTAGTAGAATCACAATAACACACATTTCCCTAAGCAAAATGGAAACAATAGACGTACCAAAGCTTGGATAAAACAGGAATAATCAACATATCTGCCTTTCATAGGATGGATGATTTGCACTTTGCTACTTTTAGTTCTGAGGTCGATACAAATCAAGAAAGGTGCGCAGGAGGCGGAGACTATTGGAGCGAAAACCTGAAAAGGGACAAAAAGTTAATCAATTAAAAAAGACAAAAATGCAAAGAATAAAAAAGTAAAAAATGAACTTAAGTTGAAATATAAGCAGACCAAAATAAAAGACTTACTAGTTGAACTGCAAAACATCAACATTGGAGAGACACTGGAACAAAAAAATAAGATCGATATGAATAACGATTAGAAGTGAACATCATGTAAAATACACTCAGAGAATTGGATAAAGTACAGGGTAATAAGACTAACACTTTCATTTCTATACGGCACAAATAAACGAGAAGGGGAAGTCCGGGATTTGAACATCTCATTACTATTTAAGATCTCACAATACACATCTATGACATGAGATGATATCCGATCGACTTCAGGCACACTCTTCAACTGGCTCCTAGTCAAAGTCTGACATTCACTTTGGAAAAGAAGCTCCGTTTCATCATATGATTCGCCAAGTATAAAATCTAATACTTGTTTCTCATCTTGATTCAATTCCTTAAAAACATTAAGATTCCTTTGCAAATAGGGCGATCGGATAACTTCACTGAACTACAACCCTCCTCTTACCACGACCCGGAACATCCTCTTCAATTGGTAAGGGAGATAAGGGACATGGGATTGTAGCGAGTCGGGGTTTTGCAAGGAACACGGGCAATCGACTTTGCCAAATGACGTGGCGATCGACGAATATAGACATTACTTGACGGATCGTTCTTGACGGATGTTTTATCAATTGTTGAAACAAGTGGAGTATCCGGTAGGCAAATAACATCACGAGTTGTCTTGATTACCACGTAGTAGGAGGAGTAGCTGTTATCTCAATAATTGTAGGCTCGGTGACGTCCTTATCGGAAGAACATCATCCAGAGCGGCGTGAGAGGATGTGTTCCCTACCAAAGGAGTGGGCTCGGTGAAAGGAGGGATGACATCCACAAGGAGGGATGACACAAAGAACATATGTGTCAGGCTCAGGCTCAGGTTGAGACAACAAATGGTCATCATCTGCTAGAAGCCTAAAGGATGGGAATTCTGCATTTGGTGGTGGTGAATGATGTCGCACAATTGGTTGCAAAGCTTCACCCAAAGCATCCAATCTAGCCAACAAATCAGCCTCAGACCACCCATACAAATTATCCACATTCTCCCCAGCTTTCTTCACATTCTCCCCACCTTTCTCCACATTCTCATGAATATCGTCAACCACTTTCTCAGCGATGTTCTCATCCACAATGTCCGACACCTTTTCCTCATTCTTCACATCGTTGACATTTTCAAAGATCATCCTCTTGTTGAGATAACTTAAAACCTTCTGCTATGCCGTCTCTCACAAAATGCAACTAGTTTCTTCACCGTTGTTGTTGAAGGCGCTTTGAGGAGCTTGACTAACAAGTGATTTGAAATCCGAAAAAGCTTGAGCCACTGCCTTTGGGGAAAACGCAAGTTTATGGACAAACTCACCAAAGTGCCTTCATTCCCGGTAGCGGTAATTTTTCAAATCCTTCGGATGCTTTATCTTGAATTGTTGACTTGGAAGACTGACCAAGCTCAATCTTTGGAGGAGGAGGACACAACTGTGGAATATGATGGTTGAATAACATTGGAGGCTCAATAGAACCCCTGCCAAAAATTTTCTTTTCCGAATTTTTGTCATTCAGTTCCTGCTTAACTCTCTTGGTTATAGCTTCTTTAGTCCAAGTTGAGAGCGTTGGAAACTGCCGAGAAACAAGGCGTGCTTTGAAGACAAATCGGTCAACATAAATGAAAACCAAGACCATAATAGGTCCACCAAACCAATTTTCTTTGATTTTCGGTCCGCCACTCCTTCTTTTGCCAAGACTCAACTTGGCCAGCCAATTTGCGTTTGATGAAATTGCACCATTGAATCGGAGATCAACTCAGTGTTTGCCACACTTTTAAGAAGTCTCAAACTAGCCCGATTGCCTACAACACCGCCTAGAAAAACATTGAAGATATAAATGATGAAAGTGCGTTTGAAATCATCTCCACCATCTTTTTGTGTAGAGAGCTTTTCCATAATGTGTTTGAGCTCAATGGAACTACAATTGTATTGACTTTTGAAATCCTCCAAAAGAGACACATAAGAAGGGGACTTATCTCCAATTTTTGCTTCTTCGACAATGTTTGGACCCATTGGCAATCCCATGCACAGATGGATATCTTCCTCTAAAATAAGGAGTTTCCCATCACACAACGATCCTGTACAAAAGTGGTCATAATTAGAAACTAGCCAATCGCCAACCGACCCGAACAACATCCATTTTAAGTCGCAATAGAGAACCAAATCCCATTTCTTGTATAGCTTCAATCTGCTTATCTGATGGTGGATTCTCCTTATTGTTGAGAAAGTGGTAAAGCCCAGAAGGAGACATCCGAGTCCTCAACACAGGCAGTCTCTCTTTGTAAATTTTTGTCTTTTTTTTAGGTGGCTTAGGGATTGGTTCGGTAGCTTCAAGAGGTGCTTCAATAGAGTGGTGCAAGTAGCTTCAAGATGCGTCCTCGAACGTCGCTTCATCCTGGCTTGGCTTGATTCCTACAACTCGGTAAAACCTATTATTCACAAAGCAAAAGGAAATAAGTTCACAAAATAAAGAAACTTGGTCAGTAAGGTTTAGATTCTCAGACCTTGTTTTTGTGAATCTCAGACATTGTTCAGTGAATCTAAGGGCTTGTTTTGTGAAACTTGGTCATTATAAGTGGTTAAAATCATCTATATTGCTCATACCTTTAATTGGTGAATTCACATACCTTGTTTTGTGAATCTCAGACCTTGTTCAGTGAATCTAAGGGCTTGTTTTGTGAAACTTGGTCATTATTAGTAGTTAAAGTCATCTATTTTGCTCATAACTTTATTTGGTGAATTCACAGACCTTGTTTTGTGAATCTCAGACCTTATTCAGTGAATCTACGTCCTTATTCAGGCCTTCACAAAATAAGTTCACAAAATAAGTTTCAGGATTCACAAAATAATTTCCAGGATTCACATAATAAGTTGCAAGATTCACAAAACAAAATCCACAATTCACAAAATAAGGTCACAAAATAAGTTGGTCATTATAAGTGCATGTAAGAATATGTAAGAAAACAAATACAAAATTAAATAGAAAGTCAGAAGTAAAGAACATTGCATAATACATAGAAAAGTGATCCATGCAAATATTTAAAACAAAAGTACAACATTACATGATAATTTATGTTATCCAAAATGTTAAACTAAGACGTACGTAATTATACAGAAGGTTGACACTACTACGAAATTATACAAAATAACAAAAGGGCAAAGTTAAAACCTTAAAGTGCAAAGCCCTAGTTACACAGATAGTACATTACAAACAAGGGACAACTCTAGGCTATGTATACATCATCATCGAGGGTAAGTCAAGAAAATATATATCGATGACGAGTGAGTAGTAAGTCGGAGCAATGCCAATAGCTATATCTCGTTCTTCACTCGGCGTAGCTCTTAAAACAAGCAATGACTCATTAACTGCATCAAGTGCAAAAGATCATCAAGAGCATTGAGATGAGTACTCTGAGATGGAATTTTTGCTTGCATATAATGTACTAAGAATTTGGCAATCATATTGTCCGTCATGAAACATTTGCATGTTTGAAAGACTATGCTAGGACCCCTACGAATAGTCCGAACACCATTCATATCATTTATGTCTACGAAAGCCAATATGAGAAGGTGACCCCAGTGCACTTTTGTGTATCAGAAATAGTTGAGCCCAATTTCGACAAACGAGCGCCATATTTTCTTTATCTTCCCGATCATTAATTTTTGAGAAGATTTTTTCCATAAGACCTTCATTATTGAAAACAGAATGACATGCTTGATAGTGACGGCCAGGCACTATAACTTCCTTTAACGGCGAAAAAGAGAAATCCATAGCTGTTTGTTTTTCAGTGACATAAAGTGCGCGAAATGACTTTTGATCTTCGTCAAGAACATTAACAACACAACCATTGCACCAAGGTGTCATACTTGTCTATGAAACAAGTGAAATACAAATATTAGATAAACAAAAGAAATGTGAAAATACAAAACACAAATTCCTAGGTAGTTGGACTAACAAGCTGGGAAAATAAACAAAGGTGAACGAGATTCTCAGACCTAGAAAGCACAAATTCCTCACAAAATTAAATCTAGGAAGCACAAAAACCGGGAAAATAAAAAGGTTTAGATTGTCAGACCTTGTTTGGTGAATCTCAGACATTGTTTACTGAATATCAGACCTTTTCTTCTTAATTTGTTTCTCTGCTTCTTTGTAATCTCAGACATTATTCAATGAACACTCAAGCAAGAACAACAGAAGACAAAGTAGCTAGTGTAATGTATGCAAAACTCTGTAATTATGCAAACCTTTGAATAATCGCAGACCTTATTCAATGAGAACTCAAGCAACAACAAAAGTAAGATGAAGTTTGAAGATAATATAACAATAAGCTACTGGTTTCACAAATTTACCTCCTAGATTCACAAAATAAGTTCTAGGTTTCACAAAAGCAGGTAAACCAAATCTTAACAAACAGATGACAAAAATTAAGGCCAAGTTTGAAGATAATATAACAATAAGCTACTGGTTTCACAAATTTACCTTCTAGATTCACAAAATAAGTTCTAGGTTTCACAAAAGCAGGTAAACGAATCTTAACAAACAGATGACAAACATTAAGTCCAAGTGAAAAATGAACAATAAAAATGAAACTTCAATCCAAAGAAGTTTATAACCTAAAATTTAACTAATTAATGAAGTTTATAACCTAAACCTTAAGCAGGTAAACATGAAATCGGCAATAACTAACAATGAACAATAACAATGAAACTTCAATTCAAAGAATATTTAAGCGATAAGAATGCATAAAAAATCGATGAAAATCGAATGAAGGAAAATAGTGAAACAAGAGCAAAACTCCTTATTTAACCTAATTAATGAAGTTTATAACCTAAAAATTAACTAAATAAGCAAAAAAATAAAATCTAGTAAAGAAATAGAAAGGAACATACGAAAATGCGGAGAAATCGATGCAATTGATTTTATGCGTTCCTCTTGTGTTCGATTATGCTCACAAAGCAATCAAAAACCTGCATAATAACAACAATAATTTGACGAACTAAATAAATTTGGAAATTAAACCTGAAAAATACGAATGAAAGGAAGATGAATCGAAACTTAAATTAGTAGATCGAAAATACCTAATTTGTGATGATAATGCAGTACAAAACCTCAGCTCACTGATAACGGAGGTCGAAAGCTAAACATAATGGCGGTAGGAAAAGCTCAGTGATAATGGCGGACGGGGAGCTCAGTGATAATGGAGGACGAAGATGATTTGAAGAGAGAGAAAGAGTGTGCGTCTGTTTGTTCGAAATGAATGGTATTCAATGAAATGTGCGTGTGTTGGTTGGAATTAAATAGGGGACACGTGGCATCATCTTATGAGTCTATAATATTTAGATCCAATGGTATAGAATGAGTTCAAATAGCCTCACCCTAAGAAGGGTGCCTCACGAGATTCAATTTCTATATATATATATATATATATATATATATATATATATATAATTAGGATCACATGAGTCCACCCTATCTTTTTGAGTCCGTGAGTACATGATACAATATCACACGTTATACTACACAATATCGCAGCTTACGGTTTCACACGTTATACTAAACAATATCACAACTGAAAAAAAAAAGTTTTTGAAAAAAAATTTCGAAAAAAAAATCGTAATATTGTTTTGTAATACAATATCACATGTTATACTAAACAATATCACAACATACATTAAAAAAAAAAAAAAAAAACTTTTTCGAAAAAAAAAATTTGAAAAAAAATAAAATCGTGATATTATTTTGTAATACAATATCACACGTTATACTAAACAATATCACTAAAAAAAAAAAATTCGGAAAAAAAAAATTGAAAAAAAAAATTTCGAAAAAAAAAAATTGAAAAAAAAAATTGAAAAAAAAAATTTTGAAAAAAAATTCGTGATTTTGTTTTGTATAGTGCGTGATATTGTTTTATGGACTCATGGACTCAAATATATAGGTGGACTCACCGGATCTTGCCTCTCTCTCTCTCTCTCTCTCTATATATATATATATATATATATATATATATATATATATATATATATATATATATATATATATATATATATATATATATATATATATATATATATATATATAGAATTAGGTTCAAGTGAGTCCTCTACTCTTAGATGAGTCCCTAAGTCCTATTTCTAACCCTTAGATCATAGAAATTGGATGGCTAAGATTAAAACAAAAAAAGAAGGGAGATATAAAAACAAGCAAACCCTAATCCATCCTCACTCACTCATTCATTCTCTCTGCCTCCTTATCTCTCTAACTCCCTCCTCTCTCCTTTTCTCCCTCCTCTTTCCTCTTCTCCCTACCTCGGCCACCACGAGTACCACCACCACCCGCCACTACTCCCTATTCTCAAATACATCACTCCCTCTTCTCTAATATTTCCGGCCACCAACACCCGACAATATCAATGCCGCCACCTGCTGCCGACGCCGCCCCCACGCTGACTCCGTCCCCAAATGCAACCCACACTGCCACCAGACCCATGCTCTTTTCACATCTCTGTTTTTCGTCTTTTTTTTTTGTTTCAGATTTCGATTTTTTTTTGTGGTTGTTGGTGTTGTTTATTGTTGGCGGTGGTGGTGCTAATGTGTGGTTGGATATGCGGTGGTTCTGCCGCCTCTCTCCCTTCTCCTTTCTCTTTTTTTTTTCTTTTACTTTCAGATGTTAGTGGTGGTGAGTGGCGGCTCTTTTTTTTCCTCTTTTTTTTAAGATTTGATGGTGGTGATTAACGGTGTCGTGGTGGTTGTTGGTGGGTCAGGCCGCCGCACCACGTTCCTCCTTTCCTTTCTCTTTTTTTTTTGTTGTTGGGATTTGTCTTGGTGGTAGAAAAGGGGTGGTGGTGGTTTTTTTTATGCGGCTGCCTTTTTTTTTTCTTCTTCCAGATCTAGTGCGGTGCATGGTGGTGGTTGCAGGGGGTCGTGTTGGTTGTTTGGTGAAGGTTGTGGTGGCTTAGGTGGACCACAAAGGAGTGGTCGTTGTTAGTGGCGGCGACGGTGGTTATCGGTACCATGGCTCGTTAAGCATTGAAGTTACAAACGTATACCATTACAATTTCACTCCTGGACCATTAAAGTTGCAAACTTAAATTAAAGAAATTATAAATTTTTACATTATTACAAACTCTTATAGTGAAAAGGCTAAAAAAAATTAAAGTTTTACTCGTATATCATTAAAATTTCACTCCTTCAACACTAAAGTTTCATTCGTATATCAGTGAAAATTAAATAAAAAATAGTCACAATTATATTTTACAAACTCTTGTACTGAAAATGAGCTAAAAAATAATAAAGTTTCACTCGTATACTATTAAAGTTCCGCTCGTTGAACATTAAATTTCGTTCGTAAATCAATGAAATTAAATGGCCTAAATCAATTACATCATTACATAAATTCAATTTTTATTTATTAAAATGGCCTAAAAAAATTAAAGTTTCACTTTTAAGCTTTAAAGTTGAACTCGTATACTATTAAAGTTACATTCAAAAATCAGTTAAATTAAATTAATATTAATCATAATCACATCATTTCATAAATTCAAATTTTTATATTAAAAATGGCCTAAAAAAATTAAAGTTTCACTTCTAAGCATTAAAGTTTCACTCGTAAAACATTCAAGTTATATTTAAAAATACATAAATTTAATTTTTTATTTACAAAATGACTTTAAAAAATTAAAGTTTCAATCATAAATAATTAAATTTGCTCTCACATATTAAAGTTTCACTTTTAAAACATTAAAGTTTCATTTCAAAAATTGATTAGAAGTCTCAAATCTCAACCATCAATCTAAAAGATCTAATGGCTTAGATTAGGACTTAGGGACTCAATTATTTAGGTGGACTCATTTGAACTTGCCTATATATATATATATATATATATATATATATATATATATATATATATATATATATATATATATATATATATATATATATATAGAGTGGTTCTTCTAAGGCCACTACATCTAATAAGGCCCTAAGTCCTTATAAGAGCCCTTGGATGGAAGGGATGGAGGGATGAGATTACATCTCATTGAAGGGTCACAATTCTCCCTCCCTAATCTCCTTCCCTAATTGTGTATAACTCTACCTAATTTTGTACAACTCTATCAACATTCTAATCTCCCAACTCACTTCCTCATTATTCATTCATTCACACTTCTCTCATACACTCATTCTCTCTCATCTTTCTCTCATTCTCTCAAAAAACAAAAAAACCCAAATCAACCAAAAAAAACCAACAAAAAAAAAACCAAAAAAAAAGAAACAACAACAATTTCATCGACAACCATTCACCACCACCATAACAAACCACCTTTCAACAACCATTCACCACCACCATAACAAACCACCTTTCCACAACCATTCACCACCACCAGACCCACAACAACCGCACCATCGACCATCGACCTCTTCCCACTGCCGCACCATCGACCTCTGCCCACCACCCACACGAAAACCTCCCTCCCTCCACAGACCCGCCACCACCCAACACCACTCTCCTCGCCACCCTCCTCTCCTACTGCCCTATACCACTCCACCACTCTCCTCGCCGCCCTCCTCTCCCACTGCCAACCGCCACGGTGGTTTCAAGGGTGGCCATTTCCCGCGACATCAACAACCACAACCAACCCGACATCCCTCTTTCTCTCCCATTTCCCGCCACCTACAGCCACCCTCACGGCCACCAAGAACCACCACTCGACTCCTCTCACCACCCTCGACCTAGATCTGTCCATACCCATACCCAAACCAACCCGCAACCCCTTCAAAAATGAAGCCCTAAACCGGGTCACAAAAGTCCTCATATTCGTTCAAATTTCAAGTTTCAAATTTCAGATTTGTTTTTTTTTTTTTTTTTTTTTTTAAAAAAAAAATTCGGTTGGTTTTTTGTTTTATTATTGTTATTTGGTTTTTATTATTGTTATTTGGTTTTTATTATTGGTATTTGGTTATTTGTTATTATTGTTATTTGGTTTTTATTATTGTTATTCAAATTTTTTGTTTATTGTTTATTGTTTATTGTTCTTTGTTTTTTGTTTTATTTGTATTTTTGTTTTTTGTTTTATTTACGGTTTTTGTTAGATTTACGGGTTTTTTGTTAGATTTATGCATATAATTTGTTATTCTCATGAGTCATTCACCAACATTTTATTTTTGTATATAATTTGTTAATTTAATTGGGTTATACGACTAAAGTTATACAATTTAGGACTTAAAACACCAAAGTTATATATTGTTATTGAAGTATTTTTGGACTAAAGTTATACATCTTGTCTATTAAAGTTATACACTGCGTGCATTAGAGTTATACACACGATATTTAAATTTGGTTATTTTTTATTGTTATTTGGTTTATTTCAGATTTCGGGTTTGGTTGGGTTGTTGGTTTTATTATTGTTATTTGGTTTTTTGTTTTTGTTATTATGAGTTTTTTTGGTTTTTGTTATTATTTTTTTTTTTCATATTTTTCATATTTATTGTTTGATTTTTTTACTATTTACGACTAAAGTTATACATTTTATGACTAAAGTTATACATTTTATGACTAAAGTTATACATTTTATGACCAAAGTTATACAAAAAAAGACTAAAGTTATACAAAAATTGGACTAAAGTTATACAAAAAATTGGACTAAAATTATACAAAAATGAACCAAAGTTATACAAAAATGAACCAAAGTTATACAAAAATGAACCAAAGTTATACAAAAACGGACCAAAGTTATACAAAAATGGACTAAAGTTATACAAGTATGGACTAAAGTTATACAAAAAAGGACAGAAGTTATACAAAAATAGACCAAAGTTATAAAAAAAAAGACTAAAGTTATACAAAAATTGGACCAGAGTTATACAAAAATGCACCAGAGTTATACAAAAAATTGGACTAAAGTTATACAAAAAATGAACCAAAGTTATACAAAAATGAACCAAAGTTATACAAAAATGAACCACAGTTATACAAAAATGAACCAAAGTTATTCAAAAATCGACCAGAGTTATACAAAAATGCACTAAAGTTATACAAAAATTGGACTAAAGTCATACAACAATGGACTAAAGTTATACAAAAAATTGGACTAAAGTTATACAAAATTGAACCAAAGTTATACAAAAATGAACCAAAGTTATACAAAAATGGACCAGAGTTATACAAAAATGCACTAGAGTTATACAAAAACTTGGACTAAAGTTATACAAAAAATGAACCAAAGTTATACAAAAATGAACCAAAGTTATATAAAAATGGACCAGAGTTATACAAAAATGCACCAGAGTTATACACAAATGCACCAGAGTTATACAAAAGTTAGTCCATTTTTGTATAACTTTAGTCCATTTTTGTATAACTTTGGTTCATTTTTGTATAACTGTGGTTCATTTTTGTATAACTCTGGTTCATTTTTGTATAACTTTGGTTCATTTTTGTATAACTTTGGTTCATTTTTGTATAACTTTGGTTCATTTTTTGTATAACTTTAGTCCAATTTTTTGTATAACTTTAGTCTTTTTTTGTATAACTTTGGTCTATTTTTGTATAACTTTGGTTCATTTTCGTATAACTTTGGTTCATTTTTGTATAACTTTAGTCCATTTTTGTATAACTTTGGTGCATTTTTGTATAACTCTGGTGCATTTTTGTATAACTTTGGTTCATTTTTGTATAACTTTGGTTCATTTTCGTATAACTTTAGTCCAATTTTTTGTATAACTTTGCTGCATTTTTGTATAACTCTGGTCTTTTTTTGTATAACTTTGGTCTATTTTTGTATAACTTTGGTTTATGTTTGTATAACTTTAGTCCATTTTTGTATAACTTTGGTTCATTTTTGTACAACTTTGGTCCATTTTTGTATAACTTTAATCTATATTTGTATAACTTTAGCCCATATTTGTATAACTTTAATCTATATTTGTATAACTTTAGTCTATTTTTGTATAACTTTGGTTCATTTTTGTATAACTTTGGTTCATTTTTGTATAACTTTGGTTCATTTTTGTATAACTTTGGTTCATTTTTGTATAACTTTAGTCCATATTTGTATAACTTTTGTCCATTTTTGTATAACTTTAGTCAATTTTTGTATAACTTCATACTTTTTTTGTATAACTTTAGTCCATTTTTGTATAACTTTAGTCAATTATAAGATTAAAATCAACAAATTATAAAAAATTTTATATGGCTAAGATTAAAACAACAAATTTTATGAAAAATAATTTAGTAGATCTTAGATGAAAAAAAAGTATCTCATAAAAAAAAAAACGAGATTTAAAACCCGAAATCTTAAAAAAAAGTATAACAAAAAGAGATTTGAGAAAATGAATAAAAAAGGAGAAGTAACAAAATAAAAGAAAATAAAAGACAACAACAAAAAATGAATGGAAAAAACAACTCAAAACATGAAAATAAACACCAAACGAAAAAAAAAAAAAAAACCGAGGCGAAAAAAAAAAAAAAAAGGTGGCGGCGGTGCGGTGGCGGCGGTGTGGTGGCGGCGGCGGTGGGTGGTGAGTTGGTGTCGGGTGGGATAGTGGTGGGTGGTGGTGAATGAGGAAGAGAAGAATGAATGATTTATTTGGGTTTTTTGATTTAATTGGAGCTTTTGGGTTTTTTGATTTAATTGGATTTTTTGGGTTTTATTTATTTATTTGGGTTTTGGGTTTTTTATTTATTTGGATTTTTTGGGTTTTTATTTTTTGGGGTTTTAGAGAGAAGATGAGTTGTGTGATATGTGAGAGAAGTGGATGAGAGGAAAAGAAGTTATAGTGAATTAGTGATTAATTAGAAGGATTAGTGAAGGAGGAGAGAATGAGTGATATTAGTCCATAAACACACTTTTGGAGGTTGATCTTGGCCATCCATCTCCCTCCATCCAATGGCTCACAATAGGACTTATGGACTTAATATATCTAAGGACCTTAGTTGATCTCTTCTCTATATATATATATATATATATATATATATATATATATATATATATATATGATTTGGGATCCGGTGAGAACCACCAAGATAATGAGAACCGTGAGAACCACTCACATTCCTATGATTAGACGAATTAGACGGAAGAGAAACTCATCTAACCTATCAAACATTCGCGATTCAAAGACCCCCAACCCTCCAAAACCCCAGTAACTCAAATCTTTTTTTGCAATTTTCCTTTCTCACTCATCTGTTTTTCTCTCTCTACTACCATCATTCTCTTCGCACACCACACTCAGTGTTCATTCTTCATCTCCCTTCGATTATCAAGCTGTCCTACGACGATCAACCACCATTGCAAAGTTTTTCAGCACATTACTCCGCAATCTTCAAGCTTGTTTCCTTCTTCGTTCTCTCATTTCATCTACGATCCTCTTTATTAAGGTAATTTCTCAATTTCTCAATTTCCCCTTTTTCTTTCTTTCTCCTCAATTTCTATAATTTTCATGCTTCAAATTAGTTTGTCAGGTTTTTCATTCCTGATTTGTTCTGCTGTTTTTTTTGTCCAATGTCATTTAAATGTTGATTAATAACCTATTAATCGATTCAATTTAGTAGTTAATCATTGATCGATATTCGTGTCCTTTTGATCATTATCTATTCGATGCTCTCACATTCGCTTTTTAAATTAGGGTTGAACTCGTTCATCACTTATCGATTAAGAGGTATAATAAAGCCATGGAGTTCAACAACGAGGTGGAAGCGAAATTGCGGGAATCGTTGGCGCATCATTTGCCATGGAATACTGAGCGTCGTAGATTGGAGTTAAAAATTACCGATTTGGATGATTTAGTATCCGAATTAAAGTTTAGCAAGAATGTCGAGGCGAGGGCGGTGAAGAAGCATAATCAGGCCTTGGAGTATAATCAGGAGGTGGAGGCGAAACTGGAGGACTTGAGGAGGGGATTTAATGAGGAGAAGGGAAAATTACTGGGAAAATTGACTGAGACGGAGGCGGAATTGGCGAATTTGAAAGAAAAATTGAAAGGAGATAAAGTACTGGAGATTGGTGGGAATTCAAAAGCAGGTATTTGGAATTTTGAAAGCTTTGTTCTTTTAGTTAATTTGGTTTGCTAATTGCCAACATTGTTTGCTGTTTTGCTCGCATAGTCGCATGATTCGAACTTTTCTAATTCTGTCTGTAGTTATTCCTCTGGGATTTTGATCTGTTAAAGAGGCCTGATTAGAGCATTTAGCCTTGAATTTTACGCGAACAAGCAATGATACTCCTATTATTTTAGATAACTTTGTGAAACCATTTTGATGCATAGCAAATGACTAATGTTTCTGGAAGTATGAGAACAATTGATCATAGTTCTGGTTTTGTTCTGAATCATGCTTTTTCTTTCCTGCTTTTCCCGTTTGATTCTCTGAAAAACGAATTGACCAGAAGCATTACCAAAACTGTTGAGAATAGCAAATATTTTTGGGAGATGGACAAGGAGAGATTTATTTTGGAATAAAAACATATAGGACAATTAAATACGGAGTACTACTTTGAGGTAGCAAAATCAGGCAAAGTAACGGATTAAGGTGGGGTATTTGTTGTCGTTGATACAGTGGTATTTCTTTGCTTGTTAAGTTGTGGTAACTTGTAAATGGTAATTGATAAATCGTAGTTTGAGATGTGACCAAATTGTCTATCCTGGTTATAAGAAATGAACCCGTTTACTGTTTTTTTTTGTCCCCTTCTCTCCAATTCAGATCCAGCTTTTGAAAGTCGTATCAATGATGTAAAATGCCCTTTGAAGGCAGTCACGAAATGTGATGAGACTGCTAAGGCGACAGCCCTTTCTGAGGAGAAGCTTGTAAGAGAATTTGGTCACATCTCAAACTAAGATTCTATGATAAACTGTAGTTTGAGATGTGACCAAATCTCTCCTCGTTGTTGAACTCCATGGCTTCATGAAATAAGGTTCTATGTTCATGAAATAAGGTTCTATGTGCATGAAATAAGTGTTAAATTGGCATAAATAAAATTATATGTGCATGAAATAAGGTTATATATGCATGAAATAAGGTTCTATATGCATGAAATAAGGTTCTATGTGCATGAAAAAGTTGTTCAGTTACAGTTGGTTATATTATGATACTAATTACTTTTGGTTAAGGACGTTAATTTTATGGGCATGAAATAAGATTCTATGTGCATGAAATAAGGTTCTATGTGCATGAAATAAAATTATATGCGCATGAAATAAGTGTTCTATGTGCACGAAATAAAATTATATGTGCATGAAATAAGGTTCTATGTGCATGAAAAAAGGTTCTATGTGCATTAAAAAATTCTTCAGTTGCATTAGTTGGTTATATTATGATACTAATTACTGTTAGTTAAGGACATTAATTTTATATGGGCATGAATAGATCCTATGTGCATGAAATAAGGTTCTATATACATAAAATAAGGGAAATGACGGTGGAAGAGATTTAATGTATTTACCGGTCTTTTTATGTAACTACAAGGCATTTTAGTGTATCTCTTACATATCTTACTATGTGAGAAACATTTCAGTGTCCTTATATAAGTTATTTAGGCTGCCATAATATGAAACGCCCGTCTCATAATCGTATTTGTATGGCGTATTTTAAAGGCTATTAGCTCAATGGTAGAGCAATGTGCAAATTGTGCACAAAGGTATGGGTTCGAGTCCCATATAGCCTATTAAATCGCAAATCCAACGATAGGAACACATAATCTAATCCTTTTTTCTTGTATTCAAGGCACCTAGTAAAAGAATGACTAAGCATTTAAAAAAAAGGAATCCTAGACTTAAGTTTGAGTTTGCTGATATTTATGCGCAATCATTCCACATCCTTAGTTTTTCGTTATTTAGGGGGGCATAATCATATGATACGCCCGTTATTACATACTCGTATTTGTTTAGCGTATTTTAAAGGCTATTAGCTCAATGGTAGAGCAATGTGCAAATTTTGCACAAAGGTATGGGTTCGAGTCCCATATAGCCTATTAGATGCATGAAAAAGCAACCTATGTGCATTAAACAACCTTGTACATGCATGAAAAAGTGTCCAATTTCCTCATCTTTTTTTGTCTTTAGATCCTTGATAAGAAATGGAAATAGGATTACCAATTACATTATTTCATTCTTAGAATAAAAGAAAGATTTGGTATTTCATAGCCAATATGGGAGTCGAACCCACATCTTGTGCATTGCACAATGCTCTTCCATTTGAGCTAATTGACTTTCAAAATAAGTAACACGCCGAAGAAAGAAGAGCTTAAGCTTGAGTTAGAGGACTATTTCATCAGCATGCATTTTACTCAAAAGCGACTAGCTCATAACTACTACCAAGGAAACGGAGACAAAGAAAATATTTTGGATTCCCTGAAACTATTTAAGAAGCTAAAAATCATTAATCAGATAATGAAAAGAGTAGCTTCTCTAAGATAAAATATGTCGGCTTTGATAATATAGCTGCTACGTGGTGATTACATATGAGTACCAAGCAATCAAATCTTAAGAGTGTTCTGTACTCTGCAATCGCAATAACTTTCCAAACTAAATACTGTACCCCCTCCCCTTCCCTACCGAGGACTTTACCACAGGCAAGAGTCTTTGGGAAAACATTCGGGATACAAGCTATATGTGCGGCGTGCCTCTAAAAACAGTTCTGGTTGCGTAAAACAACCAAAAGAACCATCAATGTACATTACTGTAAATCAGATGCCGAACAAAGCCCCACAGTTAGGATATAGTGTACCTGAATGAATCTATGAGTTTGTTCACCATACAAATGATCATACACCTCAAATCTCCCTATGATACTTCTGATGCCGTATTGAAGTCTCATAAGATATCAAGAATTAATAGGGCTGCTTCATGATCCCAGGCTTGCAAAATACAGTGGCCTGGATTATCAATACGACAAAGAATTAACAAATAGAGCTTGGTTGGAGAACCCTTCAGTTATCCATCTATGCATCATAAAAAACAATCAACCACCAGTTCTAGCTTATTCTAAACGGCCAAACTTACACACTCTCGATTCAATAGCTTCAACCTGCAAGCATATAACCTTAATGGACTATCCTAACTCCGTCAATTAAAAATTTTCTTTGACCAATGTGAACTAATGCTTATATAGAAGCAAGTATAGATCACCGGGAAATTACTTAACTGCAACATCATACCCTTAAGTGATAGTCCAAAGTAAACTCGAGCAATGATATGCTTTCAACTTTCGTACTTCTTATCAATTGCAACACCATACCCACTAACTGATAGTCCAAAGTAAACTCGAGCAATGATAGACTTTCAAAATTCATTCTTACCCCGCAATTTGCAAGACCCCTTAGGCACTACTAGGGTCAACAACATTGCTTATTTTAATTCATCAACTCAAATTCTACAAATAATTACTACCCACAAGATATCTTGGAAAAAATCAGATACCCGTTTAAGCTTTTTGCGCTTTAGGTATTAAAAAATTCTTAACTTGGAAAATTGAAAACCGGGGATAATTTTATCAAGTATGTTAGAAATCAGAAATCAATAATAATAATTGAGGAGGTAAAAGAAATAATACCACAGGATTGGCAAGGAACAATCAATTGCCTCAATTTGGGTAAAAATTGAATCAATCATATAAATTTTACATAAAATCATCATGCTATTGTTATAACACGGAAATGATATCTTCAAATTAAAAAATTGAATAAATTTAAACAGGAAACTTACCTTTGTCAATGGTGGTGAAGGAGGAGTGCGGCGGTGCTCGATGACTGTGAAGAAGGAGAAACGCGCTGGTCGGCGATGGAGAATCCGGTGATGTACGGTGGTCGACGACGGAGAATCTGGGGATATGCGGTGGTCGGCGACGGAGAATTTGGTGATGTGCGGTTATGGAATGAGGAGGCAGAGAGGGAGAAGAGATAGAAACGTTTGGTTTGTGATACAGTCGTCTGTATTATTATTATATCCAATAGTGGTTCTCATTATACTAGTGGTTCTCACCCTGATCCCGACCCATATATATATATATATATATATATATATATATATATATATATATATATATATATATATATATATATATATATATATATATATATATATATATATATATATATATATATATATATAGGGGCGGGTTCGTCTGAATCGCCTTAACGTCTTAACCGTATTTAACTAGCTTAATTAGGCAGTTTTTTTTTTTTTTAGATACACTTTATCTACTTTCCATATACACCTCTTATTCAAATACATCTTATAACATATCTAGATACACTTTTTCTACACTAAAATTTTTACTTATTTTTTTTGGGAGTTTTAAGACCAACTCCAAGATACATTTTTTACTATTTGCGGATACATTTTATGTTATTAGCGGATACACTTTTTGTAAATTGTTACAAATTTTAACACTAACTCTCGGAGATACGTTTTTTTTTTGCGGATACATTTTATATTTTTTGCGGATACACATGACATTAAAGCCAGATACACATTATAATACTTTTGGATACACAAGTTCATACTTCCGGATACACATCGTATTAATACCAGATACGCATGATTATACTGCCGGATACACATGTATCCCGTATTAATACGGTGTGTATCTGGGTGGATATTTTGTGTATCCACTGCCCACCATCACCACTGCCCCCATCACCGCCGCCACTGCCACACACTCCCGCCACCAGCTCCCCCACCACCACCGCCACTGCCCCACCACCACCACCACCACCATCGCGCCCCACCATCACCAACCAAACCACCATGAATCCGCTGACCAACACTACACCTACTTCCACCGCAACCTCCAGGCACCCCTGACCAACACCATGTCAACCTTGCGCTCACAAAACCGCCATAGATCACCACCACACCCAAACGACTTCACGACCACCGAGACTCACACCGGTGATACTATTTACAATATCAGGGAACGGAAGCGACATGACCGGCAACGTCAGACGACGACAACGACATCACGTCACCGCCATAGCCACCAGACAACGCCGCTCGCAACCATGAGTATCACTACAATTTTTTCCAGCCAACGAGATTGTTTTCTTACTCAAAATATTCCAATTAACTCAGTAAGACGATTAAAATTATGAAAGTATAATTCATTTTAAGTAGACCTGTGTTTCGAAATTTTGAAAACCAAATCGAAATTCTGTTTTCTTACTCAAAATCACATAAAAAGAATAAAAAAAAGACGTTGGTTATCAACATTCTTCAAACAACGGCCCTCCCAATCAGCAACGGAATCGGTCAAACCCGAGATTTGTAACTTCAAATTACCTAACCACGACACCAACAACAACTCAGTCGGTGACCACCGCCACTACCCCTGCACCGTCGTCAGCAGTAACGCTTATAAAATGAAACAGAAATGGTGAAATTACAAAAACGCGAAGGAGAAAGAAAGGCTAGATCTCTTACAATTAACCACCACCCCGCTACCACGGCCACCGCCTTACCTCCTAACACCACCCAATTTCGCAACCTAGCCACCTTGCAAGGCTAGATCTGCTCGCCAAGAAATGGAGGGAGCCTAGATCTAGTCGACTGTTTGAAACACATCATCATAATCGGCACACGGAGATCGATAAAAAAGGGTAAATTTGTCGAGGAATGAAGGCGATGTGATTGAGGTGGGAGATGGGACGAAATCAGTGTTGTTAGTAGATCTAACATTTGGAAAATAATTTAAACAAGATGAAACATGGAGTTTCTAGTCAGAAAATTAAATTGAGGACTTGTGGATGAGGTTCACGCCGGCGACCTGTGGTCCGGTGGTTGAGGTGATGACCAAATGTTTGGTTGGAGTGATGGCAGTTTGTAAAAAAAGAACGATGGTTGGTTATCGGAGTTTCTCTTTGGTTGGGGTGATAACTGCTTGGAAGAGGTAAAGTCGGTCGACAATAGTTGTCGGAGCTCCGGCGCCGGTGTCTCAAATGAAACGACGAGGGATGATTTGAATGGGTTGTTGTGTGGTAAAGGAGATGAGAGATAAGAAGGAAAAGAGGAATAGATAAAGAGTCTGGTTATGTGACTTGGGCCTAAAAAATGAAGTAATCAAGTTGTTTTTTTTAGTTCGTACGGTTCGCACCATAATTTGGTTCGTACGGGATCCTGATTCTATATATATATATATATATATAGTGGAGTTCATATTGTAGACACCTCGTTTCTGCACCTCCCGCAAACCACCCGGTGATGATTGGGCCGCATGTTTGATTCGCGGAACGATTTGTGACAGTTCGTAAGTTTATCGTCAAGTGTTTGCTCAAATATTAATGTCAACCTCTTAGTTGTCATCTACGTCCGGATACGGTCGTTTTGGCAGTAATTAGAGTACATTCGAGTCCGGTCAAAAACCGTCTCCATTTTCTCGATAATCTTGTTAAATCCCGAGTCGAATGTTCGAATGTTCCGGATGTTTCTATTCCATATTTCATAAATTTTATCTTTTGGCAAATAATATCCCGTAATATTCACAAGATAATCGAATTATTTCCGTCCTACCATAACTCAAACGCGAAATCTTTCTTCAAATAGAGGAAACCTCCTCGGGAATAGACGCAAAGCAGTCTTTGCGCCTCTTCCAAGGGACGCATGGCTGCGCGCCTCTTCCCAGCCCTTCTTTGCATGATTTACGTATCTTTTTTATATCTTTCCGAGATTCACTTCCAAAGAGTCTCCGAAACCCTATTCCTCCGCGTGATTAGTATAAATAGGAGCTTTCGTTCCTCATATTTCTCACGCGAGTGTCCGCCCTTCTCTTCTCCCTTTGCATTCTAGACTTCGTTCTTACTAATTGGCGCCTATGTGCTTGGACTTCCGACCACGTAAGCTCGGATCTTTCCGGGTACCAGCCTCTCCGTTGCATGACCGACCAATTTGACCAACTACACTCAATCAATTTAATTAATCAATCGTTTTCCTCTTACGAGGGCACTCTTTTTGCATTCGCGTCGAGCATTCACTAGTCGATATCTTAGTCCATCTCGTTTCGTCAACATGTAAGTCTGAGGGTGTATAATCCTCTTTTATTTATTGTATTTTTATTTTTATCGTATCACTCATGTAAGATTTATGTCGAAAACACCGTTAAAATCGATTTCTAAAACCCTTCGTTAAAACCTGTTTTTACGGATTTCCAGTAGACAGACGTCGAGAAAAGACGCAGCAACTGCTGCGCCTCTTCGAAGGAGCGCAGTTCCTGCTGCGCCTCTTCGTGAGGCTGCCGCAGTTCCTGCTTCTTTTCTTCTTCTTCGTCCTCTGTAATTCGTTGTTTGCTTGTTTGTTTTCTTTTGCTTATTTCGTTAATTCATTCGCATGATAGTTTAATAATCATAGGTATGTTT
Organism: Silene latifolia; assembly: GCF_048544455.1. NCBI lineage: Eukaryota > Viridiplantae > Streptophyta > Magnoliopsida > Caryophyllales > Caryophyllaceae > Silene > Silene latifolia. Next base: position 50,329,946 of record NC_133534.1, on the reverse strand, counting down.
AATCATCATCATGTTCATGTTTTAATTGTCATAAATCCGACTTAAATCCTAAGTAATCCATATTTGCGGGTTTTCGTCATTAATATTCAATCCGAGTTTTAGAGATTCAATTTCGTCAATATTGAGTTTCTGGAATTTATCTTTGGTATATTTTGCATCCATATTCATTGTTAATTCGTCATATTCATCATGTTTAGTCTAATCAATTAATTAGTTTGTTTAGTTGTTTATTGATCTCATTCATTAACATCGTCCCTTCATGTAATTAATTCATTAGCATCCGTCTCATTCATGTTTTACTGTTTTTACGACCCATTCATATGTAAATAATCCATTAAATCACTTTCATCCGAGTCAACTGTCATTAATCAATCCTTAAAGTCATCAATTAATATTAACGATTTGCAGTTCCGGCTTCACAGCCAGAACTCACCCTTGGAACAGACGCAGCATCTGCTGCGCCTCTTCCAGAGGGCGCAGCTCTGCTGCGCCTCTTCCAGAGGGCGCAGCTCTGCTGCGCCTCTTCCAGAGGGCGCAGCTCTGCTGCGCCTGTTCCAGGTTGAGCTCTGTCCCTGAACTCCGTTTCTGCTTTGACCTAGTTTAATTAGCCTACGTATTAACTAACTAATATTCGTATTATCACTTTCTGGTTTGTTCGTTTATTTAATTTCTTTTATTCTTTTTCTCAAATTATCCGTTTTAAAGGTATTTTCGACATAAATCGCCTATTCCGTTGTAATTAATGTAATTTCCATTATTGCAATTCATAGTTTATTATATTTCTTCTATTGTTTATATGTTTTCACATGTAAATCAATATTAAATCCAACTTCGACCCAATTGTATGCCTAACTAATTGTTCAACCGACTTAGTCTAATTCTCACATGCTAGGATTAAAACTTGGATGTTGCATTGCATGCATATAGCCGACGATATATCGAGTACGAATAACTTCCCTAATCATTAGTAGAGGCCGCTATCGAGGCGGGCGGGATTAGGTGTTCGATCAAAAGAGCTTCCTAATACGTACCCTCACCCCTGACTCCAGATCTCCGTGAGCACCCGTGTTCATTGGCATCCACGAGAGTCATTCTAGACATAGAATGCTAAGGGTAACGATTGCTTAGTGTTCATGTCACTACTTTGTGTCTTGACATGACACGAGGTATTCGAACGGTTCCAATTTTCCATAAAAATTGGTGGCGACTCCATACAAAATGCAAACGCTTGTCCCCGTTTCTCACCAAGCGCCCCCGTGGGCGGCCCGCTGTCCACAGTTTGGCGACTCCACTGGGGACATACACTTACGTGCAGCTAGGGTGTAACTTGAACAAGGTTAGGGAATAAGTTTGTACAAGACAATTGTCGGTTTTCATAACTCGGTCTTCCTAGACCGTTTAATTCGGCCTTCCTAGGCCCAACCCAACCCATTCGACCAATCGTCCCGTCTAAACGGTCCTAATTCTTATTTGGGCCTAAGGATGGATAGCGATTGACGTCATCCATACCATGATGCTTACTCTTGTTTGTATCAAGGGCCTTCACTACTTGAGGAAATGGACTAGGAATCGGCCTTACTCTTGTTTGGCACGAGCCTCTCCACAGACTTCGGGTTTGATGGTTCGGTATGGCAACCCACCCTTTTAAACCAAAACCCTTTTAAATGCACTCAGCATCCCGTTATAATGCTTGTATAAATGTGTAAACCTTACGTGATCACCACTTCTAAACAAAACCATGACGAGCTTTCAAAAAATCAAAATCCTCATTTTCAAACAAGATTTTCGAAAAAGAAGGCCTTTAATTAGCGCAAAATCCGGTCAAAACTCTGTCCGTTTGTCAAAGTCAAAATTCGGGCCGCAAGCCCATTTCAAAAACTCACTTCGAGTCCACTCCTGCAACTACACTACAGTTGACTAGGCCACACATTTTCAAAGACCTTGTCTTTCTTCAAAACTCACTCAACACAAGTGGCACACACCCACTTCACGAGTCAAAACTTTTCTTCTTTTAGCAAGTGTGATAGAATGGTCGATCGTGTTTTGATTCGTCGCCAATCTCTTATCCAGTTTCCAAGATGCCTGGGTCAAGTGATGAAACAAACCTCCAGCAAATTCAAGAAAGTAGTGATCGAATCCTAGCCGCGCTAACCCAAATGCAAATCACTCAAGAACAAACCTATGACCGCCTTGAACTTATCGAAGGCCGTATCTTTGATGTAGAGGGAAGGTTGCCTCCCCTTAAAGGTGAAGTACTACAATTTTCTGATGACGAGTCTAAAGATGAGAATCCTGCCCTAGAGACAACCGCAGCTGAGAAAAAACTCCAATACCTAGAGGAACAATTGATGTACCTTAAGGGGGACGACATCTATAGGGAGAACAATCGCAAATATGAAGCCGTCAACTCCAAATTGCCTACCAACTTTAGCATGACGGATAGGGGTTTAAAGGACATGAGAACCCTTTGAACCACATCCGCGCCTTCAAGGACTACATGTCTATCAAAGGCATCAAACCCGAGATGTTCTTAAGGATCTTTCCTTCATCTCTTGACACCATTCCAAAGCAATGGTTCTACACTTTGGATCACAAAAAGGTCGCTACTTGGGAAGACGCCGCGATCGAATTCTCAAAACAATACGCGGATAATGCCGAGATCCAAGTCAACATGCGTACCCTAGAGGTTCTTACCCAAAATGACAAAGAAGGGTTCACCGACTTCCTAAGTAGGTGGAGGAAGACTAGTACTCAACTAGTTGAACGCCCGGATGAGGCCACTCTTGTGGAAAAGTTCGTGGATAATCTCAAGCCCATATATGCCAGTCACTTGAGATATCAAAACATCAAGACTTTCAAGGACTTAACCGTACTAGGGACACGAATTGAAGATGACATCCGCAAAGGACTCTTGTCCAAAACGGTAGGTCGAGGATATCAAGGGTCCACAAGTCGTTCCTACGGCTCTACTAGCAAGACCGACGAAGTTAACCTTCTCGAGCCATCCAAGAAAACTAGCCCACCAAGGAAATTCACAAACCTTGGGGATACATACTCCAACGCTCTAAAAAGGCTAATGAAGCAAGGTAAACTCCAACCCATTGGACCTACTCCAGAACCCGAAAAGAAGTCCAAATTCTGGGATGAAAATTCATACTGTGAATACCATAGAGGCAAAGGGCACGACACAGAAAAATGCTACAAGTTGAAACACGTGCTTCAAGATATGATTGAAGATGGTCGACTCCCAATACCACCGGGAGGTAAACCCAACAACACTGAGAATCCTCTTGGAGTTCTGGTGATTACAAGTGATGAATCTACCTTAGATTGCTCACACCTCATTTCTCCCATCGAAAATGAAATTTATGCAATCGAGAATGGAGGGAACTACTCTACCATTTCTCCAACCATCACCATGAACCTTTTGTTTGGAGAAGACAGATTCATTAGGGCCGCGCAGGATGAGATCATTACTATGATACTTCAAGACGATCGCTTCAACCCCACCGCGTTAATCACAGAAACCGACACAAAGCAGCAGAAAGGATGGAGAAAATCTATCAAATGGACCAACAACCAAGGAAGACTCTTCAAGCTCACTACTGGAGAAGGAGAGATGTTCAAAGGAGAACCAGAAGACGACGAGTTCGAGTCGGAGTCGGAGTCGGAGTCAGAGTCGGAGTCTAGAGAAGTCATTAGATAGTCTACTCCTGTTGTCATCCCCACTCCCTTCGTTTCTCCTAGCTTAGCCTCGAGTAGTCACGTAGTTCGGAAATGCCCCACCATTCTTGTTCCTTTGCCGCCACTGACCATGGATCAGTTGGCTTCTTTGTTTCAACTTTACTCAAATCTTTATATGAATAAATCAGGTTCTGCTTACTCTCTGTGTTCTTTCGAGTGCAATTCTGTTTATGATGATACTGAGGACGACCAAGACCCAGACTTGACCGAAATACCTCCCTACGTAGCCAAAGAAATATTACAGGAAGGGGAAGGGGGACCAGTCATAGAGGACACCGAACCCATCAACGTAGGAACCGAATTAGAACCCAAAGAACTTAGGATAGGGACTACCTTGAGCTCTACCGAAAGGGCCGATTTCATAGACCTCCTAAATGAATTCAAAGACGTTTTCGCTTGGTCCTACAAAGACATGCCAGGGATCGACAGGGATATCGCCGAACATAGGATTCCGATTAAGCCGGGTTTCAAACCTGTGAAACAAAAGCTTCGACGAATGAGGACGGAATGGGCTCTAAAGATTAATGAAGAGGTGGATAAACAATTCAAAGCCGGGTTCATCAAAGTTTCCAAGTACTCTGACTGGGTAGCCAACATAGTACTTGTGCCCAAAAAGGATGGGAGAATCCGTGTTTGTGTTGACTTCAGGGACTTAAACAAAGCAAGTCCAAAAGATGACTTCCCTCTACCTCACATTGACATATTGGTGGACAATACTGCAGACCACGCATTACTATCCTTCATGGATGGATATGCGGGATATAACCAAATCAAGATGGCCATGGAAGATATGCACAAGACCGCTTTCGTCACCTAATGGGGAACATATTGCTATACAGTAATGCCATTCGGATTGATCAACGCCGGAGCTACATACCAACGCACCGCAACTACACTCCTACATGACATGATGCACAAAGAAGTTGAGGTATATGTAGATGACATGATCGTCAAATCCAAAGAAAGAGAAGGACATATTGCAAACCTTCGCAAGTTCTTCGCAAGGCTACGAAAGTACAACATGAGACTCAATCCTCAGAAATGCACATTTGGGGTAACATCCGGAAAACTCCTGGGATATGTCGTCAGCCAACGCGGTATAGAAATAGATCCCTCGAAAATCAAAGCTCTGATCGAAATGCCACAACCTCAAACAGAAGAAGAAGTCAGAGGATTCCTGGGAAAGGTACAATACATAAGTCGGTTCATATCGAAACTTACCATGATTTGCGAGCCTATCTTCAAGAAACTCAAGAAAACAGACCACACCATGTGGGATGATGATTGTCAAAAGGCGTTTGACCGAATCAAAGAAATATTGACTAAACCACCAGTGCTCATGCCGCCACAACGAGATCAACCTCTTGGTTTATATCTCACAGTAACTGAAACTGCCATGGGCGCTATGTTAGCTCAAACTGTAGGAAGTGAAGAAAGAGCTATTTACTATCTAAGTAAGAAGTTCTTGGAATATGAGTTCAAATACTCGCAACTCGAAAAGACATGCCTCGCTCTTGTGTGGGCGACGAAGAAGCTACGTCACTACATGCTTAGCTACTCCGTCAAGATATATTCCAAAATGGATCCAGTCAAATACCTCTTCGAGAAGCCCGTCCTCAACGGATGTCTTGCAAGGTGGACTCTGATGCTCTCAGAATTCGACCTCAAATATGTCCCACTGAAAGTCATAAAAGGTCGCGCCGTCGCCGAATTCTTCGCAGAAAATCCTATCAATGACGCACAAACCATAGACACTTGGTCATTTCCCGACGAGGACATACTTCAAACAGACGTGGACTCTTGGGATCTATACTTTGATGGAGCATCAAATTTGAGAGGATTCGGAATAGGAGTGTTGCTCATTTCTCCTAAAGGGGAGCATACACCGATTGCTGTCAAACTCGACTTCGAGGTGACAAACAACGCTGCAGAGTATGAAGCTTGTCTAATTGGACTGCAAGCAGCAGTAAGCTTAGGCATCAAAAACCTCCGAGTACATGGGGACTCATCACTGATCATCAATCAAGTTACAGGATCTTGGAAAATCCGAAGCGAAAGCCTCGCACCCTATCAGGCTAGAATAGACCAAGTGGCTCAATTCTTCGATCACGTAACCTACCTACACCTACCTCGAGAGGAAAATCAATTTGCAGACGCTCTTGCGAAACTTGCATCTTTGATAAATATGCCAGACCACATGGTAGAAATGCCTTTGTGTATTGAACGACGATCGGAACCGGCTTATGTCCATCAAATCACCAATGAAGAAGAAATCGCGCAGGAACCCTGGTTCCAAGCAATCTTGAACTTTAAGCTTAACGGTACCTATCCACCAGATATGGACAAAAGGGGACAACGTGCTATACGCCTATTAGCTTCCCAATACATCCTCATGCAAGGAGAATTATACAAAAGAACACCTCTTGGTGTAGTCCTACGTTGCCTTGATCATTCACAGGCACAAAAGGTGATGGAAGAAGTCCACGACGGAGAATGCGGTCCTCACATGAGCGGGCCCATGATGGCAAAGAAAATCACACGTTTAGGGTATTATTGGACCACCATGGAATCTGATTGCATCAAATACGTGAGACATTGCCACAACTGCCAAATCTTCGGGAATGTACAACACGTCCCTCCTTCGTTGCTATACACGATGACATCTCCTTGGCCATTTTCCGCATGGGGAATTGACATAATCGGGAAGATAACCCCAGCCGGAACAGGAGGTCACTGTTTCATTCTAGTAGCAATTGACTATTTCACCAAGTGGGTAGAAGCGGCTTCCTACACTGCTCTTACGGCTAAAAATGTGGCAAAGTTCATACAAAATAACATCATTTGTCGATATGGTTGCCCACATGAGATCATCAGTGATAACGGGTCACACTTCCAAGCCGAAACCGAGCAATTGCTAGCCAAATATAAGATTGAGCATCACCACTCTTCGCCCTACAGACCACAGACTAACGGCGCGGTAGAGGCGGCAAACAAGAACGTTGTCACAATTCTCAAGAAAATGACCGACAACTACAGAGATTGGCCAAGCAAGATACCCTTTGCTTTATGGGGATATCGTACATCAGTTAGGACACCCACTGGGGCTACTCCTTTCTATTTGACCTACGGCATGGAGGCCGTACAACCAGTCGAGCTAGAAATACCATCCTTGCGTATTCTACTCGAAAGCCAAATCCCTGAAGCCGATTGGAAGAGGGATAGATATGAAGAACTCATCCTCCTGGATGAACGTAGGCTACGCGCCTTACACAATGTCCAAACATATCAAGCACGTATCAAACGAGCTTTCAACAAAAGAGTTAGGCCAAGAAACATCAAAGAAGGAGACTTAGTACTCAAATCGGTTAGAGCTCTTTTACCTGTCGACCCAAGGGGAAAATTCAAACCTAATTGGGCCGGACCATATCTAGTTAAATCCATATTCCCAGGGGGTGCGGTTAGAATCACAGACCTAGACGGGAATGAATTTTCAAACCCCACAAACCTTGACCAACTGAAACGATATTATGCCTAGAATAGGACAAACACGCGCCTCGCGTAAACCCACGTGTCGCTCTTGTGGCACTAAATAAACGGCCCTGGCCAAGCTGAAATAAGCTAAGTGTCACTATGCTCTTGCATTTTGACAAGATTGTCATCCTCATATCATCAAATAAACTAAATTCGCACCTTGAGAACAAGCAAAAGCTCATGCTTATTTTCTATGTTCATTACAAGCTCTTGCTTCGAACAATTATTCTTTTACATTTACTCGAACTACGCGCAAGGGTTTGATTTCGCTTTTTAAGTGAATACGTAGGCAATCCTTCACGGGATTCAACCCATTATACCTAAAATGTAAATAGAAGGACATTTGCATTGCATTTGAAATTCGACAAGAGTAATAAAAGAAAATCACAACGGTTTCATAACCATTTAACCTTTTTTATTCCATTCATTTTCTAATAATAATAATACGTTAAATAAATAGAATAGGCTAGGATTCTAAAAACCCCTCCTTTTTTATTACAACAATAATAATAATACTCAAATAATAAATAAAGACTCGGGCTATTCTTCCATCTTCCCTTTGCCCTTGTCATTCTTGACATACTTCTTGTCACGACCTCGAGCCGGGCGCTCTTGCACCACTTCAGACCTAATCACCAACGGTCTTTCTCGAGGCCTGACTCTTCCATTCTTGCCAACCACCACTTCCGCAACAGGAGTAGTCTTTGATTTCTTCGAAGGATGAATGACCTGAAATCCAGCTTCTTCTTCTCCTTCTGTCAGATGCTTCTCCTTCTCTTTCTCTCCCTCGCGCACCTTGTAGTCCACATGCTCGCGTTTCCTCAGTCTCTCGCGTTCTTCCGAAGTTGCAGCCTTTCTCCACCTCAGATAGGAATCCGACACCCACAAAGCATTGGCGGAGAAACTCAAGAACCACATGTTCCTTTGGGCCCATTTGATAGCCCACTCTCTTCGGCTCTCGGTGGTAAGCGCTACGGCGATCTGCGAACGGCATCATCAAGCCTCGGGATAGTCCGCTTCACCCGACTTGCCTCATCAATCTTTCCGGAAAAATGCATACCATGAACTCCAATCCCGGAATACGCACGGACCTAGTGGGATCCAAAGAAGACACCCCAGTAACAGACTTGAGGTGCCACCATGGTACGACCCACCTAATCAACGGGCCATCATCATTCTTCAGCTTGTTCTTCCAATAGTCACAAACCCGAGTAAAGTCCACCATGTACAACCGCGTCCTCATCGCAATCATACGGGAGTGATAGTAAAGTGCGTGAACTGGGGGCTCGAGCAGTCGGAGCCGTTCCATAAGCCAAACCTACCAAAAGCAGGTATTAGACACAAAAAAAAAAAAAAAAAAAAAAAAAAAAAAAAAAAAACGTAAAAAAGAAAAGGTGTCTTTTACCTGTAGGATGACGGGACTCCCCAAAAATGGCAGATCGCGGTTGGATTTCCTATTATCCAAACCCAAGATAATCTCCCCTAAGCACAAACAAGCTGGGCTCCTGCGCAGCTCCATTTGCTCGATAAGACTCAAAAGACGGGGATCACCTCGCAAATCTTCATCAACATGTCCATGGAAGACATATACATGCAGCAAACAAAAGCCAAACGCTCTCCTCCTAGCGACATAAGAGACAGTGGGGTCAGCCCTGTGATGAATCGGTCTCCAAAGTCCAAAGATTCTCACGCCTTTCGGGGTAACTAAGCGATCCACCTCAAGTCTAGTCGGTCCCAAGCAGTCTCTCGAACTTGCTCTTATACCCTTGTGAAGTGGAAGGAATGGCGGGTAAATGCTCGGGGTCCCACCCACCAATAGCAAAGAACTTCTTCCTAAAAGGACAAATGTCACCACCTGGGAACGCGAAAACATGACAATTTGGGTCCCAGTAGTCAAGGCAAGCATCCAAGAACGGTTTTACCACCTTAATGAGTTTCAAACTCAATAAGGACCCAAGGTTATGAGCACCCATGTCGTGCTTCTCAATATTCGAGAATTCATTAGTCCATTCCTTCAAGCGGATCTCCAAAGTATTCATGATGACAAATTTTCTCTTGAAAGTTTATTTTGGGAGTTTTTTATGAGATTAACGGAGAAAAGACGGAAGAATTATGTGATTTAAAGCTTCGTCGACGCTTCTATTTATACTAATTGCTGTTTCCAAAATTCGCCAGGAGAGACAAACTTGGGAACAGGCGCAGCTCCTGCTGCGCCTATTCAAAGCAACGCAGCTCGTGCTGCGCCTCTTCCCCAGGCTCACTCTCTGTGATTTCCGCGTTTGGATCTTTCCTAATTCTATAACGAATAATTTCCTATTCCTACGGGATTTTATTTTGGTAAATACGAGCAGTTTACCATGTTTCAAACTTCTTGAATTCGCGGGCACGCATTTCGAGGCGACGTCGACACACTCGCCATTTTTATCGCACTTTTTATTTATTTTATTACTCTAATTCATTTATTTTTTCTTAATAAACTTCATTTTAGTTTCATTTTTAGGAAATAATTTTCTTTTGTTTTTAACAAATTTCAACATTTTCATTTCTACACTTGTAGATTTCTCTTTTTTTCTTTTTTTAGGGGGTAACCCTCCCTACCGTCCGGTCATTTCCGACAAAATTTTTGCATATTTTTGCATTTTTGCATTTTTGTATCCTTTTGGGTTATTTTTTTTGCGCTAATTAAGACCATATGTGCACAAAATGTATGTTTTGCGTGATTTCCATGTGAATTTCGGCAGCATGACGGCGTAAACCGTTATCTACCAAACCTGTTCAAAAGCTAACCTGCAGGTACAAGCAACACAACCCAGCAGTAAAGGCACTCGGGCCATCATATATACAAATGTACAAGCAAACTGGGGGCTTGCGCCCCAAACCAAATCCAAAGTCCAAGCAAACTGGGGGCTTGCGCCCCAAACAAGTCCAAAAACATTCAAATGTCCAGATGTACAAGTCTACAAAACTACGCAGAACTACTGCTGGGCACCCTCCAACTCAGCAACCCTCGCCATAAGAGCAGCAATCTCGGCATCCCGAAACTCGAGTTCCCTCGACAAGCGAGCCGTCTCCTCCCGAGACTGGGCCAACTCTCGCTCCAGCTCGCGGTCACCCTGTAAATAAGAAATTGGCTCATGTCAATCAACTCAAACAAAACTGAAAATCAAAAATCAAAAGAAAGCAAACGAGGTTCGTACCTGACGACCTCGACCACCGACGAGTGCCTCGATGGCGGTAGCTCGTAGCCGGTTGGCCACCCTCCAAAGTGCCACGAACCGAGATGGCGCGACCTGCATTTCAAAAGAAAGTCTCAGTAAGGTGAACAAGTTCAATCAGATGTGTTCTTACACGAAAGGTATATAAGCTGGAGGCTCACCCTCCGAATCGATCTTGCGCCGATCGTCTAAGCCGCATCCGTCACGGCCACGTCAAAGTCACGCAACTCGGAGATCGTCGTCCTCCCGGTCGCGTCGGTGTACTCAAGGGTCTCGGGGTACTCTGGGGCTCGATGCCCGCCGCCTCAACCTCCTGCAAAGACAAATAGCTCTCATTAATCGATGATCTTTCATCGTAATTCCCGAAATCAAAATCAAGAAAATAAGGGATACTCACCACTCACGCCGACGCCAACCTCCCGTAAAGGAACGCCGAGTAGTCCTCGCCAGGCAGAAGAAGGTCGTCGCCACTGGCACCAGCCAAGTCCGCCTCCCTCTCAGCCTCGGAAGGCTCCCTGAACATCGTCCTCGGAGGGTCGATAGGAACCGTCAACGCGCCCCGAGAGCACTGACGAGCCAAACGCTCGCCCAGATACCACACGGGACCCATCGACGTCCACAACAGCAGCCGACTCGGACTCCTAGGTCGAAGGACCTCAGCGACAAAAGGAGGCGCTCCAGCGTACTCCGCCCAAGGTCTGGGCACCCACTGCAATAAGTTAAGTTAAAAATCATTCCTATGATCAAGTGGAAGCAAGGACAAGAAATATGAATACGAGTGGGATACTCACACTGCTCAGCTGAAGAGCGTTCACATCCCGCCGGTACACATTGTGAGAAGAGCGCTTGCTCTTCGTCCGGCACATCACCCAATCCCTCACCACGGGATAGGCCTTCTCCAGCGGCTCTGTCCTCTTGGACGCGAGACTCGAAGTAAGAATACACCCATGCCTATAAAACAAAATAATCAATGACGATCTTTCGTGATTCAACAAAGAAAAGAATTTGCTTTGGGCTAAAGGAAGGTTCATACCTCCAACAGCAGTCCAGGTCCGACAGCACCAGGAGAAGTCCCCTTCTCCATCAACTCCGGACGAACCATGGCCCTCATGAAGCGGATGAGGACCGCAAAACCAGCAGTGACCCAGTCCCAACGCCCTAGGGAACTCAGGTCAGAAAGAAAGGGAAGAAGCTTCGTCGATAGCCTCTCGCCCTTGTCTCCGAGGTAAATCGAAGACAAGAACCACCAAAGCCACGACGAGCTCTGCTGCTCGCTCACCAGTACAAGGAGGAGGAGCAGTCTCCCTCCCATCGATCGTCACCAACGCCGGGGTCTTCCCCGCAAAGTAGTCTCGGACGTAGGTACTGGGTACCAAGCCCGGCACTGCAACAGCCTTCGGCGGCAAGCTCTAGCCGATCAACCTCCTCGCCTGACGTTGGCCCGTCTCGGGGCCTCCTCCTCCTCCTCCTCCTCGACGGCCTCCTCCTCGTGAGCCTCGTCTCCAGTAGCCATCACCGCAGCAGTGAGGGCCTGCTCTAAAACCTCCTCAACCGTAACAACGTCTCTCTCCATGGGAGTCCTCCCAGAAGTAGAAGCCTCATCACCTGCACATTAAAGTAAATTTAGGCCGCGTCACATGACGACAAGCCTTTGTTAAGGAGTTTTCGAGCCTCCAAAGCCATGAAAACTGCCCTTTCTGGCCATCTTTGGCCATATTCCCGCCAATCCAATCGCTCATGTGATAAATTGAGTCCAAGTCAAGCCTGGTTCCGGGTTCGAGTCGAAAATTCGGCAGCATTTCGTTATAACGGCGATTATACCCTAGAAAGGTGCCCTGAAAAAGTTGTCACAAACCAAAATTTCGAGATGGCATAAAGTTTACCCATCATCCAAGGGTCCCAAACATCAAATTTCACCGCCAATGGGTAATCCTAAGGCTATTTTCGAAGCAATTTACGGTTCAGCTGTAAAACCGTCTCAAAATTCGCTCAAGGGCTCAAAACTCGATGAAAATTCAAAGCAAATACATGGTTATGTTCCTAATATTGCCTACTATCCATTTCTAGCATCAATTTGGCAAAGCAAATCCATTTGGGGGAAAAGCCCCAAATTTTCGATCAAAAGGGTCGAAAACCCTAAATCTCGCGGTTCAAAATTCGACAAATGTAGATGATTAATGCAAGATTAAGACACATACCTCGATTAGTCATATTTCAAGCAAGCTTTTGAATCAAACCTCGACGGAAATGGTGGAGATTTGAGAGAGAAATTGAAGAAAATGTGTTTCGAAATAATGAATAAAACCCTTCTGATTTCGCGTTTTTACGCGGAAATAGCCAAATTTGGGAAAGGACGCAGCAGGCGCTGCGCCTCTTCCAAGAGACGCAGCTCTTGCTGCGCCTCTTCCTTGTGTTCCCTCCATACGGATTTTAAAAAATTCGTTATGGGTTCGTTATTTGTGGGCCCATCTTTGGTGCGCCTCTTCTTCAACGCTATTATATTCTTTTGGCCCGTTTCGATGATTTTCTTTCGTTCCGGTCCTTATTTTATCCGGCGCAGCAGTATTTCGCAGTATTGCTCAAATCATTTTATCCGCGCAGCAGTATTTTGCAGTATTGCTCAAAATTATTTTATCCGGCGCAGTAGTATTTCGCAGTACTGCTCACTCAGGATTTCTGTCACGACGATCAAGATGCTCCTAGTCGTCGATATATTCCCAACAAGAGTTCGCTTGAGACCGACGCAAGCAGATTCAACCTCAAGTTTTGCCAGAGTTCGCTTGAGACCGACGCAAGCGGATTCCCCAGCAGTTTCTACCGACGTCCTGCTGCTTTCACTATATTTTGTGTTTCCCCGCGGAGTTCGACAGGGTGTCGTTCTCCAGAAGTTCCTACACCCAAACCTTAGCCACCTTTAAGTTGATCTTATATTTGGCCTCCTTCCCGTTGATGCTTTCCTTTAGGGCCCCTCACCCTAGCACAATCCTTATATATCTTTTAGGTCTTACCCTTAGCTCCTACGCTTAACCTTAGCTCCTATGCACCTCCGAAAGCATCTCGAGAAAGAAGTCTCAGGTATGGTCTTTTCTTATGGCTGGCGAGCTTCCTTACGTAGTCTAATGGACTTTAAACGACCCTCCCCGATAGTCGACAGACTCTAAAATGTTCCAGACAACAGGTCCTTGGCTCAGACCCCTTGAGCCGCCTCGCGTCGCCATAGTCGTCAGGTTGTAATCTTCGATTGACCTGATGGCTATACTTTGACTTTCGCCTTGTCCAAGCCTCAGTCAAAGTGGGGGCTCTGTAGACACCTCGTTTCTGCACCTCCCGCAAACCACCCGGTGATGATTGGGCCGCATGTTTGATTCGCGGAACGATTTGTGACAGTTCGTAAGTTTATCGTCAAGTGTTTGCTCAAATATTAATGTCAACCTCTTAGTTGTCATCTACGTCCGGAAACGGTCGTTTTGGCAGTAATTAGAGTACATTCGAGTCCGGGTCAAAAACCGTCTCCATTTTCTCGATAATCGTTAAATCCCGAGTCGAATGTTCGGAATGTTCCGGATGTTTCTATTCCATATTTCATAAATTTTATCTTTTGGCAAATAATATCCCGTAATATTCACAAGATAATCGAATTATTTCCGTCCTACCATAACTCAAACGCGAAATCTTTCTTCACGGAGGAAACCTCCCGGGAATAGACGCAAAGCAGTCTTTGCGCCTCTTCCAAGGGACGCAGTGGCTGCTGCGCCTCTTCCCAGGCCCTTCTTTGCATGATTTACGTATCTTTTTTATATCTTTCCGAGATTCACTTCCAAAGAGTCTCCGAAACCCTATTCCTCCGCGTGATTAGTATAAATAGAAGCTTTCGTTCCTCATATTTCTCACGCGAGTGTCCGCCCTTCTCTTCTCCTTTTGCATTCTAGACTTCGTTCTTACTAATTGGCGCCTACGTGCTTGGACTTCCGACCACGTAAGCTCGGATCTTTCCGGGTACCAGCCTCTCCGTTGCATGACCGACCAATTTGACCAACTACACTCAATCAATTTAATTAATCAATCGTTTTCCTCTTACGAGGGCACTCTTTTTGCATTCGCGTCGAGCATTCACTAGTCGATATCTTAGTCCATCTCGTTTCGTCAACATGTAAGTCTGAGGGTGTATAATCCTCTTTTATTTATTGTATTTTTATTTTTATCGTATCACTCATGTAAGATTTATGTCGAAAACACCGTTAAAATCGATTTCTAAAACCCTTCGTTAAAACTGTTTTACGGATTTCCGATGAGAGACGTCGAGAAAGATGCAAGAATCGCCGCGCTCTCTTCGAAGGAGCGCAGCTTCTGCTGCGCCTCTTCGTGAGGGCCGCCAGCTTCCTGCTTCTTTTCTTCTTCTTCGTCCTCCTCTCTGTAATTCGTTGTTTGCTTGTTTGTTTTTTTTTTTGCTTATTTCGTTTCGTTAATTCATTCGCATGATAGTTTAATAATCATAGGTATGTTTAATCATCATCATGTTCATGTTTTAATTGTCATAAATCCGACTTAAATCCTAAGTAATCCATATTTGCGGGTTTTCGTCATTAATATTCAATCCGAGTTTTAGAGATTCAATTTCGTCAATATTGAGTTTTACGAATTTATCTTTGGTATATTTTGCATCCATATTCATTGTTAATTCGTCATATTCATCATGTTTAGTCTAATCAATTAATTAGTTTGTTTAGTTGTTTATTGATCTCATTCATTAACATCGTCCCTTCATGTAATTAATTCATTAGCATCCGTCTCATTCATGTTTTACTGTTTTTACGACCCATTCATATGTAAATAATCCATTAAATCACTTTCATCCGAGTCAACTGTCATTAATCAATCCTTAAAGTCATCAATTAATATTAACGATTTGCGCTCGGCTTCACGCCCGAGAACTCACCCTTGGAACAGACGCAGATTCTGCCGCGCTCTTCAGAGGGCGCAGCTCTCTGCTGCTTTGTTCCAGTTGAGCTCGTCCCGAACTCCGTTTCTGCTTTGACCTAGTTTAATTAGCCTACGTATTAACTAACTAATATTCGTATTATCACTTTCTGGTTTGTTCGTTTATTTAATTTCTTTTATTCTTTTTCTCAAATTATCCGTTTTAAAGGTATTTTCGACATAAATCGCCTATTCCGTTGTAATTAATGTAATTTCCATTATTGCAATTCATAATTT
Organism: Silene latifolia; assembly: GCF_048544455.1. Classification (NCBI taxonomy): domain Eukaryota; kingdom Viridiplantae; phylum Streptophyta; class Magnoliopsida; order Caryophyllales; family Caryophyllaceae; genus Silene; species Silene latifolia. The sequence continues at coordinate 50,314,242 of NC_133534.1, read as the reverse complement.
ATTATATTTCTTCTATTGTTTGTATGTTTTCACATGTAAATCAATATTAAATCCAACTTCGACCCAATTGTATGCCTAACTAATTGTTCAACCGACTTAGTCTAATTCTCACATGCTAGGATTAAAACTTGGATGTTGCATTGCATGCATATAGCCGACGATATATCGAGTACGAATAACTTCCCTAATTATTAGTAGAGGCCGCTATCGAGGCGGGCGGGATTAGGTGTTCGATCAAAAGAGCTTCCTAATACGTACCCTCACCCCTTACTCCAGATCTCCGTGAGCACCCGTGTTCATTGGCATCCACGAGAGTCATTCTAGACATAGAATGCTAAGGGTAACGATTGCTTAGTGTTCATGTCACTACTTTGTGTCTTGACATGACACGAGGTATTCGAACGGTTCCAATTTTCCATAAAAATTGGTGGCGACTCCATACAAAATGCAAACGCTAGTCCCCGTTTCTCACCAAGCGCCCCCGTGGGCGGCCCGCTGTCCACACATATAAGTCCCTTACATCCATTGAGTCCCTTAGTCTTTCTAATGGCCTTTGGATGAAGGAAATCAATGGGTGAGATTAGATCTCAATGGATGGCCACAAATCAATCTCCCCTAATTAGTTCCTCAATCCAATTAAGTTCTTCACTAATCCATTCATCCCCTCATTATCACACAACCCTCCTCTCTCTCTCTCTCTCTCTCTCTCTCTCTCTCTCTCTATAATCTCAAATCCTCTCATTTTTCTCCCATAAAAAAAACCAAAAATTTACCCCATAAAAAAAACCCAAAAAAGAAAAACTTAAAAAAAAAAACCCAAAATTGCAATCCCATAAAACCCCATCCGTCCCTCCTCCCTCACTCACCACCACCCCACCACCACGCACCACCTACCCCACTGCCCACCGTCTTCCACTGCTGACCCGCCACCATCGTCTTACTGCTGACCCGCCAGCCCACATACCACCACCCGCATCACCACCACTGCCCGCCACCATTTTTTTTCTTCTTTTTCCAAAATCACGTCTCCCACCTTCTCCTCTTGTTTTTGATTTTTTTGTTTATTCTAGATTTCATTTGCTGTTTTTTTAAATTTTTGTTTTGTTTTATTTTTGTTTTCCTTTTTTCTGTTTTTTATCAGTGTTTTGTTTTAGTTTTTAGTTTTTAATTATTTTTGGGGTTGTGGGTCTTTTAGTCGGGTGGTGGTACGGGATGTGGGATGGGTGTTATTGTGGTTTTTTTTTTTCAGATCTAGTTTCGATTTTTTTTTCCAGATTTCCTATGTTTTATTTTAGGTATTGGTTTTTTTTTTTTTTTTTTTTTTTTTTTTTTTTTTTTCAATTTCAATCCATTTTATTTAGTTTGTTGTTGGTGGTCGTTTGCTGTTGGTTGTTGTGTGTTGGTTTTCGGGAGGCTCGGCTTTCAGATCTATCGTCATATTTTTCAAATATCGGTTTTTTTAGTGGATTATACGGACTATATTTTTTTGGTGGTTTTTATTTTAGATCTAGTATTGTTGATTTTTTTTGCTAGGTTATACGAACTATATTTTTTTCAGATTTGTTATTTAAAATCTCGTCCTATTATTATATTGTCTTGTTTTATATTTTACAAATCTCGTCTTGTTAATATCCGTCTTGTTATTTATATTTGCCAATTTTCGTATTTTAAATTTTGTCTTGCTATTGTGTGATTTAGGATCTATTAAAATTACACTTTTTCCTATTAAAAGTACACTTTTTCCTGTTAAAATTACGCTTTTTCCTGTTAAAAGTACATTTTTTTTTTGTTAAAATAACATTTTTTTCTGTTAAAACGACACTTTTTTCTGTTAAAATTACATTTTTTTTGTTAAAATTACACTTTTTCTGTTAAAATTACACTTTTTTTTTGTCAAAATTACACTTTTTTTTTGTTAAAATTATATTTTTCTGTTAACATTACACTTTTTTCTGTTAAAATTACACTTTTTTTTTGTTAAAATTACACTTTTTTTTTTGTTAAAATTACACTTTTTTTGGTCAAAATTACACTTTTTTTTTTGTTAAAATTATATTTTTTTCTGTTAAAATTACACTTTTTTCTGTTAAAATTACACTTTTTTTTGTTAAAGTTACACTTTATCTCTATTAAGGTTACTCTCTTAATGACTAAAGTTACACTCTTGGACTAAAGTTAGACGGACTAATTTGGACTATTTGGACAATTTGGACTATTTGGACAATTTGGACAATATGGACTAATTTGGACTATTTGGACTAACTAATGGAGTTATTTACGACTAAATTTGGACTAAAAATACAATATTTACAACTAAATTTGGACTAAAATTATACAATTTTGGACTAAAAATACACTATTTCCGAATAAATTTGAACTAATAATACACTATTTACGACTAAATTTAGAGTAAAAATACACATTTTGGACTAAAGTTACACAATTCATTTATTTTGAGTCATTGAGATTGTGCAATTTCAATCATTGTCCACTAAAGTGTAACTTTAGTAAATTGATAGTGTGTATCTTTTATCACTTAATTTTAGTCCATAAAAGTGTAATTTTAGTCCATAAAAATGTAATTTTAGTCCACCAAAAGTGTAATTTTTGTCCATAAAAGTGTAATTTTATGCCACGGAAGTATAATTTTAGTCCAAATTTGTGTAATTTTAGTCAAAATTGTGTAATTTCAGTCCAAATTGGTGTAATTTTAGTCCAAATTATGTAATTTCAGTCCAAATTGGTGTAATTTTAGTCCAAATTATGTAATTTCAGTCCAAATTGGTGTAATTTTAGTTCAGTTTATATAATTTCAGTCCATTAGTCAGTCCAAATAGTCCAAATTAGTCGAAATTACTTAGTCTAAATTAGTCTAACTTTAGTCCAAGAGTATAACTTTAGTCATTAAGAGGATAACCTTTAACAGAAAAAAGTGTACGTTTAACAGTAAAAAGTGTAATTTTAACAGAAAAAAGTGTAACTTTAACAGAAAAAAGTGTAATTTTAACGGAAAAAAGTGTAATTTTAACAAACAAAGTGTATTTTTAACCGGAAAAAAGTGTAATTTTAACGGAAAAAGTGTAATTTTAATAGATAAAAGTGTAATTTTAACGGTAAAAAATGTAATTTTAACAGAAAAAAGTGTAATTTTAACGGAAAAAAGTGTAATTTTAACAGAAAAAGTAATTTTAATAGATCCTAAATCACACAATACCAAGACATGGTACTAGTGAAACAAATCAAAGATCTAGTGAAAAAAAAAGTAAACAATGAGATTTCATAATTAATAGATTTGGTACTAAAATCAAACTATAATTTGTAAGAATGCCAATAATCGAAAAAAAAAAAGACCAAAACATCAAAATTGAAAAAAAAAACGGAAATGAAAAAAAAAAACGGTCAATGAAAATTGATCTATTTTAGTAGATCTAAGATTAAATTAAAAAAACTCACAAATTTGAAATAATATAGCAAGACGATATTTGAGAAAAAAAACAAAAAACAAAAAATAAAAACAACACCAAGATTAAAATTAAAAATCAAGTCCTTTTTAAAAAAAAAAAAAAAATTGACGTCGTGGCGGCGGCGGCGGTGGCGGTTGGCGACTGTGGTGATTTCCGGTGGGTGGTGGTAGGTGGATGGTGAATGAAGAATATATGACTAAATGATTTATTTGGATTTTTTGGGTTTTTATTTGTTTGGTTTTTTGGGTTTTTTTCTTGACTTTTTTGGAGAGAATATGGAGAAGTGAGATATAGAGAGAGAATGAGGAGATGTGATAATGAGATGATGAATGAAAGATGAGGAGGATTAATGTAGTTAATGAGAAAATTAGAGGAAGATGACAAAATTAAAGCATTAACCTTAATTTTTTTGTTCTCATCTTTGCCCTCTATTTCCAAGATCCAATGGCCCATAATGGGACTTATGTACTCACATGTAAGAGGATGACTCATTTGATCTTATTACTATATATATATATATATATATATATATATATATATATATATATATAGGAATGAGATCATGTGAGGATAAACTATCTTTTTGAGGATTGAGGATTGTGTTACAATATCAGCGGTTCTTCAATACAATATCACAGGTTATTCGATAAAATATCACACACAAAAAAACACCTGTGCAAATTTTTTTTTTTTTTTCAATTTTTTTTTTTTGACAAAGGTCCGATTTTTCGATATATTTTATTGAAGAACTTGTGATATTGTATTCACAAATCCTCAATCCTCAAATATATAGGAGTTCTCACCGGATCTTGACTCTCTCTCTCTCTCTCTCTCTCTCTCTCTATCTATATATATATATATATATATATATATATATATATATATATATATATTCCAGAAATCAAGGGAATTCAATGTAATTAAATAATCTATACAAATTAATTATAGTATATAGTTTTTAATCATAGCGCTGTGTGATGGATCAAAATCAGGGACTTCAATGTAAATATTATATAGTTTGGTTGAAGTATAAATTTAGAGAATATCAGAATATGGTGATTTTCCTTCAAATAAACATGCCCCACTTATGATATTAATTAGTATAAAGAAGTTAATTATTTAACATACACAAATATAATATAAGTATGTTATTATATTTTTGGAAACTATTAAAAAGTAAATAAATGTATAAAGATGTTAAATTTTTAACATAGACAAATATAATATATTATAGGTTATGTTTTGGAAACTAATTAGGTAAAGGAAAATAAATCAGGATTGTTTCAAAAGATACAATATTGCATAATCTGTATATTCCATAAAATTGGATAATCAAGTGATTAAAAAATTAAATTTTATAAAGTAATTGTAGTAACATTGGATGTAGTAAATATGACAGTAGTCACTAAGAGTAATAAAAGTAACAATAATAGTAGCGGGAGTAGTGAAAGTAATGGTAACAACAACGGGAGTAGTGAAATTAACATTATTAAATGTGGAGTAGTGAAATAAACGTTAATGACGGCGGGGGTAGTGAAAGTAATTATATTAACCGCGAGAGTAGTGAATGTGTCTCATAATTTGGTTGAGAAATTTTACATTTCATTATAAATGGTAAACGTATGAGTTAACAAGTCTAACGTAATTTTATTTCCTAAAAATTGGCTCGGGCGAAGACAGACACCAAATCTAGTTAATTATAATAATGAAACCAAAATCAATTGAATACGAAATTGTAACAACAACTCTCCTATATGACCGTCCTATAACATAGGACTGGCCAATATGAGAAAAACCTAAGCAAAAACATTGAGATATTAAGTTTTTGATTTTATTTTGATAACTTTATACTTTATAATGAAAATTAACATATAAATTTGTAAGTTATTAATTTAAAATATTAGGTTATTAAAATAAAAGTATTATTTCATATTTTTATTAAGTAATTTTATTGGGTCTTATACTATTGGGTTAGTCTTACCTAAATATAGGTCTTATAGAACAATTTGTAAAATAAAATTGTAAAAATTAAATTGAAGAGTCTATTGATCCAAAATACTCAAGAGGGGAGGGGGGGGGAATTGAGGATTTAAAACTTTTTAAAGCTTTTTCGATTATGCTAATGTAATTGATTATTTAAAGTTTATTGGTTAAACTTTAACTAATCAACTAACGACGGTAAGTGAAATAAACGAAAGAACGAAACAAGGAGAGACACACGGATTTTTGAAGTGGTTCAGTTTCACAAGTCGAAACCTACGTCCACTATTCTCGATTAATAAATTTAGTACCTTTCTACGGATTACAAATTTACTAACCCAACTCGTACAACTAACTCTAGCTGTAACTCAATGAGTACCGTTAAATACTCGAGTGACTAACTTACGCTAATAAAAAAGCACTAATGATTCTAACAAAGGTTCACGTTAATGAACAAGTAAGAAATCAATTACGCACTATTATCTTATAACGATAAATGAAGAACAAGTATGCGAGTTTTTATGACACACGACCTTCAAAATTGCAAATCGGTTTTTCTGCTTAAAACACACGGTTTGCTTTTTAAAGATGAAAACAATTTTTATGCTTAAGGTCTCTATCTTAGATGTTGTAAATAGCAAAGTATTTATAGGAGGAGAAAGAGTAAGCTACACGGTTTTTTCAAACCCTAATAGCCGAAATATTAAGATATAAAGACAAATTATATCTTCTTATTATCTCTTTCCTAAAAGCCATAAAAGATAATAAAGAATATTCTAAAAGATAGAATATAATCTTTCCAAATATTATCTTTACTATAAATTCTAAGATTATGATAAGATTTCCTAAAACAAGAATATCTTTAATCATAAATAAATATATTAAGTAAGATATATAAGATATGTAAAGATATTATTATAGAATGAAAATCTTTACTTAATATCTCCTAGGCAACACGAGATATCACGGCCCATAAGCTCGTGAATCGTGCAAACCCTAGTCTTAACATATAATTAGAATTTAGGTTTTAAGAGAGGCTATATAGAAACCCTAATTAGTAGCAAAGTCCAACTCATAAGTTGATCCATCACAACTACCAATTAACGTTTACTATAAAACCGGACCCCTCACTAAACCGGGCTTTATTATATAAATACTTTTATTAAAACATTTAAAATAAACTTTAAACAATTATAAAACAATTTTCGAAACATTTATAAGTCGTGTATAAAAACTCAGTATTTCAATGTTATAGTAGAAGAGCTATAACATTGAGCTCTTTTACTAGTAATGTTATAGCTGCAAAGCTATAACTTTACTAAATCAAGAAACTCATTCTTGATTACCATTACGAGATAATCACCTATACTATTCTAATCTTCAAGGAGATCTTCGAGTATAGGCTACGTCATCATCCAAGCTTGATTAATCTTTAGACGAACTTCGTCTTCACATAATACTTGAATGAATCTTGAATTGCTTGATCTTGACCGAAGGCCTGAACTTCTCATGCAATTGTCACAATCCTCTTTGTTGCTCGTAATAGGTTAGCTCTAAGATACTCAACAAACGATTACACGCAACAAGTATATAGAATGTAAAACACCTTGACATCATCAAAACATAAACATATAAGCTATATGGTCCAACATAAATAAAATACACTCTTTCCACAGCAAAAAAAAAAATACACTCTTTCTAAAACAAAGATCACTATTAATTAAGACCATACAACCATCTGCGAGGGGGGCTATAGATTTGATATAATTATAAAAGAAATGAATCTTGCCTGATCTAACAAATTGTACACAATGAACTGCATTCGTTGCATTACCAAGAGCGTTGATCTTTCACGTAATTCTTGAACCTTTAAAATAGGGAAGATGAAACTCACACAAAGGTGAGGACGAAACTCATACACGGACGACACAACTCCAACAAAGGAGAGATAAGAATTATTTTAAACATATAACGGTAAAATATTTAGAATTAAAGGGAAATATAGGGCTTACCACCACAAAAAGTTGTAGATGGTTACCCTAAAAATGATAGATTAAGGGTTTAGGGTTTTTGTCTAAAAAGAAAAGAAAGAGGGCCGATAAGTAAGTGGTTTTTCTATTATAATTTAAATTTGTTTTTATTACATTACACATTTTACTCATTGCATTATATTCGAACCTCTCGACTAGGGATGGCAATGGGTCCAAAACCCTACCCATATCCGCTGGATCGGATATGGATCTCATTTTTATGGTTCCAATGGATATGGGTCAGATATGGATCTAGAAAAATTTACTTGGATATGGATATGGATCTTGTCGCTAAGATCCAGACCTTAACCAGGCCCATTCATTTTATTTTATTTTTAGATTTTTAGATATATAAGAATAATTGACATTTATAGAAGTCATGTTTTTTATCTTTTTTTTCGAAAGAAAGGATCAATTCATTAATAAATAGTCATACGACATCTACAACATGTGTCAAATTTGATCGGATACAACTCGACTAGAACCAAATAAAATAAAATCTCGTTCAAGGAAAGATATGTAAACTTGAATTGCTCCAAAGCACATCCTCTATCATATCGCCGCAAACATCTTTTCACAAGAGGATCATAGAATCTTGAGACTTGATGAGAGACGCTGACCAAATTGAGTGCAACCAACAAATCAACAACATATGTAATACCATATAACGATCCATTACGAAACTGATCTTCCGCATCTTCACCATAGAAGAACGACCAAGCCACTCTTATCTATATTTCCAATAGAACTAAAACCTAGAAAGACAAGGACTGAAAGAACTCCGAAAATAGAGACGGACAAACGGATCTCACAAAAAGGGAGACTTTTATTGATTAATTCATAAAGTTTCATACTAAAAATTGATAAATAAAGCTATTGGGGGAGGGGGGGGGGGGATCATAAATAAACTTGAGTTCCAAAGTTTCATACTAAGTATGATATATATTTCCGTTTCATTATGATATCTGTGATACTTACTACCTCGGGTAACCGAGATGGTAGCACTCCCGTTTGTTAAGGTAGGCTTTGTTAAGACACTTTGGTATATGAGGGTGTTACAAAGTGGTATCAGAGCGACGATTTTGGAACCTAAAACCAATGAAGAAAATGAACATAGGACGTCTAAATAAAATGAACCCGGGTAGGAGTTATTTGGATCTACCACAAAGGTTTGGGAGACGTCCTGAAACCGCAAAATTGCCCTTACAACTTTGAGTCGGTCACTACGGGGTGTGTCATGGGGATCATTATGTGTATGTGTGTGTGTGTGTGTGTGTGTGTGTGTGTGTGTGTGTGTGTGTGTGTGTGTGTGTGTGTGTGTGTGTGTGTGTGTGTGTGTGTGTGTGTGTTATATGCATGAATAGAGTGGATGTGTATACTTGTGATTTGGAAGAGTTGTGGCATGAATTAGAAGAAAATAGTTGAAGTATTCGGTGTGATATAAGTGTGGCATGTCATATGTTTCGGTTGTTCATGTTTGACATTTATTTTAGTTATAGAAGCATGTGAATATAAAGTTTAATTGTAAGTATATGATATTGGAACATGTTGAAGGTCGATTATGCCTGAATCGGTCGAGTGTGGCAGGGTACTCGACCGAGTAGAGGGTACTCGACCGAGTATCCTGGCATTCGACCGAGTAGGAGGGGTTGTGATTTTGGCAGTAGCTACTTGAACATGACCACTCGGCCGAGTAGAAGTACTCGACCGAATGGGACGTACTCGATCGAGTATGCTTTATGTACAATTTTGATCACCTTCTGGAGTCTAAGCACTCGGCCGAGTAGTCAGTATACTCGACCGAGTGGCTTGTACTCGATCGAGTACCTCCGTGTACTCGACCGAGTACCTCTTTGGCGGATGTGATATTTTATTTTGAGCCGTAGGCTATGTGCTTACGTTTGTCTTAGTTATTGAAGCTCAAAATGCAGCCAAAGAGATCTGCTGCTTATATTCAGGCTTTCGATATGAGCCTAGATGAAATTGCTAGAATTATCGAGCAACAAGAGGCACTCAATGAGGCCCTAAAGAATATGGGTAAAGGAAAGGAAACAGTTGTTGATGCATCCCGTTTGAGCACCACTATTTCCCGCTTTAACCCTACTTATGAGGGCACAAGCGAGCCCAAATTTCTCGACAACTGGCACCGAGAGATAGAAAGTGTGTTAGATGTTGTTCACTGTCCGGAGGATATGAAATCAGAAGAGGCTGCATTCTATTTGAGAGATGATGCTGGGGTATAGTGGTACCGTGAGAGGGAGGCTGCACGGGCATATTATATGAACTTGGATAAACCTGCGATTCCTTGGGCTGAGTTCAAAAAGGCAATGAGGAACCACTTCGTCCTAGAGCATATCCGTAGCAGGTTGAGGGCCGAGTTTGACACTTTTGCTATGACTGATAGTATGACCGTGGCTGAATAGTATCACAAGTTCAATGAACGTTCGCGTTATGCGGAGGACATGCAGTCTGGCTCTCCGTTTTGAGAGAGGACTTTCGTTGAAGATTATGGAGAAGCTACCGGCTGGAGTGATTTCGGATCTAAATGAAGTCTATGAGAGACCAGGGTATGCGGAGAGGTTGGTTGACATGGCCAAAGAGGCCAAAGAAAAGGGAAGTGAGAAAGGAAAAGCTGAGAGTAAGGGTGGCAACCAGTCAAGCTAAAAGCATGGTAACCACAACCAGGCTAGAGCTTATTCGGGAGGGTCTAGCTTTAGTAGGGGATCTCGTGTGTGGAGAAGAGGTTGTCCAAGTACGAGCGAAAACTCTACCTTGAAATGCTTCAACTATGGCGGGATAGGCCACAAGCAATTTGAGTGTAAGAGTTGTTAGGCCTGGAAATCCGCAGACGTCCCTGATCAGTATCTCATTTTGACCTGACTATCAGGCTGTCAGGGTGTCAGGGTATCAGGACACATGAAGATAGGCGCCAGGCCCTAGAGAGGACAACGGTCAAAATATCAGGACGATATCAGACCAGGAGTTCATATTATAAACGGAATATATGCGCAGGATTGAATGAAAAGATCTCGCAGTAAATGCATTAATTAAGGGAGAAATATTGACAATTATTATGGGCAATTATGGAGAATAATCCGCATTAATTCTAGCATCAGGCAGCCGTTCAAGTGAAGCTTATATAAGGAATACTTTAAAGACATTTGCAACACATCGTCTACACAAGAAGAAGCATATATCCACATAGACAATACTTAGAGAAATATAAACATTGTCGTTGTCAGATAATTATTCTCCCAATTACATAGTGAAATCCTCTCCTGGCTTGGTGCCCGTGGTTTTTTTCCCATTTAAGGGTTTTCCACGTTGTTTAGGTATTTTTACCCAAATCGATTAATTAGGGTCAATGTAGTCTATATTCGTTGGTTGAATGTATGTTTGTCCGTATGTTGTTAAGTAAATAGGAAAAATAAAGTGCGCAATGTAAGTTGACACGTAAGATTTTGGTGACGCGGAAAACCCAATGTGAGAACAACCGCGGGAGGGACGGTACCCTGCCAAGTATTGCACTATATGAATAGGAGGATGATTACAAAGGTAACGTTTATGCTAATCTTGCTGGCGTTAGGTGTCAGGCCTGCAAGATCTGGGACGAACGTATATTTGAAGATGATATGCCGTGGAATTTTATGTCTTCAATATGATGTTGAATGGATGGATGAATGAGTGAATGAATGAATGCCCTTCTTGATTTCCTTCCTTGGCTATTTATAGGGTAAGAACCCTTGAGATGTCCTACCTCGAATATGGAAAGGGAATATTATTTCCATAAGGACTCCTTTCCAAACCCGAACTCTTTTACCAATTCTCCCCAATCTCCCTAACTTCTCCCTAACTTCTCCCTAACACTCCTTTCCTTAACACGGGCACCTTCTATGACGGGTCTTGATCCTTCTCAAGCCCGTCTCCCCTTTTCCTGACCGCGGGCTCCTTTCCTTCTCGCCACTTCTTTTGTAATCTTTATTTTATCAAATGGGCTTCCTTTATTATGCTATTTTTAGCCCAAACAGTTTGCCCCAAATTTCTTGTGAAGTACGCTTTCAAGTATCGAACAAGGAATTTACGTAACCAAATGTTTAAAACCCTACGCCGCCTTTTTACTTATTCCCATGCAAGCCGCCTTTCTCCTCTCTCTCCGCACCCAACTCCCTCCCTCCCCTTTATAACCCCAACGTCTCTCTTCCACTCTCATTAATCACTCCAAATCATTTCAAAAACTCTCTTCTCTTAAACCCTCAATCTTCTTCCCCTTTAATCTTCATCGGCTTCACTGTTCCCTTTCCCGTCTTCATCATCAGGTAATCCATCTTCCCTTCCTTTTTTAATCTTCATTTTCTCTCTTCACCATGGGCAAAACCCAACAATCTTCGTCAACCCCAACGCCCTCCGACCGTAATCTTGACCCCACTTTCCCCTCTCGGGGACTTTTTAGACATCCACATGATTGCGACTCCGCCCTAACTCCGGCCGACATTCCTAGGATCAAGAGTTTGCTTGGTCTTGGTGACGGGGTGGATATCGCCATCCCTGAACCGGGACAGAAAGCTGACGCCCTCCGTCCGGGGTGGGTTTGCTTCTATCTGTACCCATTTAAATATGGCCTTCGTTTTCCTTTCCCTAAACTCGTCCAAGATTTCATTTTTACCAACAACTTCGCCATGGCACAAATTTTTGCTGCCATATGGAGAGTTCTTCTCTATTCTCTCGGCCGCCGCCGAGTAAATCGCAAATCTGTCACTCTGGGCGATCTGGCCCATATGTACAACATCAGATCCCTGGGCAGGGGTCAGCTCTCCTTCCGGGGCCGTGGTGAGGCTCCCTTCAAACATGTGTCAAAATCTTGTGATGAGAAATGGTTTAAGGACTTCTTCTACGTGAGGAAGGACTCCATCCAGCCTCCTGCCGACTATATTTTCGAGAAATGGGCTCTGACTTCGAGTAAGTAGCCTCCATGTCGCCTGAATTATTTTACCTCGCTGCTTACTAGCTTACTTCATCGTCTTTGTGCAGGCCCCTGCGACCTCACCCGTATCGGTGCCAAGATCACTGCCTGCAGCAAGCTGTTCAGCATTTCTGAGTCTGAGAGAAAGTTCTCCAACCTGCTTCATGGTTTTTCACCTGCTTCCTCCTTCAATCCTCCTCAATCAGCCCACAGTATGTCTTCTGGTAAGGTTTCTGTAACCACTTTCGCTTGCATACTGTTGTTGCTGATATTTTAAGCATTCTGTCGTCTGAGACTGTGTATGCTTGCAGGTTCAAAAGTTGATCCATTGGAACTCATTATCCAAAGTGCTAAAAGAAAGAGACTTTCTGCCAGCCCTGATGTGGCCTCTGCCTCCAAGAGGAGTGATCCTGCTGCCTCTTTTCAGACTCCTCCTGCAGTTTCCAGTTCTGCTGCACGCGTGCCCCTGGAAGTTAATCCGTTATCTCGCCATCCGCCCACTCCTCCTGCCAGTCCTCGGGCTTCATCTAGTGGAGGCATCATTGCTCACTTCCCAGAAGGCTTTGGGAATGTGGACAACGTGCCCTACTGGCCGGAGATTGATCAGCTGCTCTTTCCTCCAGTTGAGGAAACGTTTTCAGAGTTCACCCCAGAGGAGATGGCTGAAAACGACGTGCATAACGCCTTCATGGTAAATATCCTTCACTTTCTATCTGCCTGTCTGTCTGTTTACCTGGATTCTGCCTCCTGATTTCCTTGCCGACTCTTGATTTGCTCTGCCCCAGACCCTACAGTCTGCACTCTATAATAGGAAGATGATCAACATAGTGCAGACGACCAGCCGTGCTACTAATGCCAAGAATCGGGAGTCAAGGAGATCATTGCGGATCTGCACAAAGAGGGTTAATCTGAAGGAGCGTGTGGTGGAGCTGAAGACTGAGCTTGCTGTCACCAAGAAGAAGTTGAAGGAGGGGGCTGATCAGCTGGCTCGAACCCAGGCCGTGTGCAGCACTTTCTCTGACTCCCTCAAGCGCTCTGATGAGAAGATCAGTGAGCTGATTTCCCTGGCCACCAATGTTGTTGCATATGCTACCTGGTGGGGAAAGATCAGTGGGGTGCGTGCTTTGCCCTTGAGGAGGCTCCCACCCAAAGGACTATAGAGGAAGAGGAGAAGCGGTGAGATGCTCTACCCCGCTCAACCCGATCCGAGTATCTTTGATGCCCGAGGTTGGTGAGGTGAATTCTCTGCGTTGGTGAGCAGTGCTTTGGGGTGATCTTTGGAATGTCCCAGGATGTGCTGCGACGAGTTCGGGGAGCTATGGAGGCGAGGATGCTCGGGACGATGCGGTACTCGAAATGAGAGGTCGGCGACAGCGGAGGAGATGCCAGAGGTGGAGGTCATTAATGTGACCGATAATTAAATTTTTATGTTTTGATAAAATTTTTGGCAGTCTGGCCCAGAGGTGGCAGACTTTGTAAGTTTTAAACTTGTTCTTGTGTTTGCTCCGCTAGGGTGGCGGTTAAACTTTGGGCCGTAATTTGGCCGTACTTTGAAATGCCCCTTGTCGCAGTTTGGCAAGGTTTTTATATATCGTGTGTTTGTTTGTTTATTCTCCCTGTTTTAGGAAGTTTGTGCCGTGTCAGTCTGCTTGACTGATTTAGGCGAGTCCTGTCACCCTGAGAAGGCTGACGTTCTGACTCAGCTAGCTGCCGTGTCAGCCTGATGGCTGATTTAGGCGTATGCCGCAATGTAAGGAGGAGTGGCCGTGTCAACCTAGGGGGCTGATTTAGACCAGCCTGGTCAGCCTGAAAAGACTGATCCAGACCAAGCTAGCTGCCGTGTCGTCACCGGGCCGATTTAGGCGTATCTGCTTTGTGGACTACTTAACCTTGTTCATGACGCAAGGTGTATGTGTTCGTCTCGTTTTATGCCAACAGGGGCGTCATTGAGGCAAGTTTATCGTCATTCTAGGACCAAATGGAGACGCTGCAGGATTCTGGTAGCGCAGATATCCCTACGTTCCATGTTCGTTTTTGCATGCATCTTTGGGGCCCGATTAAGTGCGATTAGTGCGAGCTACGTCCGGGGGTGGTATCGGGGGTAGCTGGATAAGCATATTCACCACAACCAGGCTCCCTTTCGTATGTTCCACAATCACTTTGGTGAGGGTGCTCCTTGTGGAGAAAGTAGGTTAGGCATGTTGGAGTGCCATGTGCCTTGTCACCCCACGTTGGCGATTGGCAGATCTGCTAGACATCCTTTCAAAGTACCATAGATACCAGAATTCAAAGTGATGTACTTAGAGAAGCCTGAAAATAAGAAAATCTATCGAAATGATGTGAAGTACTGTCGCCATCTCATGGGGTACCGAGAGCAATTGTGGTCCCGGACGCCGCTGCACCACACCATCCAATAGTAGTTTAAAGTTTTAAAAACAACTAAAGACACCGAAATAAAAGTGAAACGCGATGCCTACCACCGAATTTTTATTTTATCTTTTAAAAATGATTTGGCTTCTCATAGTACATTATTCTGAAAACTAGAGTCTACTTATTATTAAAAGTAATATCTCTTCCGGTGAAGTATGTTCCATGGGCGTTGTATGATTTGACCGTCCATAGTCATCGATCTGATGCACCATGGCCAACAACTCCTTCTACCTGGTATGGTCCTTCCCATTTGTAGGCGAATTTGCACCTTTTTGATTCTTGGTGTTCGAACACCTCTCGAGAACCAGTCTCCTACCTCCAGGAGCCCGATTTTTACGTTCTTGTTATAACTCCTGCCACCGATGTTTGTAGGCGCCAGACGGATTTTTGCGCTTGCTCGCACTCGTCAATGTGTCCAGGCTTCTGGTCATCTCTGCATTGTTCAGTTCCCTCGTCATATTTTCATACCTGTGAGTGGGAACTAGAACTTCGATGGAATGATCGCTTCCGCGCCAAACACCAGTGAAGGGTGTTTGACTGTTGCTATCTTTGGTGTCGTTCGTCCGACCACAACACTAGTGGCAATTCATCCGCCCACTTTCCTCCTAACTCCCGTAGCTTCCTTCTCGGATTGTCCATAATGATTTTATTGCTGGATTCAGCTTGTCCATTGGACTTTGGAGTCCGAGGTGCTGACTTTTTTAAGGTGATGTTCCACCTGGCACAGTATCCTTCGGTATCGTTTGAGATGAATTGTGAGCCATTGTCACTTATGATTTTTGATGGGATACCAAATCTGCAAATGATGTTTCGTTTTATGGATGAAATGACTTGTTTGTCCTTTATTTCCGTGAATGCTTCTGCCTCTATCCACTTGGAGAAGTAATCTGTCATTGCTAGCATCCAGGTTCTGTTTCCTGTGGCCCGTGGTAGAGGGCCTACTATGTCCATGCCCCATGCCATTCATGGCCAAGGAGAAATAATAGGGTGCAGAGGTTCTGCTGGTTGGCGAATCATTGGTGCTGAGCGCTGGCAGGTGTCACATTTTCGTGCGTACTCTGCTGCATCTGCCTTCATTGTAGGCCAATAGTATCCCTGTCTTAGGGCTTTATTTGCCAGACTCCTGCCCCCTGCATGGTTTCCACATTCGCCACTGTGGAGAGCATGCAACACAGTCTGTGCTTCTTCCTTGTCCAGGCACCGTAGGTAGGGACCTGTTAGCGATTTTCTGAATAGTGTATCATCAATGAGTATGAACCTAGAAGCCTTTATTCTAAAAGCTCTCACTTCCTTCTTATCATCTGGTAGCTTGTTGTGGCGCAGCCAGTCTAGGTAAGGTGTGCGCCAGTCGTCTGCTGGATCGGCTACTTGGTCAGGCGCCTGCCTGTTTGGCCGGGAGTTCTCACCTTCCTCTGTGACTGCTTGGATTTCTTTTTCGCTTTGTGGATCCTCTAGTTCACCTCTATCTATTTCGTCTGCCTTCTGGATAGAAGGTTCTAGCATATGTGCTATTGGAATGCTGGATAGCTCTGTTGGTTTGAATGTTGCCCCCAGGGTTGCTAGGGCGTCTGCTTCCACGTTCTGATCTCTGGGAACCTGTTTAAGCTTGCAAGTTTCGAATTTTTGTTTTAATTCCTTTGCTACTTTAAGGTATGCAATCATCTTCGAATCTCTGGCTATAAACTCATCATTCACGTGGTTGACTATTAATAGAGAGTCACTGGATATGAGCAGGTGTCTGACCCTTAACTCCAGAGCTAGCTTCATTCCCAATATCAAGGCCTCGTATTCTGCTTCATTGTTGGTTGCCTTGAATTCACATCTTACAGCTTGTGCTATCAGATCTCCCTGTGGTGATCGCAGAATTAATCCTACACCTACCCCCCTTTGGTTGGAGGATCCGTCGATATGCATCTGCCAGACTTCTGGATGCTTGCTTCCTTCTAGAGTGAGTATCTCAGTATCTGCCAGATTCTGGATGGCCGAACTGAAGTCTGACACGAAGTCAGCCAGTGCTTGTGATTTGATTGCTGTTCTAGGGTCGTATTGGATGTCGTATCCACTGAGGTGTACCGACCATTTAGACAATCTTCCTGACAGTTCAGGCTTCCTCATGATAGCTTTTAGCGGGTAGTTTGTCACAACATGTATGATGTGTGACTCAAAATAGGGACGCAGTTTGCGAGATGCCACTACCAATGCTAGTACTAACTTTTCAAGGGATGTGTACCTGGTCTCTGCCGCAGCGAGAGACTTGCTCACGTAGTATACTCGCTTCTCGCTCCTTTTCCTCGCTCTCTCGACTGAACAAAGACTCATTGCTACTTA
This sequence comes from Silene latifolia, assembly GCF_048544455.1. Lineage (NCBI taxonomy): Eukaryota > Viridiplantae > Streptophyta > Magnoliopsida > Caryophyllales > Caryophyllaceae > Silene > Silene latifolia. The sequence goes on along the minus strand of NC_133534.1, from coordinate 50,297,050 downwards.
CGTGACGGCTAGGTATAGGAATAATGGTTCTCCGGCCGACTTTGATAGCAGGTGGCGGGGTCACGAGGTAATGCTTCATCTCTCTGAAGGCTTGCTCGTGTTCAGCGGTCCATTCAAACTTCTGGCTTTTCCTTAGTACGTCGTAAAATAGCCTGCATTTGTCTGAAGATCTTGAAATGAACCTGTTCAGGGCTGCTACCTTTCCAGCTAGTCTTTGAACGTCTTTAGGCTTCTCGGGTGATTCCAGTTGTAAGACAGCTTTGATCTGCTCGATGCTGGCTTCTATTTCTCTTTGAATTACAATATAACCTAAGAACTTGCCAAAAGATACTCCGAAAGTGCACTTAGATGGGTTTAATTTCATCTTGTATTCCCTGAGGGTGCTGAATGTTTCTGCCAGATGCCGCATATGATCTTTGGCTTTTTCTGATTTCACCACCATGTCATCAATGTACACCTCCATGGTTCTTCCTATTTGCTCTTTGAACATGGGGTTGACCAGCCTTTGATATGTGGAGCCTGCGTTCTTTAGGCCGAATGGCATGACGTTGTAGCAATATATTCCTCTCTCGGACATAAATGCTGTCTTCTCTTGATCTGCAGGATCCATCTTGATCTGATTGTATCCACTCCATGCGTCCAGGAATGTTAACATCTCATGTCCAGCTGTCGCGTCCACCATTGCATCAATATGAGGCAGCGGGAATGGATCTTTAGGACATGCTTTGTTGAGATCAGTGAAGTCCACACATACTCTCCACTTCCCATTCTTTTTAGGCACCACCACTACATTAGACAACCATTCTGGATATTTCACTTCCCTTATTTTCTTTGCTGCCAGTAGGCTATCTACTTCCTGGTTGATTACCTTATTCCTCTCCGCTGCAAACTTTCTTCTTCTTTGTTGGATGGGTTTACACTTTGGGTCTACGCTCAGCTTGTGTGTTATGATGGATGGATCTATTCCTATCATATCATCGTGTGACCATGCAAAGCAATCCATGTTATCTTGCAAGAACTTGACTAGCTGCTGTCGTAAGCTTCCTGTACATCCTGCTCCAATGAGCACGGTTCTTTCTGGGTGCAGCTTATCCGGGTTGATCTGATCCAGCTCTTCTGCTGGGGGTTCGATGTATTCGTCCTGGATAGGTCGTCAGAATTGCTATGCGGGAGGGTCGGGCGGCGGTGCACTTGAGTGCCCTTTTATAGCAGCTTCTAGCTTCCTCCTGATCTCCTCTTATCGTTTCTACTCCCCATGGGGTTGGGAACTTTATGCACTGGTGGTATGTTGAGGGTACTGCCTTCATTTGGTGCAACCATGGTCTTCCTAAGATGACGTTGTAAGTAGAGGGGCCATCTATAACCAGGTACCTGACTTGCTTATTGACTCCTCCCACATAGGTTGGGATGACTATCTCACCTAGCGAGCTGGCTGTTTCTCCGCTGAAGCCTACTAGCGGAATAGTCTTCTTCTGTAAATCCTTCTCGCTGAATCCCATGTTCTCTATGGTTTTCAGCATGATTAAGTTGACCGAGCTTCCTGTATCTACCAAGACCTTTCTGATTGTGCAATTGGCCATTGATAAGGTGATAATAAGTGCGTCATGATGTTCTCTTTCATCGTATGTATCCCCTTCATCAAAGCTGACTGCTGGCAGATCACTGTGAGATATTCTGCAAGAATTGGCTGGTCTGTCTCCTTTAGTCTCGGTGGCATGTCTCTTAGCTGCTGAGTATGTCAGGCCGCTTAAGTCTGAGCTGCCTGTTATCACGTTTATAATTTTGGTGCAAGTGGGTGGATCTGCCGGCTTGGAGGAGCCTACCTTATCCTGCTGCTTGCCCCCACGTGGTAATAGGTGGCTCAGCTTTCCTTGTTCGTACAGGCGCTTGATCTCTCTTCTCAACGTATAGCAATCCTCAGTGTTGTGCCCAATATCACGGTGAAATTCGCACTTCTTCTTGCTATCCTTTCTCCAAGCTTGCTCTCCTACTGGTGGGTTAGGCCACCTGACTCCATCTCCCATCTCTCTAAGTGCCTTCAAGATTCCTCCGATACCCGTAGTGAACCTATATTCTGCCAGGGTGGGGAGTAGCTGATTTTCCTCGATTATGTTGACTCCCCTCCCATATGGTCTGTATCTTTCGTCCTTCTTGCTGGTGGTTTGCTTTCTTCCTGATTTCTCCACGGCTGAAGTACTAGAAATACTTGGTGCGCTCTATAAGCTGGCTCTGGCTAGGATATCTTCTTCCAACCTGATTGCGGCAAATTTGCTTCTCTGTCAAACTTGAAACTATGGCATGGATGCATGGTTAATCGCTTGTATAGGTCGAGTCGTGGTGGAGGCCTCTTCAAAGGCTTCTACTGCTGTTGAGACATCACACTCTCGAATCGCTACCTTCTCATTGTTGAACCTAGTATTATATTCTCCAATGCTCTCTCTTGCCCCGGACGATTCTCATAAGTCTCCTGCGTGCTTCGTGGCTTTCTCGCGCTTGCGAATCGTTGAGTAAATGCGTTCACCAATTCAAGAAATGTAAATATCGACTGTTGGCGGGCTCACAAACCATCGAAGTCTTTGGTCCCGTTAGGGTGGACCCGAACCCTTTGCACATGCAAGCCTCCTTGACTTGCCCTATATATTTACCGTCATCATTTTCTCGCTTGTATTGGGTGACATGATCAAAGGGATCTCTTTTGTCTTGTCGAAGAGAGGCATGTTTGGATTTGTGAATCCCTTTGGCATGGCTGTGATGGATATGGTGTCCACGAATGGTGAGTCGGCATAACTATCTAGAGCTACTTTCTCGAGTGGGGGTGGTAGCCCGGAACCCCGCTCGATCTCCTTTAGCTCAAGTCTTCTTTGATTGGTTATCTTTGGTGAATCTGGGTCCGCCCGTCACCGTCTCGCATATTTGCTCCCGATCCGGGTTCTTGAAGGTTCGATAAGCTCCGGACCCGGGGGTTTGTGGTAACAATTGTCCCTGCTGCCGCTTCACTTGCTTTGTTTGACTCGGATCTTTGCTACGGTGTCGATCGATTCTTTGCGGGGATCTGCAAGGGCGGGAGGCCACCTGTTTGTATCCCTATGCAGCTAGCTGGCTGCCAGCTATCTGGTGTGAGGTATCCTAACCCTCGCGGGGTTATTCTTCCATCCGACGGTATCGTAGCTAAATCCAATCTTCTAATTATTTCAGCTGGTATCTGCCTGCTGCCTGCTGCTCCTTGTGTCAGATCTACCAAAGGAAATCTTCCTTCACCTGTCCTGTTTCCTGGAGTGTTGGACTGCTGCTTCAGGAGATCAATTTGTGCCCAGAGCTCTCTGTCTCTCCTTTGATCTTCTCTCATGTTGTCCATAGCCTTCTGAAGATTTTCCACGCCGGCGAGTAGAATCTGCGTGGGACTGGGCGGCGGAGTGACGCCTGAGCTTGATGTTCCTTTGTCTGATCTAGTCTGAGCTGAGACAACAGGGGTCATGGGAGGTAGAGAGGGTTTTGTTGTTGGTATGATTCTTGAGGTATGTCCGGGAGCCTGTGTGGCCACTGTTGATACTGGATTTTGTGTAGACGGTGGTGGTGGCGATGGTTGCCTGCTCCCTGACATGGCTTCAGATACTTGCTTTTCCATTTTATATCTAGAATATCAACGATTGACGACCACAATGCCCCACGGTGGGCGCCAAACTGTTTAGGTATTTTAACCCAAATCGATTAATTAGGGTCAATGTAGTCTATATTCGTTGGTTGAATGTATGTTTGCCCGTATGTTGTTAAGTAAATAGGAAAAATAAAGTGCGCAATGTAAGTTGACACGTAAGATTTTGATGACGCGGAAAACCCAATGTGGGAACAACCGCGGGAGGGACGGTACCCTGCCAAGTATTGCACTATATAAATAGAAGGATGATTACAAAGGTAACGTTTATGTTAATCTTGCTGACGTTAGGTGTCAGGCCTGTAAGATCTGGGACGAACGTATATTTGAAGATGATATGCCGTGAAATTTTATGTCTTCAATATGATGTTGAATGGATGGATGAATGAGTGAATGAATGAATGCCCTTCTTGATTTCCTTCCTTGGCTATTTATAGGGTAAGAACCCTAGAGATGTCCTACCTCGAATATGGAAAGGGAATATTATTTCCATAAGGACTCCTTTCCAAACCCAAACTCTTTTACCAATTCTCCCCAATCTCCCTAACTTCTCCCTAACACTCCTTTCCTTAACGCGGTCACCTTCTATGACGGGCTCTTGATCCTTCTCAAGCCCGTCTCCCCTTTTCCTGACCGCGGGCTCCTTTCCTTCTCGCCACTTCTTTTGTAATCTTTATTTTATCAAATGGGCTTCCTTTATTATGCTATTTTTAGCCCAAACACACGTACAAAATTCTTTGTGTTATTATTGTTGTTGTTATTACACTTACAGCTTTATATTTTAACCCTGACCAACAGACCACTTAGAGCTAGTTAACCGTACGCGACTCTATCCTGACCTGATTTCGCCTTGCGCAAAATACACCGAAAATAATTGGCGCCCACCGTGGGGCATCTAGCTCTTTAAATCCTTTTTCTTATCTTACAAAAACTCAAAAATCCTACAAAAATGGCCTAGCCCACCGTTGAAGGACAATTGAACGCAGCTCTCCAGCAAATCGCTGAGTTGGAAAGCTTGAAAGAAAAAGTAGCCCAAACTGAAGCAGAAATCCTGCAATTAAGAGAATCTGAGTCAGACCTGAAACAAAAATTAGAAAAAACTCAAAGAGCAGGCTCTAGATTCCAACCAGGAACCCCATTTACATCAATCATCAAAAATATCGATTTTTTTAGTTTTGGGAGCCCAAGTGGTTCTAAATCTATTGATGTTGATGGTGATGGTGAACCAAAGAATGACAAGGAAAAACTCGATGAATCTGCAGCAGCCATCATGATGGCAGTGGTTCAGGAGATCAAGAAACTCAATGAAAAATTTGATAAGATACCTGGAGTACCTGCCAGCATGGAAGAAGATGCCCCTGACAGTTATGCTGATTCGCCTTTCATAAACGAAATAGCAAAAGTAGATCTACCGAAGAAGTTTGTAGTTCTATCCATGAGGGTCTATGATGGAACCACGGATCCACAAAATCACGTGGCTCTTTATAAACAAAAAATGCTGGCTGCATCTATCCCAAACGAATTTAGTCAAGTCTGCATGTGTAAGGGATTTGGAACAACCCTAACCGGCCCTGCTCTGCAATGGTACATCAGCCTGCCAATTGGGAGCATCCATTCTTTCGCCAACCTGATCAACAGTTTCAACCAGCAGTTTGCGAGTAGCAGGGAGTTGGAGAAACGATCCAGTGACCTTTACCGAGTTACACAGAAGCCTGATGAAACTCTCAGGACATTCCTTGCATGATTCAACAAGGCAAAAGTATCTATACCCAGGTGTGACGTTGGAACACCAGTGGAGGCATTCAGGCAGGGGTTACTACTATATAGTGACTTGTACAGCGAGCTCACTAAGTATCCCTGCCACACCTTCGAGGACATTCAAGCCAAGACTCTTGCCTTCATCAGGCTAGAGGAAGATAAAAGCTATAAACTTGGATCACCCAGTAGACCAAAGGATCATGAAAGGAGCAGTAGGAAGAGCAACAAATGAAATAACTCTAGGCCTACTCCATATTCCAGGCCAGATCAATTAGAAGTAGGAAGAGCAACAAAGGAAACAACCTGGCTCATGAGTATCAAGGTAAGGTTAAAGTTTATCCATCTATTTCCGAACATAACTTCAGTGTTGATATTGCAGGATTAATCCAGAGACTTGACAACATGGGATCAGCTGTCAGATGGCCCAGGAAGTCAGAAAATCCCAACCCCAGAAGGGACAATTCTAAATGGTGAGAATTCCACATGGATATTGGACACACCACGGATGATTGTTTCACCCTGAGGAAAGAAGTGGCTTACCTGCTGAAATCTGGATACTTGAAAGACTTGATCAAGACGAAAGGCAGGAACGCAAACCAGGATAAAGAGAATCAGGAGCATAAGCAGGATCGTAGTCTCCCTCCACCACCACCAATCTATGAAGTAAAATTCATATCTGGCGGATTAGAAATTTGCGGCCTGACAAGTTCAGCAGCAAAGCAAATAGTCAGGACGCCAAGGACCATATCACCCTGCAAGCTGGATCATATCCCAATAATCACTTTCAATGAATGTGACTTGGTGGGCACCCCTGATATTCATCATAATGGCCTGGTAATTTCTATGCAGATTGGAACCGCCACAGTAAGAAGGATCCTGGTAGACGGAGGCAGCTTAGTGAACCTGATCATGCTTGACGTACTAAAAGCCATGAAGATCAATTAGAACCAAATCACCAAAAAATCCAGTGTCCTAGTAGGATTCAGTGGCGAAACCAGGAGCACCCTAGGAGAAATCCACCTCCCAACCTACGTGGAAGGAGTCTCATCTTATGAGAAATTTGGAGTCCTTGATTTCCTGTCATCTTACAACGCGATCTTGGGTAGGCCCTAGATTCATAATGTCAAGGCCGTACCGTCAACCTATCACCAGTGTATCAAGATACCAACAGACTGGGGCATAGCCACAATCAAAAGGGATCATAAGACAGCCCAGGAATGCTACACAGCAGCCTTGAAGCCTTCCAAGGCAGGTAAGTCCCTTACATAGCAATTACAGTACCCTGTCAGGAGCACTTATGTAACACCTCTAAGAATGGAAACAGATCAGGTAATCCTAGACCCTGAGTACCCTGACAGGTATGTTTTAGTAGGATCTGATGCCCCAGATAGCGTCAGGCCTGAACTGGTAAAATTCCTTAAAAATAAATCATCTTGGTTTGCTTGGTCACATTTTGATATGACTGGAATTAGCGCGGGTATAATTACGCATAAACTCAATGTTGACCCATCTTTTAAGCCTGTACAACAGAAAAAGGCGGAAATTTGCAGCTGAAAGAAATACCATAATTAACGAGGAAGTAGAGAAACTCTTGGATATGAGAATGATCAGGGAAGTAATGTACCTTGAGTGGCTGGCTAACATAGTTGTTGTGCAGAAAAAGAATGGAAAATGGAGAGTCTGTGTAAACTACACTAACCTGAACAAAGCCTGTCCCAAAGATCCATTCCCCTTGCCACATATTGATGCCATGGTAGACACCACAGTAGGCCATGAGATGCTGACATTCATGGATGTTTCCAGTGGATTCAATCAAATAAAGATGCACCCTGCTGACCAGGAGAGTACTGCATTCATTACAGATCGAGGCATATACTGTTACACTGCCATGCCTTTCGGCCTGAAGAATGCAGGGGCAACGTACCAGCGCCTGGTCAACATGGTGTTTAAAGACCAAATAAGTGACATCATGGAGGTGTACATAGACGACATGGTGGTGAAATCCAAAAATGCAGAAGATCATGTGAAACATCTCGAAATAACGTTCGAGATATTGGAAAAATACAATATGAAACTCAACCCCGCAAAATGCCACTTTGGAGTTTCTGCAAGCAAATTTCTTGGATATATGGTCACAAAGAGAGGCATAGAAGCCAACTCTGAACAGATAAAAGCTATCCTGGATCTGCAGTCACCAAAATCTGTCAAGGATATCCAAAAATTGACAGGACGAGTAGCTGCCCTGAACCGTTTCATATCAAGATCCTCCGAGAGGTGCAAAACATTTTACAACCTCCTCAGAAAGAATAAACAGTTTCAGTGGACGGATGAACACGAGACAGCCTTTTAGGATCTAAAATTCTACTTATCATCTCCACCCTTACTGGCTAAGCCAGAGAAGGGAGAACCCTTGTCAGTATACTTGTCTGTCACTGACACAGCGGCCAGCGCAGTCCTAGTGAAAGAACAAGATGGTCAGCAACATCTAGTCTACTATGTAAGTAAAAGCCTGCTAGATGCTGAGTTGAGGTATGGATTTCTTGAAAAATATGTTTTAGCTTTGATTATGTCATGTACTAAACTACAACCTTATTTTGAAAGTCACCCCATTATAGTCAGGACCAATTTACCCATAAAGTCTGTCCTACGTAAGCCTGAACTATCAGGTAGGATGGCCAAGTGGTCAATACAGATTAGCACATACAAATCTCCTTTGAACCCATGGCAGCGATTAAATCGCAAGCCCTAGTAGACTTTGTGGCTGACTTTAGCCCTAACCTGAAACCGGACCTAATAAAAGAGGTCAACCAACTAGAAAATAAAACCCTAGACCAAGAATAGACCCCATTCATAGATGGGGCATCCAACGACAGGGGGACAGGGTTAGGATTAGTGCTCAAATCACCACAGGGAGATATGATAGCACAGGCTGTAAGCTGTGAGTTTAAAGCTACGAATAACGAAGCAGAATATGAAGCCCTGATAGCAGGCTTAAAGGTATGCCTAGACCTCGGTGTTCAAAACCTAAAGGTAAAAACTGATTCACTCCTAATTGCTAATCAAATAAAGGGAATTTATACGGCTAAGGATGCAAAAATGATTTCGTATTTAGAATATGCAAAAAACCTTACCGCTAAATTTGCTTTATTTGACATAGATCAAATATCAAGAGACCTGAACACCCAGGCTGATGCTTTGGCCAGCCTAGGTTCAAATTTTACCCCTACAGTCTTCGACAAAATATCAATTGTTCATTTATTAGAGCCAGCCATCAGCAAACCTGAACAAGTCAATCCTGTCAATCAGGATAATAACTCTTGGACTAAACCCTATTATGATTGGTTTCTCCGAGGAATACTGCCTCAGGGCAGACATGAGGCAAGGGCCTTTAAAATTAGAGCTTCAACTTAGGCTATCATCAATAGCACTTTGTTCAAGAGATCGCAGGCTGGACCCTACCTGAGATGCTTGGAGCCTGATGAAGCCAAACTAGTATTTCAAGAAATACACGATGGACACTGTGGCAACCACAAAGGAGGAAAGAGCTTGGCAAGTAAAGTTCTCAGGACAGGCTACTACTGGCCTACACTGAGGGCTGACTGCCTGGAATACTCTTCAAAATGCGAAGCCTGCCAAATTCATGCACCAATCATACATCAGCCATCTGAACTCCTCCATTTAATTTCCGCACCCTGGCCGTTCATAAAGTGGGGCATGGATATTGTGGGAAAACTGCCCGTAGCTCCAAGACAAAAAGTATTCATGTTGGCTATGACTGATTACTTCTCCAAATGGATTGAGGCTGACTCTTTCAGGCAATTAACTAAAAAAGAAGTAATATCCTTCATCAGGACAAACATCATTTGCAGATATGGAGTCCCATCAGAAATAGTATGTGATATTGGAACTCAATTTGTGGGGAAAAGGACCCAAGCATTTTGCCAAGAATGGAATATCAACCTGGTAACGTCAACCCCTGGATATCCAAAAGCCAATGGCCAAGCTGAATCAAGCAATAAGGTAGTTATAAGCTGCCTAAAAAAGAAGCTAAAAAGAAGACGAGGCAAATGGGCTGAAGAACTTCCATTAGTACTATGGGCAGACAGGACAACTCTAAAGACATCAACAGGCCAAACACCTTACTCTATGGTGTACGGCTGTGAAGCTGTCATTCCCGCAGAAGTACGAGTACCAACATTTAGATACAGCCTGAATAACGTTGAAGCAAATAGAGATCTAATGCAAGATAACCTGGTTCTAACAGAAGAGTTAAGAGATGCTGCCAAGATCAGGATGGCATCATATCAACAAGCAGTTGCCAGGACTTACAACAAAAATGTCAAAATCAGAGTCTTTAAAGAAGGAGACCTCGTTTTACGAAAAGTTTTTCCAAATAAAAAAGAAAAAGCGAAGAGTGGCCCCCCCCATATGGGAAGGCCCTTACCTAATTGACTCAATTGTTGGACAAGGAGCGTACATGCTCCAAACACTAGAAGGAGAGATGATCCCCAGATCCTGGAATGTAACCCATTTAAAATTATTCCATATGTAAAGATCAGATCGTGCCACAATCAGGTATAAATTCAATCACTACTCAACCTGACATGCTACCTGAGAAACTACGTGTTTTACATGCTTTGTATGCAACTTATATCTATATATTCAACTAACCCATTTATTTTACTTCTTGAATCCTGAACAATTATACATGATAAATGATTATATGCATAAATATTCAGGATTGAGGGCTACTCTACTATATATTTCTGAAACAAAATTTTGCACTTGATCGTGCCCGACGAGTTGGTAACCACCACCAGATACAGTAAATGTCAGGACCAATCAGGCATGAAATAATTGCCTGACCTGACTAGGTTTACTGCCACGGATTACAACCGGCTGGACACAGCAAGACAGGTGTAAGGGTGTTCTCTCCCAACCACTTAGTCTAAATGCCCTCCTGACAGGCCGAATACCAAGCCCTCCAGCTAGGCAGGGGACATAAGCCCTCCTGACAGGCCGGTTTTCCCACCCATTCAACCATTATAGCAAAAAACTATACTTGGTTGAATTACTCATGAAATAACAGGATAAAACAAAAATGATGTGCAGGATGACTAAACAGGCCCAACAGGATGAAACTCACAGACCCAAGCAAAGTCAAAAGCAAAATTAGCCAAAAAAGGCCACCATGCCTACATTAATAAAGCCTTTACCCCCTGGGGCAAAGGCACCAAAATATTCATAAAGGCCAGGGATAGTCTCCCTGACCTGGATAAAGACAGAAAAAAGAAAAATTGTTCGTCCAGGGACATCCCCCCTGGATGGGCAAAATACCAACTAAAAAATCAAATTACTGCTTCTCCTTAGAAACAGTACCACTACTTCCACCCTTGGCCAGGTCAACATCAACATCCTGCTCCCCTGGAGAGTCCACCTCTTGTTCATTTCCCATATTATGCGAGTCGGGATACTTTGAAGCGGAAAAGCCATCTCACCTTCAGGGTTCCATTTCGCCCGCCTCGACAGCTCGACATCGGCGCCCTCTCCCTTAATATAGAAATAGAGGGAAGCATCATCTAACTTGAACCCCAGGTCATCCCTCTCCTGGGTGAGCTCCTCATTTCTGTCCAAAGCTTCCTGCAAAAGCCGCTTGCTTGAATCTGCCTCAGCCTTAGCAGCATCTCTCTCAGCCTACGCCCTCACCAAGTCAGCAGCTTTAACAGCCTGGTCAGCTCGTGCAAAATCCAGCTCAGACTTCAGCCTATCATAATCTGATCTCATCAGATCAATCATGGCTACCAAAGAAGTAGCCTGATAGGCGTTATGGAGACAGGTCGCAGCACCCTGACCAAAAACAGGAAGAAGAGTATGAATAATATACCCCAATAATAAAAACTACCCAAACAAAACACACATAAAAATTGTTCCAGCCTACCTCCCTTACAACAGCCAAGGCACCTGCCAAGAGGCTAACTGAATAATCCACTGAAGCAACCGTCTGAGTAGCAGTCTCAACAGGGTCAAGGGTGAGTATGACATCTGATCTAGAAGTAGCGTAATCCCTGATTTTCACCCTAGCAGCCTCCATATTGTTTACCTTGGCTTTCACTTCCCTGGCCGGGGCAGAAATGTCATCATCTTCAATTTTCCTTTTTTGGGCTGCTGAACTTGTTTCAGCAGGGGCAGTAGGTACAATGGTGACCTTGGGAGTAGCAGATTGTTCAGTCAAATCTATAATAGGTTCAGCATCTCCGCTTCCCTAGGAGCCTTCCTCCTTGATCGCAGCCAGCCTGGCTGAAAGGTCAGCCATACCAAATCTGGCAAGGCGAGTAGATGACCTGGTGGCTACAACACGAAATACTATATTAGCAATATAAACCAAACATTATTAGGAAGCCATAGTAAAAAGAAAAGATAAATTAAGATAGACTTACTACCTGAGGTAGTGACACTAACAGCCCCAGAAGGTTTAGCCACCCTGGCAGCACCATCAGCCTTCAAGCAATGAGGAAGGTGGCCAACCCCACAATAGAGAGGCCAAGACCTCTCCAAAGGAGGAGTAGCAAGGAAAGCAGAAATATTGGCAGTGGGATACTCAGTCTCAGTAACCCAATCATCAACTGCACGCATAAAAGGTATAACTCTGGCATGAATTTCATTTTATTTTTCACTAACAAGTAAAACATGCAGGACAGAAGAAAAATTAAGAAACTCACCAGCAACACAAGCTTCATGATTCAAATACGCCAGGTCAGGACCCACAGAATTGGTCCTGACAAACATGTACCCAGCAGCCCAGCCTTTATCATGGCCGCTATCCATATTGCTCAAAAGAGGAGTAGTAGAAGCCCTGACCTTAAAACTTATACGGCCAGGACTATTGGTTTTGACAGCATAACAAGCCTTAAGATAGTCAAGGGAAAAAGAAATATTGTGCTTTTTACAGAGGTACTCAACGGAACACACAACCTTCCACACCATAGGCATCAGCTGATAAGATGGAACACCAATCTCCTTGATAACCTCAACCATAAGAGGGGAAAAGGGAAGCTTACAACCTGCCTTGAAAGCCCAGTCATGAATACAGAACCAACCAGAACAAGCCTAGTCGGCCCTGATAGGATAATTCTCAGGGATCCAGACTTCAGTATCAGCAGGGGTGATTCCCTTATCCTTCAGCACCTTCTCAAACTCAGGCTTCAAACGGTTTGCAAGAGACTGATCCTCATTTAAAGCCTTCGTAGTCTTGAATTGGAAGTCACCATGAAATATTGAGATCATCTCCAATGGAGAATCACTCGGCTTGCTGACCGTGGAAGGTTGAGCAGCAGAAGAACTAGGCAAATTCTCAGAAGAAGTTCCCTCTGGATTCTGGGAAGGAGGGGTTACAGGAGTCGCTGCCCTGGTAGACTTCTTTTTTGCGGCCATTGTTGAAAGAATTATGAAGATTAATTGAAGATTGAAGAACTGAGAATTAAGGAAACCAGAGAGAAAGATTATTAAGGGAAGAATAAGAAAGATTACTTTGATGAAGTTTAACTGAATGAAGCAAGCGGGTATTTATAGTGGAGTAAATTAGGGTTTCAACCGCAAAAGAGATGGATAATCATTAAGGAAGTTGCAGTAAAGCCTACACGCGTCATAAACTGCAGTAAAATAGCCGTTACAAGAACTAACTAGGCATAAGTTAACCGTTGAGTAATCTTTCTGAGAATAAGGATATATCCTCATTTTTTCATCCTGACACACTGAAAATAAGGAGATAAGAGGCAATTGTTAGGCCTGGAAATCCGCAGACATCCCTGATCAGTATCTCATCTTGACCTGACTATCAGGTTGTCAGGGTGTTGGAGCTTGTGTCCTCCACAAATTAGTGTGATAACATTTATAAATCTCTTATAGGTTCACAAGGGTATACTTCGTATTTTAACAGTTGATTAACGATTACTTAATAACGGTTGGCTTGCTAGAAAGTTTGACGTTATTATCATACTGATGGCGGTGATCAACTGGTCCCTAAAAGTCACACCTAAAGGATGTGTTTGAGAGATGTGATTGTATGAAAATATAATCACATTGATGCCTGACTAAAAGGTTAGTCCATGTATTTGACTAAACAGTTGGTCAATGTGTTGATGAGACGATTATTTAATTTAATTAAATAATATTAGCTGAGACGAAAAATAAGCACAATTCGTAAATTGAATATAATATGTTATATTTAATTAATGTATATAATGTTAGCTTGAACGAATTAAGATGTTAATTCGTAATTAAACGTAATCGGTTATATTTACTTAGCTAATTATAAATATGCGATATTTATGTTTAAAGTATATATATTATACATGATTGTCATTATAAATTATTACAAACCGAAATTAATAAATCGACTGGAAGCTGTTGTGTGTAGACTTAGTAATATGGAATAAAATAAGTGACAATTTATAATAATACACATTTTTATACATTTCAGATAACAACTTAAAATAAGGAGATTTTTCTCCTTATTTGTGGTTGGAGCCACTTGGTCAAACCGAGTAAAAAGAACAGAAAAAAATCTCCCTTTTCTTTCTCTTATTTCGGTTATAATAAGGGATAAAGGGATTCATTTTCTAACCTAATTGATTTTTAACCTAGCATTCTCTCATCAAACAAAACACAACAAAACCCTAAAATTAATTAGTGAATTTTGGGGGATCGATTCTAGCAAAATCAAAAGGGCATTTCTCATATCATCTTGGGTGCAACGATTAGGCAAATATCAATTTTGATATTGTTCTTAGGCCATCTTTGCAAGGACCAAAGGTTGATTCTTAATCCCTATTCTATTTTGTTTATGCAATTCATTTATGACTAGTTTTCATAGATTATAATTTCGTTATAATCCTTAATTTTATGGGAAGTATACCGATATTTCCTACACAGGGTATCAGGACACATGAAGATAGGCGCCAGGCCATGGAGAGGACAACGGTCAAAATATCAGGACGATATCAGACCAGGAGCTCATATTATAAACGGAATATATGTGTAGCATTGAATGAAAAGATCTCGCAGTAAATGCAGTAATTAAGGGAGAAATATTGACAATTATTATGGGCAATTATGGAGAATAATCCGCATTAATTCTAGCATCAGGCAGCTGTTCAAGTGAAGCTTATATAAAGAATACTTTGAAGACATTTGCAACACATCGTCTACACAAGAAGAAGCATATATCCACATACACAATACTTAGAGAAATATAAACATTGTCGTTGTCAAATAATTATTCTCCCAATTACATAGTGAAATCCTCTCCTGGCTTGGTGCTCGTGGTTTTTCCCCATTTAAGAGGTTTCCACGTACAAAATTCTTTGTCTTATTATTGTTGTTGTTATTACACTTACGGCTTTATATTTTAACCCTGACCAACAAACCACTTAGAGCTAGTTAACCGCACACGACTCTATCCTGACCTGATTTTGCCTTGCACAAAATACACCCAAAACAAGAGTGCTGGAGGAGGAGGACGAGGCTTTCCGCGATCTTATCAGAGGAACTCTTTGCAAACTCCGAGTCAGAGTTGTAAGACCATAACCCCGAATTAGACCTCTCTAATTAGGTTATCAAAATTCTTTAATTTAGAAATCGTTGGATCTATCTAATATGCATGTAATATATAAGCCTTTTAAAGAAAAAAGATGAGAAAAATTTTTTTCCTTACATTGAGAATGGTAATATTGGGCACAACTAAGATCACCATCTTGGTTGTTCTTGAGATATTCAATATATGGCAAGATCCTCCATAAATCCAAGCCTCCAAAGAAGAAAGCCTTATCTCAAATTGCACCAAAGAACTTACCCAAAACCTTACAAATATTAATTAGATATATTGTAAGATTACCCTTGAAATAATACTAATACTTAGTAAAAATTATTAGATATGTAATACTAACTCTTAGTATGTGATTTCTAATATTTTGGTTTTTACAGAGTTCAACACTTTTTTATTTTTCTCCGTATGCAAAGATGAGATAAAGTGGAGAAATGAACAATGAATGTGTTATGCTAAGAAGGGAGGCAGGAAGGGGAGTCATAAGAGAGGGAGTTGGATTGTGTTATTTTTTGCCCAATAAATTGATGCATAGAATAGACAAGAAGCAATAGGAAGTGGACACCCAATAGAATTTGGTGGTGCATAATAATTTTTTCTCATGCACAATTATCTATAATCACACGCCCCAATGCCCATTTACCGGTCCATATTGGTTCTTATATTTGTCGCACAAATACGTGTAATTTTTATTTAAACATCGTTTTATGTTTAAATGCTTCCCAATTAATTTCGTCTAAAACACTCCGTAAATATACGTGTACAGCTACACATATATATTTTATGTACCAATACTAATCACATTAGTCAATTAGTACTAATTTAACAATTAACCGTTTAATCATTAATTCCCGTCTCAGTTAATTTATTATTCAATTATCGCATAATTAAATAACAATTTCCGCGCCTCGAGTTCACAACTCGATATCTCTATAAATTAAATTAATCGACTAACTCTTAGTCAATTTATCAAGGGACTAATTAAACTGTATCACATACAATTAATTAGTTTTCTTGTTGGGGCTCGTTCCTTTAGGTGTGACTGAAAGGGATCAGCTTAACACCGCCGTCTCATGACAGTAATGTCAAACCCTAGTTGGCCAACCGTTACCGATATACATTGATCAACTGACTAGTATTGCCAATGAATATCACATGCATATTTCTTAATGAGATTTAATGTGACCACGCACTATTGTGGAGGACAACTACTCCAACAATCTACCACTTGTCCGAGACAAGTAGTGCGATGATTATAACACACAATTATGGATAACTCCTTATCCCAACAATATCCTGCTTGTACTATACAAGGGTGTGTTACCGATTCTCTTGTCCGTCTTAATAACAATCTCCCACTCAATATAAGGTGTCTTTCAGGTCGCACTTGCACATGAACATATCGTGAGCGGTTTTCTTGATCGGGAGTGTGACTGCAAGACCGGAAAAATCTACCACAGATTACTTCCGAGCGTGGCCACACATTTCCCAGTCACAACTCCTCGAGTGGCCTATAGATGTATAAACCCAACGTGGGTGGACAATTCCTGTCTACCCTATCTATCCTTTTGCACAATATAGATCACCATGACCCAGTAGATGCCCTTTGGCCTCCTTTCACGGCACGACCTAGGACAAAAATCAAAGTCACTCGAAAACTGCACTGGCTAAGATAATAGTCTCCAGTTTGAAGAATCGACTCATAGGAATATCATAAAAGTCCCAGCCATGACCAGGCGTCTGCAATAGATCTAAGGGACTCTATATATGTCACTGGCCGGTAAAGTGTCCCACAGTCTGCCTATGTAAACGACTAGTTATCTCTATGACCTTATGGTGCTTAACCCACCATCAATCGACTTACAATCTAGTCACTCCGAGACGTCACCTCATTAAGTAACTAGGGGCTAATAAAATGTTCATCCTATTCACTTGAATTGGAGTTCAACATTGTCTCCACAACCAATTCGATAAACAAGATATTAAATGTTTTCAGTCAAAACCGAATAATTGTGTTCTTGAAGAGACTCAAACAACGAATGCGATCATCACTTATGTAAATATTAATACTCTATCCAATATTTACATAACGATCTTCAACAATTAAGGTATACTCCTCAATCACATTGAGATGACATAACCATCATGTCTACCTTATGCCAACGGCTTTGGTTAGAGGATTAGCAACAGTTGCATCACTCTAATTTCCATTGCTATTTTTCTTTGTTCTATGTAATCTTTTTATCACATAGAACCTTTCCGAGTACATGTCTAAACAAGTTTTAGACTCTGGGTCTAAAGCCAGTCAAACACTCCCACTGTTATCACAGTCTATCGGGAGACGATATTCGGTTAACAGAACTACTCTAGTTCCATTAAACTCCGGATATCTACTGTTTCTTTTACAACATCGGATGTTGTAATGTACTTAGCTTTCGTTCATGATTTGTACCTATAACACTTATACACACACATCCTTCATATGACATCTTTTATGTATGATTCCTTATACAAATATGTATAACTCCTTATACATATTATTTTTTATGCACATAACACTTTTACATGCTAACCATTCCTTAACTAGCCCCATAACATCTTATAAGCATAGGAATGTTATCGTGTAACCCTTTTACACGAAATTCATAAATTCCTCAAAACTACAAGAGTATATCCTTAGTGCTTCTCAAGTACTCAAGGATGCTCTTGATAATCATATAGTGACACTCACTAGGAAATGATTGGTAATGACTTCTCATATTCTCAATATGATAAGTCCCGACGAGAGCAGCTTTTAGCATATTTAATAGATCCTGCAGCGGAAGCAAAAGAGAACATATTTGCGATCAACAACTTGAACGAGTCAAGAATCTTATCACATAAGTCTCTTGACTAAAATGCTAATATCCATTGAGATCTATCTCATTAGATCTGGATATTTAAGATGCGCCATGCTACTCTCAAGTATTCACCCGAGAATATTTCTAGTCACTAATATGTCAAATACATATTTAGACTAAGAAACTCACCTTAGCTCCCACTAAACTCCATGTACCATCATGGTACCTCGATAACTCGAGTAATACCATTCTGATTAATGACATGATTGAACCCAAGGTTCCAACTCTATGACGTATATAAGATCACAAAACGGATCTTTCAAGCATGCTAGGCTTCTTAGCATTGATAAGATCAACAAAACTTCTCCCTTCATGAGATTCATTCAAGGAGAAGGTTTTATTATCCTCTTGCCGAATCTCATCCTTATGAGAGGCTATATTGCTAAGGACATACGAATTGATAAAGGCATTTGGGTTGTCACAAACTCTCTGTAACCAACTCAAAATTGAAACATCTTATGTAACCTTTATGACAAGATCAAGGTAACCTAATTTGGTGCAAAGATCTCGCCCCAAATCAAGTCTAGAAAACATCTCATGTTTCCTTCCTTATCACATCTTGTGCAAGAAGACTAATTCGAATTGCATGGTGTCACGCCATCACATAGAGTTCATACTATAGAAAAACCTTTGATGAGGGTTGAAGATTCATTACTTTCGAAAAGTAACGCAATATTATCGCAAAATTATCTCCTTATAACCACTGAGCCTCAATAAAGAACGTCTTCTTGCATTGTACTCAGTTTATGGGTCTTGGACTTCCGTAAGTTCAAAATTTCTCCCACTCTGTCTTTCAGAAAATAAAAATCTTTCTAAAAAGACAGCATTACGAGCCACAAACTCTTTGCTCTCGTTTTGGAGGAGTAAAAACCAAGTGGTTCAACTTTGAAAAACCCTCACAAATACATAAATTGGTTCTGAACATAAATATTTATGGTCCCAAATGTATAAAAAATGGCAAGTTAGGGACCCTCCCTATCCATATCTCATGTGGAGTCATTTAGGCTATTATAGTCGGGTTTTATACTTTTAGTGAGAAAATAGCTAACAAAATTGCGAAAAAACCTCAAACTATATCTCATAAAGTTCGGTTTATCTTCTTGACTACACCATACTCTATGGTGTCTGTTTGGGCCAAAATTCACTATTTGGCCTAAGCTACGTGGCACGAGACGAGTGGGTATTAATTAAGAAAATGGACCCATGTCATACATGGGGGAGTCGGGCCCACGGACCGAAGGAATAAAAACTCGGCTTGGACTAAGATATCAACAAGACCACGAGTGAGATAAGATAGTCCAAATTGTTACCAAATTCTGTATAAGGAAAGTCCAAATTGATACCAAACTCTACCTTGAGGAACAAGGCAACTAAGTGGGAAACCCTAATAAACCCATTAGGGTTTATTCACTATAAATACAACGAAGCAAGGAAGAGAAGGGATATATATCCATTCAGCAAAAAAGACAACTAAACCTAAACCTATAATGACGGCTTACCTCCACTTCGCTCGTCAGAACTACGCACCATAGACCACCATTCATTCATATACAATATCATCTCACCATAATTATGTAATCATTATTCAATGATTACCCAATCATTACCCTCATGAATACCACATTCCAATCTAACCTACGTACAAACAGTACGAACCCACAAATAGCCACTGACATCCGATTAACATTCCACTTGACTCGTATACACTTCAGAAAGATTATTCGTTATCAGATCCGACCCGCTATATATTGTACTTGTACTTCAATTATCAAATAGTGGAATATTGGCGGGATACCGACTCCCCCCGCGGTTGTTTCCCACATCGGGTTTTCCGCATCACGAAAATCTCTTTTGTCATTATTCCTTTATTTTGCCCTTTATATTATTTACATCATTATTTCATCATATGTCACATATAATTTAACCCCCCGATACGAGGCTAAAAAGAGTAGGTCACTTTAACCCCTAACGAGATAAAAGATCGTGTTTTGACAGTTTTTGACCAAAACAGTTTGGCGCCCACCGTGGGGCATGGTGATCGATTTCTATAGCCAGGTTGTCATCAAGTCAATCTCCGGTGCCATGTCTGCTAGCGAGTGAGATCTCATCGCTATTTATGGAGTCAGCAGTAGATCTGCTCCCCGGAAGTTATTCGGAAACCAGCAGCAGATCAGCTTCCTGTGATCCGCCAGAAGTCTTGCAGCAGATATGCTTCCTGGGATCCTCCAAGAAGTCAGCAGTAGATCTTCTCCCCGGAAGTTATTCGGAAGCCAACAGCAGATCAGCTTCCTGGGATCTTCCAGAAGTCAGCAGTAGATTTGCTCCCCAGAAGTTATCCGGAAGCTAGCAGCAGAACAGCTTCTTGGGATCCTTCAGAAGTCTCGTAGCAGATCTGCTCCCTGAAGTCCTACCAGAGCCCTGCAGCAGATCTTGCCCCCAAAATTTCTTCAAACGCCCGAGTCTGGAAGCAGATCTGGCAACAGAACTTCCTTCAAACGCCTGAGTCTAGCAGCAGATCTGATCCCCGAAATTCCTTCAGACGCCTGAGTCTGGAAGCAGATCTTCCTTCAGACGCCTGAGTCTGGCAGCAAATCTGGTTCCCGGAATTCCTTCAGACGCCTGAGTCTGGTAGCAGGTCTGGTCCCCGACAGACGCCTGAGTCCGGCATCAGATCTGGTCCCTGGAATTGCTTCAGATGTCTACAGCAGACCTACTCCCTGGAATTGCTTCAGATGCCTGCAGCAGACCTGCTCCCTGGAATTGCTTCAGATGCCTGCAGCAGACACGCTCCCTAGAATTCATCCAGATGCTTGCAGCAGAACTGCTCCCCAGAGTTCCTCTGGAGTCCTACAACAGATCTGGTTCCTAGATTTCCACCAGCCTCTATCAGAGCAGGAATGATCAATCCACTAGAAATCAGCAACAGTGTATCAGCATTTAGTGTACAGACATCAGGTGGACTAGCATGAATGTTCAGTACAGGGTCGCAGACTGAAACATATCAGGCTGACAGGCAGATCAGGAGTTCAGGACCTCAAGAATCTATGGCCCAGATAGGCAGATCCCTGAGGAGCTAGTCACCAGACTACAACCTGGAGGCCCAACATACAACCACCCTTTATGCTGATCAGACTGCAGGCTACGTCAGGTAACACCTTATCTTTTGATTCTGTTAAAGCTAAAATTCTCCTCATTGCAGGAATTTCAGCCACCAGGAATCAGAATGACAATCTGGAGCCATTGTCGCCCAACTCTAGTAATCAGTAACCCCGGAGAACATATCTCCACAGGAATGTCATCGCGGAGGTAACATCTTCGGTATTGTTCCATCTGTCCTTAACCCTCTTGCAGGACTTGTAAACCTGGTGGAGTGACAACTCCAAAATCTAAGGAACATAACCAGCAACACCGTAAGACAAATAAATAATGCTAGAGAGTTTTCAATACGAATAAGGTAACCTGGACCTGCTATCACGTGGGGGCAAGGTCCAGTAAAATAGGCTCCACAAATCAGGTTTTACCCTCTACACTTCCTATTTGTCCTAGAGTAGTATACGTGATAACAGGTGGATCAAAACTGTGCGACCTAACATAGTAAGCAGCAAAAAAGGTATGACACAGAAACAAAAAAAGATCTCCTAAAGTCCTCCTACAGAGTCAGCCGTGGGAATATGCCACCTGTCACATTTGACGAGGTAGATGCTCATGACACTCAGGGGCATCACCATGATGCTCTCATCATAACATCGTACATAGAAATTACACCATGAGAAAAATCCTAGTGGTTACAGTAAACTCAGTCAACCTGGGTAAGCTGGACCCAGAACTAACAGTGCTGACAGGTTTAAAGTATACAGGTAATCTTCTTCAACAATTTATTAAATTTCATAAAACTAACATGGATTGTTTCGTTTGGTCCCATGATGATATGATAGGAACCAGACAAAATATAGCCAGCAGGCTAGACCTAGCCAAGACAAAAATAATCAGAATGCTGACCCCAACAACTCCAGGCAACTGTCACCCTCATAGGGTCGGTAGCCAGCAGTAATCAGTTTGTACGACGAGTCTCCTACCCAGGCTAGAACTCGAGAAACATCACAAAACAAAACAAAGCAAAACAGAAAGAGCCAAGCCCCGAAACTGACAAACAAAAGTCCAACAAGCTAGGGGAGAGATCTATCTAACAAGATCCTTTTTTCAGCAGCTGTAATACCAGCTCCACCATCCAATTATGTTTGATCCCTTCTTGCAAGAACTAGCTCTGGCTCAGGGACATCAGCAGCCTCAGCAGCATTTTAAGGGAGCCGACCTCATTAACATCCAGAATCAGGTCCCCAGCACGCTGAGATCTAGCATAATAAGGAAGTCTCGACCATCTGCCTCCTCTAAAATTCAGGAAGCAGGAGGAACCAGAATTGGAAATTCAGGAAGCAGGAAGCTAGAAGTATGAAGTAGGAAGCAGGAAGCATGATGCAAGAGGGAGCAGAGTCGAAAATTGAGGAGGCAGGAAGCAATCAGCAGGAAGAAGTCAGCGGAAAGTAGTCAGCAGACACCAGAACGGCAACCTGGATTAGTTGTCCCAGCAACCGTTTCAGCTAGCGACCCAGGCAGCCAGAATCTAGCAGCAGCTTGGACAGGGAGCATCACCTAGGAGCTAGAAGCGAGAGGGGGAAGATGCAGGTTATTTTACGGCATACTTGGGAGGCGCCAAAAGCTCGATTGGGCGGAGAAGCATAAAAGACATTCACGAAACTGACACACTATCTGAGCACACCACCTCTGCTGTCCAAACCAGAACCAGAAGAATCCTGGTCCCCATACCAATTAGTGGCTGAGACAATAGCCAATGTCGTGCTGGAAGCCAGAATATTACTTCATTAAGTCTCTGCATCCTGCAGAGACCATGTACACATCACTTGGAAAACTGGTTCTTGCACATGTTATAGCCTTCTATAAATTGCGTTCTTATTTTCAGTCTAGTAATGTTCATGTGCTAACTGACTACCTCATGAAAGCTATTATGAGTAAACTATAGATATCAGGAGGGATGACCAACTGAACGACACATCTAAGTGCTTACAACATGAAATCTGAACCTCGGACGACCATTAAGTCATAGACCATGGTAGACTCTGTACCTAATTTAGTCCATCACCCCCAACCTAGAGGGAGACACGGGGCCTATAGTTGAACGTAGCGCACTTGTAGGGCCACCAATATAAGGGGAACAAGAGTAGGTCTGGTACCTACGAGGGAAGCAAGACAGGCACCTGAGAAAGTCAGGCACCTGAAGAAGCCAGGTACCTGATCGTTCGAGCTCGTAGCGGACCTGAAAGTCAGACATCTGAAAGTCTGACACCTGCCAGTTAGACGCCTGAAAGTCTGACGTCTGCCACTCAGACACCTGAAAGTCTGGCGCCTGAAAATCTGACATCTGAAAAAGTCGGGCACCTAAAAAGATCAGAAACCAGGCAGGTCCCCGGTCGGTAACCAGAACCTTGTTGCAGACCCCCTCACAACCCTGGGGGTAGCACTCAACCCAGGTATCTTATCAACCATACTCATCATTTTATATCCTACAATTAATGGTAAGCAAAAGAAAGAAGATTCATTTTCATAGGCACATACGTTGCTCCTAAGGTAGCTTATCAATTCGTGATCTCATTATAATATTTATATTTTGTATAACTACTACCTTGATCGTCGGAGGGTCATTGGCTATTCCATCTGCCAGCCCTAGCAGAAATATTTCTTGCAGGACCATCATTAAACTCTCCTGCCAGCAGAAGTGGTCACACGGGCTCCAGAACCTGCCACTCTCCCCTAGATCAAATGGAGCGTCCTCCTGCGAAATGCAGGGCGCATAACGTAGAATGCTGCCTACAGCAAACTTTTTGCCTGCATAAACAGCCTTCTTGCATGCAGATCAGGCCATCCAGCCAGCAGGACAGGTCGCTCTGCCAACAAACTTTATGCCTGCAGAAATAGCCTTCTTGCATGCAGATCAGGCCACCAAGCCAGCAGGACAGGTCGCTCCGCCAGCAGCTTGCAGATCACCTTGCTTGTAGGATACTCCGCCTCCTGATGAGTATCAGAGAGCTCTGCCAGCAGGATCCCAGTGACAGGCGTCTGATCCTCAACAAGATCCCAATTTCTGGCGTCTGATCCCCAACATCTGCCCGACATCTGGCAGTACATAAAAGTTCCTAGCGCCCTGAATATGCAGGAGACAGGCAGCAGCCAGAATGCTGCAGAACACCTTCTTACATCAGCTTCCTCAAGCGAAAAACCACAGCAATACATGCTGCCATCAGCCAGGTCCCTTGGGAACCAGAACATGAAATAATAAATGACGAACAGAAGTGCATGTCCTCCACACTCAAGCTTTGAAAATCACGCAGGGGGCAAAGAATACATATTTCGCATGGCAGCCAGAAACAAGCAGTCCAATGGACAAGCTGACTGACTATTGAGAACCTGAAGCAAAAGCTGAAAGAAACTGGGGGCAGAAACTCAAAGAGCAGTTTAAACACCCTTCAGCCTGGTGGTTGGACGAGAGGCAGTAATACCACCAGAGGTTCTGGTTCCCACCCACAGGTATGAATATATGAAAGGGGAACAAGACTAGGTGGAGTTGACCGCGCAGAGCAAATCAGCAAAGGACAATACAGTTACCTTGAAGGTGTACAACCAGCTAAACAGGCATACAATCCCTTGAAGGTTTACAACCACCTAAACAGGCGTACAAGCCCTTGAAGGTGTACAACCACCTAAACAGGCATACAAGCCCTTGAAGGTGTATAACCACCTAGACAGGCATATGGCCCCTGCATTCATTCAAAAACAAGCCCTTGAAGGTGTACAACCACTTAAACATGCATACAAGCCCTTGAAGGTGTACAACCACCTAGAGAGGCATAAGGAGCGCAGGGATTTATGAGAAACCAGGATCCTTCAACGTTCCACTGGTCCTAGAATGACGATAAACTTACCTAAGATACGCCCCTGTTGGCTTTAAACATGATGAACCCACCTTGCGTCATGAACAAGGTTAAGTAGTCAAATGCGGCATATGTCTAAATCAACCATTGGGCTGACACGACAACTAGCTAAGTCTAAATCAACCTTCTCAGGTTGACACGACGGGTCTAAATCAAACTCTCAGGTTGACACGGACACCTCTATCCAGAATGCGGCATATGTCTAAATCAGCCCCTTGGGTTGACACAACAGCTAGCTAGGTCTAAATCAGTCCCTTGGGTTGACACGACTACCTCCAGTCTAAATCTGCTCCTTGGGCAGACACGACAAGCAATATATTTGAAAACACTTACCAAGACTTGCATCTTACAAAGTCAAGTCCCCAAAATATTTCAACAGTCCTAGAACGATGATAAACTTACCTAAGGTACGTCCTAAAATGACTTAACACTTACTCCTACCCCCTGGCCAGGGGCAGGTATATTTATCATCCTTCAAAACATGTCTTGTCCCCGCAGACAAAGACAAAACATATAGGCATGGTTGATATTGCATTCACAGCATACTATAGCCCCTATCATACATTAGAGGGTCCTCGCATGCACATGCATTGCATTACTGACATTTTGCAGGTATCACTTACATGACAAGTGCACAATAAACATGTGCCAACTACCAGACTCACCCTTGGTGACAAGATAACAGGATGGTAAGGGTAGGTGGAAACTATTCCTCCTGAGCAGCAATCAGCAAGATCCCAGTGTCAGACATCTGCTCCCCAGCATCTGCCAGTAGGATCCCAGCATCAGCCACCTGGTCCCTAGTGTCAAGCATCTGCTCTCTGACATCCGCCAGTAGGATTCCAACACCAGCCGTCTGGTTCCCAGCATCAGCCATCTGGTTCCCAGCATCAGCCATCTGGTCCCCAGAGTCAGCCATCTGGTTTCCAGCATCAGCCGTCTGGTCCCCAGAGTTAGCCGTCTGGTTTCCGGCATCAGCCGTCTGGTTCCCAGCATCAGCCGTCTGGTCCCCAGAGTCAGCCATCTGGTTCCCATCATCAGTCGTCTGGTTCCCAACGTTAGCCATCTGGTCCCCAATGTCAGTCGTCTGGTTCCCAACGTTAGCCATCTGGTCCCCAATGTCAGCCGTCTGGTCCCTAGAGTCAGCCATCTGGTCCCCAGCGTCAGCCAACAATGTCCGCCTTCGGGAACCCAACGTCCATCATCAGAATCTTGGCGTCCACTATGTTGAGCTGAGCACCCTTCAGTAGAAATCCGCCTGAAATCCGCTTGCTGGCAAAATATGCTAGCAGAAATCTACAAGTCGGCATCTTCAGAACATCAGCTTGCAGATTAGCAGAATTAAGGAATGACAGAAATCAGTCTGCCAGAACAACGGAGTATGGTTCAGCAGAAACGAGTAGATCATGGCACCAGAATTATGGGTACAGAACATGGATGCAGAATTATCTCAAATATATCTACCAGGAGTCATACCTAGCAGGCTGACAGCAGCCTGCTCCATCGTAGTCTTAACAGTCTGCTCAGGCAGAAGTTCCGCAGTATATCCTAGCAGAGTCTCAGTAGTCTGTTCCAGTACAATTCCAGCAGAGTTATAACATCCTTCTCTAGCAGAGTTTCAGTGCCATCTTCCAGCAGAATGACAACATCTTTTTCCAGCAAACTCTCAGTGGTTGAATCCAGAAGCATAGCAGCTGTTTGTTCCAGTAGCAGAATGACAATACCAGAAAGAATCTGAAGAGTCAATTTCCCTCCTCAACGAAGCTGAGACGCGAAATTGGGAGCAAACTGTTTGGGTCAAAATTCACTATTTGGCCTAAGCTACGTGGCACGAGACGAGTGGGTAATTAATTAAGAAAATGGACCCATATCATACATGGGGGAGTCGGGCCCACGGACCGAAGGAAGAAGAACTCGGCTTGGACTGAGATATCGACAAGACCACGAGTGAGATAAGGAAGTCCAAATTGTTACCAAATTCTGAATAAGGAAAGTCCAAATTGATACCAAACTCTACCTTGAAAAACAAGGCAACTAAGTGGAAAACCCTAATAAACCCACTAGGGTTTATTCACTATAAATATAAGGAAGCAAGGAAGAGAAGGGATATATATTCATTCAGCAAAAAAGACAACTAAACCTAAACCTATAATGACGGTTTACCTCCGCTTCGCTCGTCAGAACTACGCACCATAGACCACCATTCATTCATATACAATATAATCCCACCATAATTATGTAATAATTATTCAATGATTACCCAATCATTACCCTCATGAATACCACATTCAAATCTAACCTACGTACAAACAGTACGAACCCACAAATAGCCACTGACATCCGATTAATACTCCGTCTAACTCGCGTACGCTTCGGACAGATTATTCGGTATCAGATCCGACCCGCTATATATTGTACTTGTACTCCAATTATCAAATAGTGGAATATTGGCAGGATACCGACTCCCCCGCGGTTGTTTCGCACATCGGGTTTTCTGCGTCACCAAAATCTCTTGTGTCATCATTCCTTTATTTTGCCCTTTACATTATTTACATCTTTATTTCGTCATAAGTCACATATAATTTAACCCCGCGATACGAGGCTAAAAAGAGTAGGTCACTTTAACCCCTAACGAGATAAAATATCGTGTTTTGACAGTTTTTGACCAAAACAGTGTCCCTAGGAGAAGGTATATGTGAACTGGTTAACAATCTTCTTAGTGATCATCAAGGTCATTACTTGATATTACCCATTTGACCTTCAAAGTCATTACTTTGAAATTTCCGATCAACATTTTTGATCTTGTTGTGCTTTTGGTTTACTACTTCATTTTGAAAATATTACATGTTTCAAAAAATCACTTTTATGTCTTATTAAATAGATACGAAATTTTCATATCTACTTAACATTACGGTAAAAGTAACGAAGTATATATAACCTACTATTGGCCTTACACATCCATATGTATATGGTCAATCACCTCACTATTTGTGTTTCTTTTCTGCAAAAGAAAACATAATTTATGCACACACACCATAAGATTCTCAATCAAATGGTTGTTCGATGTGCTTATTGTTTACTCATTTAAACGAATTTACTTAGGTTTGATCAATCGGGTTCACCGGATTAGAGACTTTAAAATCTACAAGATAGTATAATATTTAGTTTTCATGATGAATGTAAAATACCTCTAACTTGAGTGGCCTAAACCAACCACCAAGTTATCATAGGAGTAGGTACAACCTTTGTTTTAAATCACATGAGTGATGCCTTCTATGTATAAACATAGATGATTACATTCTTTTAAAACCAAATTTAGGTACATTTGTCCCTATCGAAATCATTGCTACTCTAGCTTTATTTCGATACAAAAAATGTCCTATGCTAGACGTCTGACGCTTTATCAATTAATATAAACTTCTTTACAAAAAAATGACCCATACTTGGTATCTCATACCAAGATAGTGGAACTAGCTTATCCTTTGAGTAGATGTCTCTTTCAACTTTGTCCTATCGCATACATCTAGGGTTGCTTCTTCTTAACTCCCACTCACTTTCACATTCCTCTTTGCTTCAACAAGCAAAAATGAATCTCATGAAGACCTCTCTTCATGTCATTCGTGATATTTTATACCCTTAGAAAGAGTAAATTACTATAAAGTGAGTGCAACATGTGGCAAAATCTCAACTTCTTGCAAAATTGGACTACCTAACCGTTCAATTGTCATCATATGCCTAAACTCTTTAGCGAATAAACAATCGATTTGGCCTTTCTCGAAGTGAGCCATATGACGGTATCATATTTGAGTATTCTATGTGTTTTTGAAAACTCTTTTTGCAAACTTTTGAATTACTCTTGAGTAATTAAATCTAATATGTCATCATCATGACGGAGGTGTCACTTTCGAAATCAAGACACTCTTGATAAAATGTGACTCCCATTTAAACTCGTAATAAGAGTTTGCTACATGAAACCCCTTTTTTTAATATGTATGGACATTAAGTTGTAGAATAATCGCAAAAAAAAAAAAAAAAAAAAATCGTTGTAAGCTTATGTAGGTGAATTGGTAAATCATATTTCCAATCATTGCTACCAAATTCCTTCAAAGAAACCGCTTTCTATGAAAGAACGAAACGAATATAATAAATAGAGGATGAAATGCACGATGTTATAGAAAATACATTTATGAATATGAACAAAAAATAGGAAAAATTAACATTCAATGTTATTGATACCTATCGAAGTGAGTACCAAAAATAATATTTATAAATTCCAAACTACAACTAGCAAGCGGTAGTAAGGGTCGATCCGCAGGGAGGTAGGGAGATAATAGTTGCTTTTAATTTTAGTCTAAAGGTAACAGTTTGAGGGGTTTTGGATTGAAGTAAATCTAAGTCTAAATGCATAAACTAAATAAGCAATAAATGTAATAAAGAAGGTAATGATAGAAGAAATGCTAAGACGGTCGGTTCACTATAGCTGCGATGGCACAAAATCCTAGGTAAGTCTGAAATAAAGTCATGTAGATGGGTAAATAACAAGTCCTCTCAGTCCAAGTTAACTAGTAGCTCCTTTCGGCCTATGCTACTAGCTCCTAAGTCTCACTAATGCTAGCTCTCGCACTGAAAAGTGATTCTTAAAGCCTAAATTACCTGTCTTTCGATCTTGGCAATTTAGTCGTTCTAATTCATTAATTATTTCCCTCCCCTATCTCTCGATCTTAATGGGTTGGTCAATACTAAGCATCTAACAGGTCCCCTCTCGGTCTCGTTGTCAAATATTGCAATTAATAAATTAAAACGGTGCTAATCATACACGCGTCAGTCGATCGACCACTATAGGCAGTCGATCGACCAACTGGCACAGTCGATCGACCAGAGAAGCCAGTCGATCGACCAATGCCCTAATTCAGGTCGCCTAATTCTACGCCATCTACGCTATAGATCCCCTACATCCTAGCACAAGGTAATTTAGCTACTCATACTTGTGATAAAAACAACAATGAAATTAACGAACAAAGATATTGAATGCATGATTAAACTAACGAAACAAGCAATTAACATGAGACGATAAATTGGCTTTTGGGAAACTACTCTAACAATTCTAAACTATGAACGAGATAAAGCAGTAAACTGAAATTGGAATAAAGAAATACCGAACGGAATTGCAGAGAAAGGAAGAATCCGAAAAGCAAGAATGAAAGCAGATTGTATTCGAACAATTATGCCCTAATGCTAAACTCAATATATAACCCTAATAAATTTGATGATAAAGACTGAATAAAAACTCTATCGTTATTCTGAAAACTAAGGTTGTTATATAGGAATAATCCTGCGTAACCTTTATTCCTAAACCTAATCACAATGGGCTTTGGAATTCTCGATCTTTTAACTTGCGCATCAGCTCGTGGGGTGGTCGATCGACCACTTGTACCAGTCGATCGACCAAGAGTGTTGTTCAGAATTGCATTCTGACGATTCCTGCAGCGCGCACCGATCTTAAAACAGCTGCCATTTCTTCGTCACTTGGTCAAATCAGGCGTTCTATGCGGCGTTGGAAAGCTAAGAGGATAAGCTTTCACCTCCAATTGGAATCACTTGATTATCAGGTTTAGAACTCGAGATATGGCCATCTGAATAAGGCTACAATGTCGAGAAGCATTCTGACAGTCTATAGACCATGTAGGTCAGTCTATAGACCACTGTAGCTGGTAATCCGCTTTTAAACTCTCGCAAATATATCTTTCAGGCCTTGAAATGCGCACCAAGTTCACTTCTCGAGCTTTCCCTTCATGTCAAATGCCATGCTAAACACTTTGGGACGGATTTGGCTCATTATCTACTCAATTCCGCAATAACCTGCAATATTACATAAAAAGGCGGAAGTCGACGAAAAGGGGCAAATAGTAGAATAAACTACTAATAATAGACATAAAATGCGTGGAAATAAAGATGTAAAACATCATATTATAGACACGCATCAAACTTCCCCAAACCAAACCTTTGCTTGTCCCCAAGCAAACTAAATGCAAAACTAAATCTTGATAGAAAGGAGCAAAACATGGACAAACTGAAAACCGTCTACTTAAACCAATTTAATGCTTATGGATCAACTACTTACAGCGTAATGTAAAGCAAACGAATTTATGCATATTCCAAAAAGATGTTGAACTTTTGACCTTGCAAGACTTTCAAAATTGGACTCTCCCGGGTCAAGCTTCTCTCAACAAAGCAAATGGTAAGCAAATATATGTGTTAGAGAGAAGGAAATAAGAGTCCCTCACCTAAACTACGACCGACATAATTGTGCATGCAATATAGTATGATAAGTAATTCCAGCTACCGTGCACATACATTCCAACCAATCATAGTCCATTACATGCCGAATACTTGCAAAGATATGGATAAGTGAGGCTATGGGTAAGAAAAGGCAAAACGATATGGGAATGAGAGGGAAATAGCCAAGCTAGCATCCTATCAAACCGAATAAATACATCCACTTCTAACTCAATGAAATAAGCTCAAATGCCTTAATGAATTAGGCAAACACTTCACTAATCCAAATAACACTCCTCATAAAATATAAAGCAAACATAGGAGTAAACTTTTTCCCTTTTTTTTCTTTGCCGTTTCTTTTTCTTTTGTTTTCCTTTTTTTCCGTTTTTTATTTTTCGGCAGTCACTATTTTTCAATTTTCTTTTTTCATTTTCTTTTCTCCTTCATTCATTACCAACTTCATAGAGTGCAAATCGAGCCAAAATTGATACAATACAACGAATACCACTAAAACTACTAAACTAGCTCAGCAAAGGGTAGGCTTAGTTTATGGATTGTAGCTAAAGGGTCAACTGGCAATTTTTGGCTAATGTGGAGCTAATGGGTAAAATGAATAAAAGGGATTTTCGCAAGCATTATCCAAACATGCAATACCAACCACTAATCCGAATGTATGCAGGCAAAAAGAAATTAAATGTCATACTTGTGCAAATTAATGTTACACGATATTCAGGGAGTAACTACTCACAATCCTAAATGAGACTGGTCATGAATGACACCAGTTTATAAGACTCTAATTCCTTAGAAAGTTTTGTAGTTTGCCAAAATTTCAAGTCAAGTCTAATTGTTCAACAAATTTTGAAACGAAATTCGAGATATTGCAAAAACTTTTGCTAAAAGATGTGATAAAATGCAGGGTTTAAGCAAATGACAACTATCAGTAATGAATACTCCAATCTGACTCAACCTAATATGCAAAATAAACGTGATATTTTTGAATTTTTAAAATTTTTGAATTTTTTTTTGTTGTATATATAAGAGAAATGAAATAACAATGCAAACTAAAATGCAATAAACGTGCAACAGAAATGCAATAAAAACAAATACAAATGCGACGCAAAACCCTTCCCCAAACCAAATCACACAATGCCCTCATTGTGCAAAATCATGTATATAAATAACAAAGGAAATGGGATTTTGCGATAAAAAAAAAACTAAATAAGACACGAAGTTTAAACTCGGAAACTCACAAGACTTTAAGCGCAGCAAAAGGAAACCTCCCCAAACCAGCGTGACCTAGGAGGTTTCAATAGCCAGCAGTGCTACGATAAGTACCTGAAAAGAAACAAAATACCGCGCATAATTCCGAGAAAACAATTTATGAAACGCAAAATTATGTGCAAAATAAGAAAACAGAAGAAAACAGAAATGAGTCGGAGAATAAAGTGGAGAAAAGACTCCCTCAACTCCGCAAATCGACCAAACACAGCAGGGGAATGATCGAAAACAGGTACAACAGCGTAAGGCGGTCGATCGACCATAGCAGGCAGTCGATCGACCAAGTTGACACGAACAGAAGCTCCTGTCAGAGCGTAGCAGATCGATCGATCGACCAAGTAGGCCAGTCGATCGACTGAAAATCCTGTTGTAAGTTCTGATTTCTTCGAATTAGCTCAATAAATTGAGCTAATATGGTCTATAAACCTGCAAATACACACAATAACGCGCCCAAAAATTGCGCGAAACCCAAAGTAATAGTCTAAAGGTCTTTTAAAAATCCTAAGCAACGAATATAAAATGCGAAGTCTCGCGCAAACCAAAGCAATAAATAGTCTAACAAGTGCAATAAAAAGAATTGTCTTAAAACTCAAGCAATAAAATGTGAAAGTGTTTATCCGCGGAAACTGCGGGATAACTCCAACCATGGCCTTTGGCTAGATGCAGTCGCCTCAGCAATACTAATCTCAGCAGATGGAGACCACCCATCTCCGTCATCTAGGCAACTCAATGGATCGTCAGCAGCTCTAGCCCTCCATGCTCTAGTATCGTCCGGCTCATCGAACTCCAGATCATACTCCATGCCTCGCTCTGACTTCTTCAAAGCTGGAAAATCAGGTGGCTCTTTCTTCCCCAAACCAGCTCCTGAAACAGTCAAAACAGCAAAATCTTCCTCCATCTTGCTCCCAATCTGGGGCGGAGGTGTTAGAGCAGTAATAAGGGTAGGAATAAAAGGTGGGACATCATCAATATTCACATAATGTACCTCATCTTCCGATTTCTGGAGCCGCTCAGGAAATGGAAGCTTTATCGATAACTTGGCCCGCTCTTCTACTTCCTTCCTTGAAACATCCCTTGAATTAAGGATCTTGTCCTTATCAACTCTCGGAAGTGACTTCATAGCTCTTGAAATGAACGACCCGTCAATAATTCGGGCCGAAGTATCATGCAAATCAACAACATCGAACTTGCGCATGTTCAAAACCCTCGTCACATTATCATTAGCTGTGGTGTCATGCAAATTAATTGACGGATTTGCGTTCTGCTCAGGTATACTGGTCGGTCGACCACTAGATCTGGGATCAGAAAGCTCCTGACTGTCAGCGTGTACAGTAGCATCAGGTAGGTTGGTCGATCGACCATGATGGGTGGTCGGTCGACCATGAGTACTGGGAACGTGATCTTTTTCCGCATCAGAAACTTTAATAAGCTTTTCCATATTTCCCGAGTCCTCTCCTTGCTTCACGGGTCCATCATAAGAAAGGCCACTTCGGAGATTAATGGCATTAATGGTCTCGATAGGCACCTCAAATTTACTTAGTGAGTTAGCAACTTGATTAGCTGCGAAGATAGCTATTTGGCTTTCAATTTTCACCATATGAGCCATAAGAGCTTGGACTACCGTTCTCAATTCGGCAATCTCATTGGTGCCATGAACCGAAGCATTCTGCTCTGAATTTTCTTGCTTCAATTGTGCCACCTCAAGCTTTTCAGATTGAGCATTAACAGAAGCCTCAAGTGCCGCAACAGTACTCATCTCTACACTTGCTTTCTGCGACTGTCTACTCTCCAGTTTGTCAGATTTTGCATTCTGAGCTTCAAATTGTGCTATAATTCTGGAGACGTTAGACATCTTGGTTGAAGAATCAAAGGTACTCAAGCCTTCCCTTTGATGTTCTCCTTCCAAAATCCTGCTTAGATAGGACCGGAAAGACCTATAAAAACCAAACTAAAGGAAAAAGATGAGAACTGCCTCAAGGAATAAATCCCTTGAGGCTAAAGACAGACTAAAATAAAAACAACTAAAACTAGCGCTGCCTCCCCGGCAACGGCGCCAAAATTTGATACCTATCGAAGTGAGTACCAAAAATAATATTTATAAATTCCAAACTACAACTAGCAAGCGGTAGTAAGGGTCGATCCGCAGGGAGGTAGGGAGATAATAGTTGCTTTTAATTTTAGTCTAAAGGTAACAGTTTGAGGGGTTTTGGATTGAAGTAAATCTAAGTCTAAATGCATAAACTAAATAAGCAATAAATGTAATAAAGAAGGTAAACAATGATAGAAGAAATGCTAAGACGGTCGGTTCACTATAGCTGCGATGGCACAAAATTCTAGGTAAGTCTGAAATAAAGTCGTGTAGATGGGTAAATAACAAGTCCTCTCAGTCCAAGTTAACCAGTAGCTCCTTTCGGCCTATGCTACTAGCCCCTAAGTCTCACTAATGCTAGCTCTCGCACTGAAAAGTGATTCTTAAAGCCTAAATTACCTGTCTTTCGATCTTGGCAATTTAGTCGTTCTAATTCATTAATTATTTCCCTCCCCTATCTCTCGATCTTAATGGGTTGGTCAATACTAAGCATCTAACAGGTCCCCTCTCGGTCTCGTTGTCAAATATTGCAATTAATAAATTAAAACGGTGCTAATCATACACGCGTCAGTCGATCGACCACTATAGGCAGTCGATCGACCAAGCGCACGATCGATCGACCAGAGAAGCCAGTCGATCGACCAATGCCCTAATTCAGGTCGCCTAATTCTACGCCATCTACGCTATAGATCCCCTACATCCTAGCACAGGGTAATTTAGCTACTCATACTTGTGATAAAAACAACAATGAAATTAACGAACAAAGATATTGAATGCATAATTAAACTAACGAAACAAGCAATTAACATGAGACGATAAATTGGCTTTTGGGAAACTACTCTAACAATTCTAAACTATGAACGAGATAAAGCAGTAAACTGAAATTGGAATAAAGAAATACCGAATGGAATTGCAGAGAAAGGAAGAATCCGAAAAGCAAGAACGAAAGCAGATTGTATTCGAACAATTATGCCCTAATGCTAAACTCAATATATAACCCTAATAAATTTGATGATAAAGACTGAATAAAAACTCTATCGTTATTCTGAAAACTAAGGTTGTTATATAGGAATAATCCTGCGTAACCTTTATTCCTAAACCTAGTCACAATGGGCTTTGGAATTCTTGATCTTTTAACTTGCGCATCAGCTCGTGGGGTGGTCGATCGACCACTTGTACTAGTCGATCGACCAAGAGTGTTGTACAGAATTGCATTCTGACGATTCCTGCAGCGCGCACCGATCTTAAAACAGCTGCCATTTCTTCGTCACTTGGTCAAATCAGGCGTTCTACGCGGCGTTGGAAAGCTAAGAGGATAAGCTTTTACCTCCAATTGGAATCACTTGATTATCAGGTCTAGAACTCGAGATATGGCCATCTGAATAAGGCTGCAATGTCGAGAAGCATTCTGACAGTCTATAGACCATGTAGGTCAGTCTATAGACCACTGTAGCTGGTAATCCGCTTCTAAACTCTCGCAAATATATCTTTCAGGCCTTGAAATGCGCACCAAGTTCACTTCTCGAGCTTTCCCTTCATGTCAAATGCCATGCTAAACACTTTGGGACGGATTTGGCTCATTATCTACTCAATTCCGCAATAACCTGCAATATTACATAAAAAGGCGGAAGTCGACGAAAAGGGGCAAATAGTAGAATAAACTACTAATAATAGACATAAAATGCGTGGAAATAAAGATGTAAAACATCATATTATAGACACGCATCAGTTATAAAAACTTGATAAACATTTTTAACAAGTCCATTTATATAATGACCTCTCACTAAAATATATAAATGATTCCAAGATCCGTCTTTAGACAAAAATAGGCATCGTTTGGGCAAAACATCCCATAATTATCTAACTTCGGTAAGTCAACGCTTGACTAATTCTACCATTAGAACCCTTGGTCGACGGATTTCAACAAATCCATCTACTAGCCCCAGAATACAAGACCGTCTTATACCCCGTTGAGTCCAACCAATTTTGGCGCGTGATAACCCTTATCACCCTACTTACTCGAGGTAAAAAGAGAACACCCCGCTTGGGCGAGCGTGGCTCTAATGAACAAGGGATTCATAGGTGTTAATAATTGGTAAGGCTAATCTCAATTTTAAATTAAAAGAATGTGAGAGATCTTGTCAATTAGTTATCATTCTCCTTTAACTGAACTAACTAGGTGAATCTTCGATAACTTTAAATAAACAATAGAAAGAATGATAAAAGCATGAAACCAAATAAAATGCATGTGTGGCGATTTCGGCATGATGGACTAGCATAAAATAAAATAAATAAACATGCAAAAACGGATAAATCCTAGTATGGCCACCTAACTAATCAAATTAACTAGATTATTACATATTCGGAAACCAACTCCTTAGTCCCTAGCATCTTCATTGGAACATCTTCCAAGCATGCACCGTCTTGTGGGATTTGGAACCTCTTCCAAAATAGACTCTGTCTCGATGTAAATTCCGTCTTTTGGAAACGCCGGTAAAAATAACTATTACAATCAAATTACATAGCTATTCCTATTATACATTAATTAATTAAATAAATAAAAACTATTAATTAATTACAAACCGACGATACGAGATCGTATTTAAATTACAAACAAATCGCTATTCCCATACATTTCAGGAAATAACGATTAAAAATAAACTAGGCCATACTAGGTACAAAAATTGCATAAATAATTAAATAAATGATGTTCATTCATTCAACAATAAAAATATAAATAAAATGCTGTAACTTTCATGCCTAAATCGCCCCTTTAGCATAATCTTTTAAAAAATAGCTCGGTTTTGCGGAATTTATCGATTTTTACCCGTTATAAAATCAATAATCAACACTTACATCTCATTTAAGCTCAAACTAATTGTCTAAACGGATTTAGAACTCAAAATTAGTCTACACTAATTTCTTAATAAGAATTAGTTTGAATTGATATTATCCATGTGCTATTTAAATCGATTTTTATCACGACCTTGATAAATAATTCAAAAATAATTTTAACCATTACAAAATTTTGACACAAAAATTTTTTACATTCTGAAACTCTTCCAGGGACCTAAAAAGGTCAAAAATTTAGTCCAAAAATTTTGAATTAATTTTATGAACAAAAACATCCATATTTATCGGGTTTTATCGAATAAAATCCAATAAACATCAAAAAGTGTGAAATTGTTTTTCTAAATTTCACTTTTATCATTAAAACATATTTTGGAATATACCAAAAATTTTCATACCCAGAAAATTCCGTTCATTATTTTTGAATAAAATAATTGATTTTAATCGATTTTTAACCATTAAAAATCATTAAACATGCAAATCTTCATAACTTTTTAAGAAATTTTACAGAACATTTGTAAAAATTGCATGTGATAACATATAAAAATTTCAAGGTCAGAATCCAAGTTTAACTATTTTAGTTAACCTCTTAACCAAAATACGATATTTTCGGCTCGGTTTTCCATAAAAATGGTAATAAATAGCAAAATAATTCCACAAGTCACCAAATTTGATCACAAATCATTTGAGATTAGAAGGTATACATGCAAAAATTTTCGTGCAAAAATCTTCATTTTTGCACCATTTTTTATTTTAAAATTATCTCATAATTAGATTAAAATGCTTAAAATTAACATGCATAATACAAGCCAAAGCTCTGATACCACATGTAAGACCACAACCCCGAATTAGACCTCTCTAATTAGGTTATCAAAATTCTTTAATTTAGAAATCGTTGGTTCTATGTAATATGCATGTAATATATAAGCCTTTTAAAGAAAAAAGATGAGGAAAACAATTTTCTTTACATTGAGAATGGTAATATTGAGCATAACTAAGATCACCACCTTGGTTGTTCTTGAGCTATTCAATATATGGCAAGATCCTCCATAAATCCAAGCCTCCAAAGAAGAAAGCCTTATCTCAAATTGCACCCAAGAACTTACCCAAAACCTTACAAATATTAACTAGATATATTGTACGATTAACCTTGAAATAATACTAATACTTAGTAAAAATTATTAGATTTGTAATACTAACTCTTAGTATGTGATTTCTAATATTTTGGTTTTTAGAGAGATAAACTCTTTTTTATTTTTCTCCACATGCAAAGATGAGATAAAGTGGAGAAATGAACAATGAATGTGTTATGCTAAGAAGGGAGGCAGGAAGAGGGGTCATAAGAGAGGGAGTTGGATTGTGTTATTTTTTGCCCAATAAATTGATGCATAGAATAGACAAAAAGCAATAGGAAGTGCACACCCAATAGAATTTAGTGGTGCATAATAATTGTGTCTCATGCACAATTATCTATAATCACATGCCCCAATGCCCATTTACGGATCCATATTGGTTCTTATATTTGTCGCACAAATACGTGTAATTTTTATTTAAACATCATTTTATGTTTAAATGCTTCCTGATTAATTTCGTCTAAAACACTCCGTAATCATACATGTACAACTACACATATATTTTACGTACCAATACTAATCACATTAGTCAATTAGTACTAATTTAACAATTAACCGTTTAATCATTAATTCCCGTCTCAATTAATTTATTATTCAATTATCGCATAATTAAATAACAATTTCCGCGCCTCGAGTTCACAACTCGATATCTCTCTAAATTAAATTAATCGACTAACTCTTAGTCAATTTATCAAGGGACTAATTAAACTGTATCACATACAATTAATTAGTTTTCGTGTTGGGGCTCGTTCCTTTAGGTGTGACTGAAAGGGATTAGTTGAACACCGCCGTCTCACGACAGTAACGTCAAAACCTAGTTGGCCAACCGTTACCGATATACGTTGATCAACTAAATAGTATTGCCAATGAATATCCCATGTATATTCCTTAATGAGATTTAATGTGACCACACACTATTGTGGAGGACAACTACTCCAACAAGAGTATGGTGAGCAACAGGCGAGTTGGGTCATGGAACAGTCAGGGAGGTCAGAGCAACAACAATGGCGGCTATAACCGCAACAATGGTAGATCCTATCAGCGCCTGAACAACAGTGTGACTCAGATCTCGGTGGCTAAGCCTACTACATCAGCGACTACTGTCCAAGGAGGAGGTCAGAAGAGTAGTGGTAAACTCCTTATGATGGGTAAAGAGGCGGCTGAGGATGATGCGAAATTCGTCACCGGTACTTTTCTTGCTAATCATAAACCAACTTTCGTTTTGTTTGATTCAACCTATTTGTTTGTGTCTAGAGGTCATGCTTTAACAATGGATTTGGGGGAGTATGAGTTGGTAAAAGATAGTGTGTTTATACCATCGGGGGAGTTAGTTTCATGTCATAAGTTGTATAAAGGGGTGTCTATGGTGGTTGGGAAAGTGGACTTACCAGTTGACCTACTTGAGTTTCTATGGATGGGTTTGAGGTCATTGTCGGGATGGATTGGTTGGGTAAGTATGAGGCTAAGATAGACTGTCATCAGAAAAAGGTGTCTTTAAAGGGGACTAAAGGAATAAGGGTGTCATGTTGGGGGTTTGTTGTAAAACCCAAGGTAAAGATGATTGCAGCTATGACTCTAAAGTCATGTTTGAGGAAGGGGTATCCTATGATCCTTTGCCATGTGACATACTCGGGTGGAGGTGCCGTCAGCAGCAGAGATACCGGTTGTGAGTGAGTTCGATAATGTCTTTTCGGAAGAGATACCAAGGTTACCTCCTAAGAGGGACATTGGCTTCAGTGTTGACCTTAAACCAGGGACGGGGCCCATATCTAAGGCTCTGTACCTTATGGGACCAAAAGAGTTGGAAGAGTTGAAGAAACTGCTGAACGAGTTGTTGGATAAGGGATACATTCGACCTAGTGTATCGCCTTGGGGTGCGCCAGTTCTATTCGTGAAAAAGAAGGACGACGGTATGAGGTTGTGCATCGACTACAGAGAGTTAAACCATGTCACCATGAAGAACAGGTATCCGTTACCAAGGATTAATCATCTTTTTACCAGTTGCGTGGAGCTGGGGTATTTTCAAAGATTGATCTAAGGTCGGGTTATCACCAGTTGAGGATTGCAGATCAAGATATTCCTAAGACAGCTTTTCGATTGCGGTATGGTCACTATGAGTATATGGTGATGTCTTTTGGGTAGACTAATGCACCGACGATGTTTATGGACCTTATAAACCGGATCTTCAGTCCGTTTCTGGATAAATTCGTGGTGGTTTTCATCGATGATATCCTAGTCTATTCCAAGACTAAGGAAAAGCGTGAGGAGCATTTGAGGCTGGTATTGCAAACTTTACGAGATAACCAGATATATGCTAAGTTGTCCAAATGTGGGTTCTGGTTAGAGAAGGTGGCCTTTCTGGGTCATATGATTTCAAAGGATGGTGTAGCTGTGGATCCTAGTAAGATCGAGGCGGTGTCGAACTGGGAAGCACCAAAGAATGTTGATGAAGTTCAGAGTTTCTTGGGTTTAGCTGGCTATTACAGGAGGTTCATGAAATATTTTTCCAAGATTGCTAGACCTATGACAACTTTGATGAGGAAAGAGACCAGATTTCGTTGGGATGAGAGTTGTGAGACGTTGTTCCAAACATTAAAGGAGAGTTTGACTACAACTCCTATTCTAGCTTTGCCAGAGGGAAGTGTGAACTTCGAAGTTTATACCGATACTTCCAAGAATGGATTGGGTTGTGTCTTGATGTAGAATGGAAAAGTCATTGCTTATGCTTGAGAAAGTTGAAGCCGTATGAGGAGAACTATCCTACTCATGATTTGGAGTTGGGTGCAGTTGTATTTGCTCTAAAGAATTGGAGGCATTATTTATACGGGGAAACCTTTAAAGTGTTTTCATATCATAAGAGTTTAAAGTACATCTAAACTCAAAAGAAGCTGAACATGCATCAGAGAAGGTGGATGAAGCTGATTGGGGACTATGATATGGAGATCATCTATCATGAGGGGAAGGCTAATATGGTTGCAGATGCTTTGAGTAGGAAGAGTGTGCATTCGTTATGTACTGCCATGTCATTGATGAAATTGAAAGATGAAATGACTAAGATGGGGATTCACATGATTTGTAAGGAGGTGCCATTGGTGATTTGACTATCGAGCCCGAACTTTATGATGACATCAAAAGGAAACAGGTGCTTGATCACAAGATTTAGGAGTGGAATAAAGGGGTGAAGAAGGGTATGGTTTCGACATTTTCTATCCATGAAGATGGGAGTGTTCGGTTCGATGAAAGGTGGTGTGATCCTAGTGATGCCGAATTGAAGAAACTGATTATGACGAAGGCTCATTGTACTCCTTATTCGGTACATCCGGGAGGTGACAAGCTCTATAAGGACTTGCAGAAGACGTTTTGGTGGTCTGGTATGAAAAAAGCTATAGCAAAGTTTGTGGCTAGGTGTTTGACTTGTCAAAGGGTCAAGGGGGAGCAACTAAGACCGCAAGGTAAGATTCAGTCACTTGAGGTGCCATAATGAAAATTGGAATCGATTTCTATAGATTTGATTGTGGGGTTACCAAGAACTCAGTAGGGTAATAACATGATCTGGGTGATTAGCAATCGTCCGACAAAGTCAGCTCATTTTGTTCCAATGAAATATACTTGGAGTAAGATTCAGCTGGTTAATGGGTACAGGAAGAATGTGGTACGACAACACGGGGTACCAACGGATATTGTGTCGGGTAGAGATGCAAGATTTATATCGCGATTTTGGCAAGAGTTGCAGGATTGGATGAGGACTACCTTAAAGATGAGCACGGCGTTCTATCATGCGACTCAAACTGAAAGGAGGATCAAAACCTTGGAAAACATATTGCGAGCTTGTGTGATTGAGTTTGAGGGAAGTTGGGAAGATAAACTTGATTTGACTGAGTTTTCATATAACAACAGTTATCACACGAGTTTTGGGATAGCGCCATTCGAGGCATTGTATGGGAGAAATTGTAGGAGTCCAGTTTCTTGGGATGATAGCGCTGAAGCTGTGGTTTTGGGACCACAAATGGTGCAAGATATGATTGAGCAGGTACAGTTGATTCGACAAAAGATGAAAGAAGCTCAGGATCGATAAAAAAGTTATGCAGATTTGCATCGTAGGGATATCGAGTTTGAGGTGGGTGACAAAGTTCTTTTAAAAGTGTCACTTATGCGCGGCGTTATGAGGTTTGGCAAGAGAGGGAAGTTGAGTCAGAAATTCATAGGTCCCTATGAGATTTTGGATCGAATAGGTGAAGTAGCTTATCGGCTAGCTTCACCACTATCCCTTGATCGGGTGCATAATGTATTCCATGTGTCACAACTTCGAAAGTATGTGAGTGATCTATCTCATGTGCTTGAGGTGGAGAATCTTGAGCTATATTAAGCTCTTACATATGCGGAGGTGCCAAAGGATTGGATCATAATGTGCACAAGATAAGGAATGGTGAAACCATCTTGCTTAAGGTGTTATGACCTAACCACAATGTTGAAAAGGCTACATGGGAGCTGGAAGAGGCAATGAGGGAGTGTTATCCACATCTTTTTGATTAGGTTTGTTTGGTTACGCGGTCGTAACCTTTGTCTTTTAAGGGGGGTAAGAGATAATCGCATGTGTTTTGGGTAGGTTTGAGGTCGGTGTGGTTGTGTTTCGGGTTGTGTGATCATAGTTTGGTTATGGTTGGGTATATGGTTGGTGTCTTTTTGAGTTGGGTGTTCTTTTCGAGTTCTGTGGTTAGTAGGTTAGGTTATGTATGGTTGTAACAGGTATGGTGTGAACTTCGGGGACGAAGTTCGCTTTTATGGATGGAAGAATGTAATACCACGGTTTTATGGTCACAGTGAACTCCTTCGAGTAGGTTGTACTCGACCGAGTGGGTCGTCGAGTGCTTTTAAACAGGCTACTGTTTTGGGTGCACTCGGCCAAGTGGTGAGGAACTCGGTCGAGTAGGGCGTACTCGCTCGAGTATGTCAGGTACTCAACCGAGTATCCGGTCTGACGGGTTATATTTCCGCGGTTAATCTTAACATTATTAGTGTGGAGTAATATCCGTATAAAACCCTTAAATTATAGGACTATAACGCAAATTTAATACGTGATTTATTGTCATAAACGAAAAACAATGAAAAACGATAAAGCACAAGAATTAACCTTCAGTCCTAGTGCAATTCGGCAATGAGAGATCAAAGTAGATCTCCTCCTAACTGTTGCACCCAAGATCGTCTGAGAATATGCCCTTG
Organism: Silene latifolia; assembly: GCF_048544455.1. NCBI lineage: Eukaryota > Viridiplantae > Streptophyta > Magnoliopsida > Caryophyllales > Caryophyllaceae > Silene > Silene latifolia. The sequence continues at coordinate 50,253,289 of NC_133534.1, read as the reverse complement.
TGCTAGAAATGTGTTCTCTAATTGCCTTGCAATATTGAGAGAACTTGATGTGAGTTTTCTTTAGATGTGAGATCTGAATTTTGAGAGAAAAATGTCTCTCAAAACCCTAATTCCTTTTGCAAATGACAATTAGGTTAACAAGAAGGAGAGGCTCTCCTTTTTGTTCTTCTAATTCGGCCAAACCGAAACCACATGGGGAAGTGGGCTTCCACTTCCTCTTAATTTTAACTCGTGGTCCGGTTCGTAAATTGCTAAAATGTATATGACGCGGTTTTGTTATAAATCGTCATCGGTTATCGGTTATTAAAGCATCAACTAATAACACGGATTAGTTGAATTATTAATACATGTCCGACAAAGACAATATCGTATAATTAATTTATCCAATATACATTAATCAAATATAAATCGCTTATATTTAATTTACGAATTAACCGCTTAATTCGTCTTAGCCATTTTTATTTAATCCGTATTAAATAATTATCTCAACATCGCGTTTGACTAATTACTAGTCAATAACTCCGACTAATCAAGGTTAGTCAAATTTGGCATCAACATGACTGTATTTTCATACCGTCACATCTCTCAAACGTATCCTATAGGTGTGACTTTTAGGGACCAGTTGATCACCGCCATCTGTATGACAATAACGTCAAACTTATCTAGCAAGCCAACCGTTATTGATAAACGTGGACCAACTGATAATAATACAAAAGTATACCCTTTGATCCTTTTAGAGATTTAAATGTTATTGCACTACTTGTAGAGGACACCAGCCCCAACAAGCTCCCACTTGTCCGTACAAGTGTATGTATAATAACGTTATCCGCACGAACTGGAGGACACAGCTCCAACAAACTCCCACTTGTCCGTACAAGTGTATGTGCGATAACCGATTCTCATATTCATTTAAAATTTCTCCCACTCAATGTAAAACAATTTGCAGATCCGGATCCGCAAAGGTCGTATTTTACAATCGATCTGTATCTAGAGTGGTTTCCCCGACTAGAGTGTAACTTAACTGATAAAACGAATTCGTATTCGAGCATGGCCATGCATTTCAGTTACAGCTCCTCGAGTGGCCCTGAGAAATATCGAGTACCTGATAAAGGCTGAATATTTCCTTCAACTCGAACTCCTTCCGATCTAAGCACAGCATGAAATGACCCAGAAACAATCTACTTGGCCCCCTGTTACGGATGACCGTTAGAAAGAAACCAAAGTCACCCAAAATCTGCCTTAGTCTCAAGAGACAGTCGATAGTCAAAAGAATCGACTCTTAGGATCACCATGGAGGTCCTATCCACGACCGGCACCGAATGTTATAAAACATTTAGGACTCCACGTCGATGTCACAATTGTGTCCTACGAGATATCCGTATAACCCGCTTCTGTGATTGGTCAGTCAACCGGTTGACTTATGGCTCGTTGAACCCACCATCAACCAACGTCACAAAATAATTGCCAGATTTATCAGCTCATGTGGGCAATTAAGGACCATAAATATAATGTTTGTTCAGTTCACTTTGTGGTGTTCAAAATTGTCGTACAAATCCACATGAAAAACAAAATATATAAAATATCAAAACGATGATGTCGTATAGAGTACAAAAGAGAATGAATCTAATCCATAAAAGAGTACTACAACTTAGGAACACGTTTAATTCCCATGGAATTAACATGCCCTTCATGCTTATCTTGTCGTAATGGTTTAGTGAGAGGATCTGCTATGTTATCCTCAGTAGCAATCTTTTCTATCACTACTTCCTTTTGCTCCACGTAATCTCGGATTAGATGAGCTTTCCGTTGTACATGTCTAGATTTGTTACTAGACTTAGGCTCCTTAGCTTGGAAGATGGCACCTCTATTGTCGCAATAGATGGTGATCGGGTCATTCGAACTAGGCACTACGGATAGTCCTTGTAAGAATTGACGCTTCCATATCGCTTCCTTTGCGCTTCGGACGCGGCATAGTACTCGGACTCGGTCGTAGAATCTGCTTTGTAACACTTTGTTTGGAACTCTTCCAGTGATCAGCGCCATTAAGAGTAAAAACGAATCCGGGGCCGAGATTTCGAGTCATCTCGATCCGTTTGGAAGCTAGCATCTCTGCGTAACAGAACGCGCGCATAGCTTTTGTTCGCCTCCATAAGTCAAAGCCCAATCTTTAGTCCTCCGTAGGTACTTAAGAATGTTCTTCACAGCCATCCAATGTGATTCACCTGGATGCTGCTGGAATTGACTTGTCATACTCAATGCATATGCCACGTCCGGACGTGTGCATATCATGGCATACATGATTGATCCTATAGCCGAGGCATAAGGAATCCGTGTCATGCGCTCTTTCTCTTCCGGTGTCTCTGGTGCCGGAGACTTGCTCAAATGCACCCCTGGAGCCATAGGAAGAAACCCCTTCTTGGAGTTAGTCATGCTGAATCTCTCTAGGACTTTGTCTATGTAAGACTCCTGACTGAGAGATAACATCCGTCGTGATCTATCTCGATAGATACGGATGCCCAGAATTCTTTGTGCCTCACCCAGATCTTTCATCTGGAAATGGTTTTTCAACCATACTTTCACCGAAGTTAAGAGAGGTATGTCATTCCCAATCAGGAGTATGTCATCGACATACAATATTAGGAAGACAATCTTGCTCCCACTCGACTTGATATAAAGACATGGTTCCTCGACCGATCGAGTAAATCCATTTTCTTTAATTACTTGGTCGAAGCAATGATTCCAACTCCGAGATGCTTGCTTAAGCCCATAAATAGAACGCTTAAGCTTGCACACTTTCTTAGGATTTTGTGGATCGATGAAACCTTCGGGTTGTACCATGTACAACTCTTCCTCCAAAAAACCGTTTAAGAAGGCGGTTTTCACATCCATCTGCCAAATTTCATAGTCATGAAAAGCGGCAATCGCTAAGATAATCCGAATGGAACGCAAAGATGACTACGGGTGCAAAAATTTCATCGTAGTGCGGACCGGCACTTGGGTGAAACCTTTAGCAACTAGTCGTGCTTTATAGATATCTTGTTGACCTTCCACAGAATGCTTTATCTTGTAAAGCCATTAGCATTGAAGGGGACGAACCTTAGCAGGTAAGTCAACAAGATCCCATACGTTGTTCTCATACATAGAGTCCATCTCGGATTGCATGGCCTCAAGCCATAACTTTGAGTCGGAACTAGTCATGGCACCTTTATAGGTTGCGGGTTCACTACTCGTTAAGAGTAGAACGTCATCTATGTCATGTTCCTCGACCATACCAATGTATCTGTCTGGAGGAATAGAGACTCTTCCCGACCTCCTAGGTTCCTCAGGAATATCAACCGCAGCCGGGATTGAGGGAACTGGTTCCTCCAATGGTTGCTCGGTATTTGGTTCTGGAATCTCCGACAGGTCGAAGGTTCTATCACTCTTTGCATTCTTGAGAAATTCCTTCTCCAAGAATGTCGCACTAGCCGCAACAAAAACACGTTGTTCGGTTGGCGAATAGAAGTAATGACCAAGTGTTCCTTTAGGATAACCTATAAAGTATGTCTTGACCGATCGCGGGCCGAGCTTATCCTCGTGTCTCCACTTGACATAAGCCTCGCAGCCCCAAACCCGTATAAAGGACAAGTTAGGGACCGTTCCCTTCCATAGTTCATATGGAGTCTTGTCAACAGCTTTAGACGGACTTCGGTTGAGTATTAGAGCAGCTGACAGAAGAGCATAACCCCACAATGAGTCAGGCAACACGGTGTGACTCATCATGGATCGAACCATATCAAGTAGTGTTCGATTTCTCCGTTCGGACACACCATTCAACTGAGGTGTTCCAGGTGGAGTTAACTGTAAGGCAATCCCACAGTCTTTGAGGTGTTGATCAAACTCGTGAGATAGATACTCGCCACCACGATCTGAACGTAGTGTTATAATCTTTCTACCCAGTAGGTTCTGTACCCTATTTTGGTATTCTTTGAATTTCTCAAAGGATTCACTTTTATGCTTCATTAAGTAGACATAGCCATATTTGCTTAAATCGTCCGTGAAAGTGATGAAATATCTATAGCCTTCTCGTGCGTTGATTGACATAGGTCCACATACATCCGTGTGTATGAGTCCTAATAGGTCAGCAGCGCGCATTCCAACACCTTTGAAGGAAATCCGAGTCATCTTACCGATGAGACATGATTCACACGTGCCAAATGATTGAAAATCAAAGGCCGAGATAGCTCCATTTTTGATGAGCTGTTTAACGCGTTTCTCATTAATGTGTCCCATACGGCAGTGCCATAGATACGTTTGATCTTTGTCACCTACCTTTAACCTTTTATTCATTACGTGTAATATTTCGGTGGTCTGATCTAAAACATAAATTCCGTTCATGGAGACTGCCTTGCCATAAATCATATCGTGTAATGAGAAAATGCAAGTATTATTCTCTATTACAAATGAAAATCCAAGTTTGTCAAGTGCGTAAACCGAAATAATGTTTTTGGAAAGACTGGGTACATAATAGCAATTATATAAAAATAACTCAAATCCGCTAGGAAGCTGGATCACATATGTTCCCCTCGAGACGGCGGCCACTCGTGCTCCATTCCCGACACGCAGTCCACCTCACCCTTTACGAGGGGTTCGATGTTTGAGCCCCCGCACATGATTACACGAGATGAGAACCACAGCCGATATCAAGTACCCAAGTTCCGTAACTTGCGTGGTTAATCTCAATCATATGAATAAAAGTAGAAGAGGATGAAGACATACCAACAGGTTTAACACGACCTGCCTTTAAGTCCTCATGATAAACAGGACATGTACGCCTCCAATGCCCAGCCTTGTGGCAATGATGGCATTCCATGTTTTCATTCTTGCTCTTTGTCGCGCCTGATGAGGTGCTCGACTCACCAGGCCCACTCTTACCTGAACCCGACTTCTTGAACTTCGGTTTACCTCTTTATTAGGTTTGCACTGAGCTTTGCCCTTACCCTTGCCCTTGTTTGTCACGACGAGAACATCTTGTTTCATGCTCCCACTGAACTTCATGTCCTTCTCGGTCTGTACGAGAAGGGAGTGCAGTTCATGGGGACTTTTCTTCAAATCATTCATATAGTAATTGGCTCTAAAGAGCGCAAAACCATCGTGGAGTGAACGAAGCATGCAGTCAATCACAATGCTCTCACTGATTTTACAATCAAGCGCCTCCAGTCTCTCGACATTCTCAATCATGCTGAGAATGTGTGGGCTAACCGGTTGGCCCTTCTGGAGTCTCGCATCAAAGAAGCGAGTGGTATGCTCATAGGTCACGATTCTCGGTGCTTTCGGGAATTCCGTAGTGAGCGTGGTGAAAATCTTGTTTGCACCTTGGGCTATGAAGCGTTTCTGCAAATTGGATTCCATTGCAAAAATGAGTACGTTTTTAATCGCACCCGCTTCCATGACGAAGTCGCTATACGTGGAGACCTCGTTAACTCGAGCCGTGGGGCCTGGGGCTGGCGGGAGGGGCTTAGTCAGATACTTGAGCTTCCCGTCAGCAGTGGCAGCATTCCGTAATGCCGCCTCCCATTCCGCGAAGTTTGATCCATCATTCTTCAGTCTAGTGGACTGATTCATCTGATTCATGAAGATCCGAAGCCAGGACTCACGGTCCAATGTGGCACTTGGCATTGGGTCATCGAGGATGCCAGCCATTATGTTATTAGCAGTTTTAAAAAAAACGTGATCTACGCTGAAAAAGAAAGAAAAAGAAAAACGAAATAAGCAACTCATCGAGGTGATTTAAGTCTATTTAAAATTCATTTTAGACTCATTGCACTTGCATAATTGATCTCCCTCAAGAATGATACAAGTGATCCCAAGACTCAATTTCCGTAAATTGATAAGCCAACTGTTTAGCTAATTCTTCCGTAAGAACTCTTGGTCGATAGATTTCCGTAAATCCTATCTATAGTCCACCATGATCACAGGATCGTACGAGTGACCATAGCGTTGAGATAAAATAGGTCAATCGGTTCCAACTTACCCGACGTAGAAGGGGTCATATTATGCCTACCGACGAAGAAGGGACTCATTGGAGTTTGACCTATAAAGACCATTCTCAATTTTGGTTTATACAAGGAAGATCCCATCTACTAAGTTTAAATTCATTTTAAGTGAACGAATAACTAGCAACTGCGTGAATGAATTAATTTAGATGATGGCTTAAATCGTGTGACATATGAATGTCATAGAAAACTAATGCGTGACCTCTATATGAGTAAGTTTTCATGCAATTATTAGGTGGTTTGGTTTTTAGGCGGAATATGATGCATACTATCGTTACAAAAAAAATAAAGTAATGCAATACGTAAATAAAAATTCCTAGTGTGGCCTATCCTAGTAAAAAGAACATAATACAACTTTGGAATCCACCGTTGGACCCGAAAAACTTGTCTTGATGTTCCATCTTTGTCCTTGCAGCGGGAGTGAGCATCCGATCTCCATCTTTGGTCTTCGCAAAATTACAATTAAAATTTACAAAATTAAACCTATTTACATTCTAAATAAAAACTGTAATTACAAGGGAAAAATAAAAATGGAGATACGAGATCTCAAAATACAATCAAGACCGTGTTCCATCATTACGGTAACACGTTCTACTAAAGCCACACTAAGTTACAACCGATTGCAAAATAAATAAATACGTAATGTAAGCATTCAAAATATTCAAAATAACGATAAGTAAAATGCATCAACTAAAAACAAATTCATTCGTGACATAATTCCGTAATTATGTTAAATTTATCCAAACCACCTTTTAACAATTAAAATTATGTGACAAAACCGCTTCATCAACTTAATTTTAATTCATGATAATCCTTTATTTTAAATCGTTTTAAAATAATTCAATGGTACGTGAGTGAACCGTTTCACTATCAAGCGAATGCATAAAATCCGTATTATGCACATGTTAAGGCCAAAAAAATATAAAACTCAATTTTTTTTTCTTCACGTCAGGCGTGAACAGTACCCAAATTTTTTTTTTTTTTTTTTTTTATTTTGATAGCTAATGCCGAGAGCTCAAAAGGCAAAAAAAAAAAATTTCCAACGGTACAGAAAAACAAAAAACGAGAGCCTCAACATCCAAAAACGAGATCGATTTGTTAAAACCAATCGCAATTTAATCTAATCCGTATAGAACAAAAACTACAATTGACATGATCTCAACATATTGTTATCATTATCGTTTATAATAACAATACGCAAAGAACAAATCGAATACAAAACATCGTCTGATTGGCACGGTTTATAAAAACAACAACAAAAAGACATGGCACGGAATGCAAAGAAAACAGCCGTGTAAAAAAAAAACAGGACACGGTTTTCAAAAAAAACTTTCAGCCGTGCATTGCAAATTTCAGCCGTCTTGGTTTTATGCTACAAAAATGCAATTGATAGATCCTTAACATATTGCAATGAATATCGATTACAAAAGCAATATGCAAAGATCAAATCGAAAACAAGACAAACAACAACCATCACCGTGTAAACTTGACACGGTTCCCAAGACAGAAAAAAAACGCAACATTAAAAAAATTTCTGCCGAGAGCAAAAACAGGCTGCCGCACGAAATTTTCAAGCAAAAATTATTGATTCAAATTCGTTTGATGAAAATCACATAGAAAAATTTACGTGGCCTCGCTCTGATACCACTTGTGGGGTAATATCCGTATAAAACCCTTAAATTATAGGACTATAACGCAAATTTAATACGTGATTTATTGTCATAAACGAAAAACAATGAAAAACGATAAAGCACAAGAATTAACCTTCGGTCCTAGTGCAATTCGGCAATGAGAGATCAAAGTAGATCTCCTCCTAATTGTTGCACCCAAGATCGTCTGAGAATATGCCCTTGTGCTAGAAATGTGTTCTCTAATTGCCTTGCAATATTGAGAGAACTTGATGTGAGTTTTCTTTAGATGTGAGATCTGAATTTTGAGAGAAAAATGTCTCTCAAAACCCTAATTCCTTTTGCAAATGACAATTAGGTTAACAAGAAGGAGAGGCTCTCCTTTTTGTTCTTCTAATTCGGCCAAACCGAAACCACATGGGGAAGTGGGCTTCCACTTCCTCTTAATTTTAACTCGTGGTCCGGTTCGTAAATTGCTAAAATGTATATGATGCGGTTTTGTTATAAATCGTCATCGGTTATCGGTTATTAAAGCATCAACTAATAACACGGATTAGTTGAATTATTAATACATGTCCGACAAAGACAATATCGTATAATTAATTTATCCAATATACATTAATCAAATATAAATCGCTTATATTTAATTTACGAATTAACCGCTTAATTCGTCTTAGCCATTTTTATTTAATCCGTATTAAATAATTATCTCAACATCGCGTTTGACTAATTACTAGTCAATAACTCCGACTAACTGGTTAGTCAAATTTGGCATCAATATGACTGTATTTTCATACCGTCACATCTCTCAAACGTATCCTATAGGTGTGACTTTTAGGGACCAGTTGATCACCGCCATCTGTATGACAATAACGTCAAACTTATCTAGCAAGCCAACCGTTATTGATAAACGTGGACCAACTGATAATAATACAAAAGTATACCCTTTGATCCTTTTAGAGATTTAAATGTTATTGCACTACTTGTAGAGGACACCAGCCCCAACAATTAGAGGAGTATATATTCGCTTAACTAGTTTCTAAAACTTTTTTACAAACCTAAACTATGTTCATTACTCCCCTAATCATCTTCATCGATTCCTAAGTCTAGATCGATCGATTGTGAGTTCTTGCATCTCGTTTTTTTGCGTTGATTACTTTGGTAAGTCTCTAGTGATTCTTAATCAGTTTATGGTTGTCATTAAGGGTTTATGTAAACCCTAATTTAGGTAGATTGGGGGATAGAGTTTTATTTTTCTTGATTGTGATTAGTGTTGCTTGATTATGATTGTTAGGTGGAGATTTTGTAGAGGAACAGTTCTAGCATCATTGTTGTGTTGATTTGTGGAGTACGAATAAGGCAGGGTTTCCCTACTCAGTCTTTTATACGATTGATTTCAAGTATTGTGATATTGTGTGATTACTTGTTGTGATTGTGAATCCCCGCAAAAACGGTAAGAAAAATACAATAATAAAATGCGGAATTTTAGGAAATTTTTGAAACTGTTAACGTTTAAAGCGCGGGTTCATTAAAATCTAAAACATAAATAAAGAATGCGGAAATAAAGTTAGGTTTATACAAACGTGATAGTCAAAGATGAGGGAAAATATAGCCCTCGAATGACAATACGATAAAAAGGTGAGTCTAAGCAATCCTAATAAACCGACTACTAGTCCAAGGTGCTCGCTAGCTCACACGTGTAAACCCCACAAAAGCATCTTCACAAACCTATCATTCATGTAAACATGAAAGCCACAGTCAGTGGGGAGTAACTCAAGGTTCTCCCAGCCACAAATTGTCAAAATGAACATAACAAAGAATTCAATTAAGTAAGTCATGTAAGATACTTTACAAAAGACATGAACGTCAAGTTTATATTTAAACATGGTAATTAAATGAGATGGAACAAGGTAGATCATCATTAGCATAATAGAGACTCAACTATTCATGTGAAATGATTAGATAATACGAAAGACAGGAATACGGTCATTTATACAAAGACACGTATTTCAAGGAAATATGACATGGATATGAGATTTAGAATGCGAATCATATGAAGTAGATAAATGGGAGATCAATAAATACATAATACGAAAATAGGAACCATAGCCATTACTGTTAAAACCTCTTTAACAACCAATTGCATGGGACGTGGCTACTAATGTCACATTCTTACTTATAGCTTGCATCTCACCATAAGAACGGATGAGAACATCAATCCCGGCAATCATATCGCAACTAGAAGGCTTGCATCTCACCCCTAGTATGCGATAGGACCAAGACTCTCACATCTAAACAATGACAATATCTATAACCAAGCAAGACCTTTACTACTTATTAAATATAATTTCCCTGGTAGGACGACAATGATAATCACAAAGACTCAGTCCTAGTCTAAATCTGGCCAGACTCTCAGGACAGTACAGTTCCCGATTCGACATGCGGCAGGACAGTCCGCATCCAAGACTCAAACAATAAATCGGAAGTCGAGAACCCACAATCGGCAGGACATTCCGAAAGAGGCGGAAGATATGAGCTAAACCCATACTTGGCAGATCGGCACAAGTAGGGCGTAAAGATAAGTCAAGCAGTAAGGTATAGCATAAAGGCATCACAAATAATTATTTATAATAAAGCTTTCATACTTATATTATGTCGATAAGCATTTCCTTTCATATGAATAAGCATGCCGGTTAAATAAAATATCACAAGCGGCAATGAATAATTTACGTTATGTGAAATTTACGGACTAAAATAAGACCAAGCCCAAGCGACTCACTTATGAGCCCAATAAGCAAACAATGAAAAGTTCAATAATTGAATCACATTAAGCCCAACAACAAGACATGTTACCCAACATATTGCTCATGTAAAATCCAACCATTAAATTATGTGAAGCCCAACATAAGAATTATATGAAATCCAACAAGTGAAACACAACAAGCCCAATGAATAAATATCACGAGCCCAACTAAATAAATAGGACGAGCCCAACTAAATAAATAGGACGAGCCCAACTAAATAAATAGGATGAGCCCAACTAAATAAATATGTAAAGGAACGATATTTAATGAATTACGTTATATAAAACATGAGACGGGATTTAAATAATTCAAATCAACTAACTTGCGCCAAAACAGTCCATAAACAAGACTCAAAGACCCCTTTGGACAGCAACCAAATATGACTCAAGGGTGTCGTTTGGGCAGCCCTGTTCACGACCCACAAACAGACCCTACTCTTACCTAAACCAGCCACGATTACCCCCCAAAACAGTCACCATTCATCCCACAAGCAGCTCCTACAACCACCTAAACAAGGCAGCCATGTGCAGCCCAAAAACTGGCCATGGACAGTCCTTATTGCAGCCCTACAACCGTGTCAAACCACCACCATTTCCTGCCCAAAACAAACCCACAAAGCAGGCCACCAGAACCGCCAAAACAGACCACAGCGAGACACTTTGACACGAGATTTTCAAGTGGAAACAAGACGGAGGTTTCCCAATATAACGAGTACTAGCAAGATGGTTTTGACATGTAATAAGAAACTCCAAAATAGAGTCCAAAATAGTCCATGTCGGGTCAACATTAGACAGCAAGGTAGACGAGTTTGAGACGGAGACAAAGCACAGCCAAAACGAGAATAACAACCACTACTCACATCCCAACAGTGCCCAAAAATCCATGAAAAACAGGCCATACAAAGACGACCTTATTCACCTGACACAAACCTCCATAACCGGAACATACATGGAGACCCAAGTCGTGAAAATACCCCAAGTAAGCATGTAAAGCGACTACTAAATCTATACATTCAACCACGCATATGAGGGAACCATAAAGGACCAAACTTTAAGACAATTAAGAGTATAAAACGAGTTAAAAGGACGAAATTTCGACAATTTGTCGAGTAACCTATCACCGTTACCACGAAAGCGCTTTAATCTTCAAGCAAACTGTCCACTAAGCACGTGTCTTCCTCGGGTCTTCGAATCCTTCATTAAGGAGCAAGAAAACGGAAGGTTTAAGGCAAAAACCGAAACTTTTATAAGACGGCGAATTTCGAAACCTCCACAAGAGTGGGACTTTCTTACCTAGAAAGTTGAAGGACGGAAAGGGGAAGCTAATGGCGCAAAAATCAAAGGAAACAGTCGAGAAACAGAGCAGAAATCGGAGGTTGAAGATGGGTGTTTATGGTGTTCATGGTTTCGTTTGAGTCACTGTAAGATGATGTCGATTTTCGAAAAAAAAAAGAAAGGGATGAGGATAAGGGGGTTGACCGGGCATGAGAGAGTGTGAGGGATAGAGTGAAATAAAAAAAGAAAAGAGGATTATATAAATGAGGTGCAAAAAGGTAGGTACGAGTTGTCGACATGAGATTGGTCCGGATTTAACTTAGATTCAAATGTGAAATGTGACGGTCTTTTGCTAGACGGGAATACGGCTCAAGTCTATTTTAACTTAAGACGGAAAACTATTATTATTATTATTATTATTATTATTATTATTATTATTATTATTATTATTATTATTATTATTATTATTATTATTATTATTATTATTATTATTATTACTATTACTATTACTATTACTATTACTATTACTATTACTATTACTATTACTATTACTATTACTATTACTATTACTATTATTATTATTGTTATTATTATCACTATTATTACTATCCGACTAAAAATATATATTTTTATATAAAATAAACCTTAAAAATATAATTTTATAAAAATTAGGCTTAAAAATGTAATTAATTAAATTAAGCAATTTAAAAATATAAAATAGAGTAGTAGAATGGTTAATTAAATTATGAATGTTAAAATAGAAAATTCGCGGGTGTTACAATCACCTCACCTTTTAAAAAGTTTCGTCCTCGAAACTTGATAGTAGAAAATGAAAGGTTATAAAGATAAAGTTAGAATTTTGAAACCGGTAACTAAATTATTTAAATGTTTGTCATTGTAAGAATTAAAATTTCTTCAAAAGTTTCAAGTAGGGTTTTCCAACAGCACCAGATTCTCCTTAAAGGAACGAAAATGTTCTCGTTGCGCATTCAAGGAACATCAATATTCCAAATCAAAGACAAGGTCAAATACCAAAACATTTGCAGAAATCCATAATCAAAATACTTCCAAAAATATTTATGGAGAGTTTTCAAAAGTATAAGTCTCCTTCATGGAACGAAATTGCTCTTGTCGTGCACATAAGAGCGCTAACTTTAATAACGAGTCCTAACATCCCATTAGCGTTAAAACCAAATGAAAATGGTAATCCACTCAAAGTTTCTTTTGCAAAAGCCAAAATAAAAATTAAAGTTTCATTTTTAAACTCATAAAGGAGTCAAGTTCTTGAAAATATAACATCAAACTTTGACAAATAAATCACAAATGGATCAAAGTTAGTTAGAAATTGAGCAAAATTAAAAGTAACTCGGGTATAGCAATCAAAAATCATGATAAAGAAGTCTATACTTAAAGAACAAATAGGGAACTAAATCAAATTTCATTTTCAAACTTTAAAATAGGTAAAGTTTTGTAAAATTAACATAAATTTTTAACAGCAAACCAAAAATGGTAGCTTGAAATGTTTAGAAATTGTACGAAATGAAAAGTAACTTAGACATCATAAATACAAAGTACACTAAGGGAATCCAAACTTAACCAACAAAAAAACAATGATGAACTTCCTAGGGGTAAGAGTCGAAGTAAGGTCAACAAGAATGTCAAAGATAGAATTTTTATAAGTTACTGTAAAACCCGCCCTGTTTAAGGACCCTTTGACCGACCTTTTGACCACGGAAGACCTTAGAAAGGGGATAAGTGAGAGGAGAAGAGACTTACGTAGTTGTTAGTCGACCTAGTATGGACTACTCGGCCGAGTGGTGGTAACACTCGACCGAGTAGGTGTAGATACCTCATTTCTGCACCTCCCGCAAGCCACCCGGTGATGATTGGGCCGCATGTTTGGTACGCGGAACGATTTATGACAGTTCGTAAGTATATCGTCAAGTGATAGCTCAAACACTTGTGTCTACCTCATAGTTGTCATCTACACGCCGATACGGTCGTTTTGACAGTAGTTAGAGTACATTTGGAGTCCGGGTCAAAAACCGTCTTCATTTTCTAATAACCGTTTAAAATGCCAAGTCAGAATATTCTGGAATGTTCCGGATATTTCTATTCCATATTTTCAATCTTTTAATCTCTTTGGCAAATTATATCCCGGAAATATTATATAAAATATTAAGGAAATTGAAATCAAACCGCAATTTCATAATAGAAACGCGAAAATTTTTCTTCCGCAGGAGGAAACCACTTGGGAAAGGACGCAGCAGGTGCTGCGCCTCTTCCAAGAGACGCAGTGACTAGTGCGCCTCTTTCCCAGTTCCTTTCTGCGTATTTTCAAATCTTTTCGAGATTCACTTCCAAAGTTTCTCCGAAACCCTAATTCCTTCGTGTGATTAGTATAAATAGAGACCTTCGGTCCTCATATTTCTCACGCGAGTGTCCGCCCTTCTCTTCTCCCTTTGCATTCTAAGACCACTCTCTTGCTTTTTGGCGTCTACGTGCTTGAACTTTCGACCACGTAAGCTCGGATCTTTCTGAGTACCAGCCTCGTTTTGCATGACCGACCAATTTGACCAACTCCACATCAATCAACTCAATCAATCTTGTTCGTTTTCCTCTTAGAGGGCACTTTCGTCGTACATTCAAGTCGAGCATCACTAAACGTTAACTTAGTCAATCTCGTTTCGTCAAACATGTAAGTCTGAGGGTGTAAATCCCATATTTTATTATTGTACTTTATTTTTGTAATCATTATTGTAAAGTTTACGTCGAAAACACATTCAAAACCGATTTATAAAACCTTGTTTCAAACCCTTTTTACGGATTAACAGGAGATAAACGTCGAGAAAGGACGTAGCAACTGCTGCGCCTCTTCGAAGGGACGCAGCAACTACTGCGCCTCTTCCTGAGATTGCCGCAGTTCCTGCTTACTTTCTTCTTCCTTCGTCTTTTGTTCGTCTGTTTGTTTTGTTTTGTCTTTGTTTGTTCATGTTTCATTGACAAGATAATTCTAGTATAATATCTTTTAACATGTAATTCGTTATTAATTAATTCATCTTTTAAATCCCGACTTAAATCCCTTATATTTCATATTTGCGGGTTTTCGTCATTAAAATCAATTCGGGTTTTTAGAGGTTTGATCATCCATATTGAGTCTTTGGAATTCATTATTGGTATATTTTCGTCTGTTTATTATCATGGCCATCAATAGTTTAGCATTAATAACCTAATTAATCTAACTAGTTTGTTAATTTGTATCATTAATCCCGTAATTAACTTAATTGATTTGTCCTAATTAATTTTATCCATGTTTTATTGTTTTTATGACCCAATCATATGTAAATAATACGTTAAATCACTTCTATCCGAGTCAAATGTCCATAATCGATCCTTAAATCACCAATGAATATTAACAATTTGCAATTCCGGCTTCACGACGGAATCGAACTCGAGAATGACGCAGCGTTTGTCGCCTCTTCCAAAGGACGCAGCTTTCTTTGCTATTCCGGTTGAGTTCGCCTTCAACTTCCGTTGTTGCTTTGACCTAGTTTATTAATTACGTATTAATCTACTATTACTTGTAATATCGCTGCTAATCTGTTCGTTAATTTGTTTTCATTTTCTTTTCTCAAACCATCCATTTTAAAATGTATTTTCGACGTAAATCAATTAATCAATTGTAATTATTGTAATTTTAATTATTGCATTTATTTATCGTATTGTGTGATTATTTACTTGCTCTCACATTTAATTAATTCTAAATCATGTTTCGACCTAATGAGTGCTAAATTAATTGTTAACCGACTTAGTTAATTTTCACATGCTAGGATTAAATTATTGGATGTTGCATTCCATGCATATAACCTTCAACATATCGAATATAGACGATTTCCCTAATCATTAGTAGAGGCCGCTATCGAGGCGGGCGGGATTAGGTGTTCGATCAAAAGAGCTTCCTAATACGTACCCTCACCCCTTACTCCGGATCTCTGCGAACATCCTTGTTCATTGGCATCCACGAGAGTCATTCTAGACATAGAATGCTAAGGGTAACGAGTTCTTGGTGTGCATGTCACTACTTTGTGTCTTGACATGGCATGACATATTCGAACGGTTTCCAATTTTCCACAATAAATTGGTGGCGACTCCAAAAATGCAAAGCTTGCTCGCTTTCTACCTGAGCGACCCCTGTGGGCCCGCATCCACAGTAGGGCTTACTCGGCCGAGTATGAGAGTACTCGACCGAGTATAGTCGCTGCGGACGCGTAATTATAAAACGTGAGTTCGTGAGTTTTATTTCATTTTCCGACGGTTCCATTTCTCTCTAACCCTAATATATTCCTCTCTCACCTATCACCCACCTTGCCCGTACACTCTCATCTAGCCTAGACATTGACCATGGAAGGGGATTGGGTTACATATGAGGATGCTAGCGAGGATATCGTCGTTGTCGTCGTCGGTTTGCATCACTAGGATGCATCTCGGAGTCTTGCTTGGATGTTTGTTGGATGCATTTTCATGGCTTGGGGATAAGGTAGGGTTTCCTACTCAGTTTTACTGTTTAATTGAATTAAGATTTATGTGATAACTATTGTGTGATTGATATTGTGATCATCTGTGGTGTTGGTGTTGGTGATGGTGTTGGTGTTGGTATTGGTGATGGTATGATATTGGTTTCGGTATTGTGATGATTGTGGTGGAGTCACTTGCGGGAGTGGCTTCACACCCTAGTTCGCCCTCCGTGGAACCCGTCACGGGAGGGGATGTGCACATTAAGGGACAGTGAATATTGCTCGTTGATGAGCGGGACCATGGTGGGTGTGGCTGCGGACCCCCACCGCTGCGTGTTGTGATTGGGTGTTGGAGATGGTTGATGATCACTGTTATCTTTCGCACTTGCCTTACTTTGATTATTTGATTATACAAAAACTGACCCCGTTGTTGTTGTTTTATAAAACCGTGGTGATCCATTCGGGGATGGTGAGCAGTTGGTCTGTCAGGTACAGTTGGTCCAATGGCTTGCGGGCTAGGAAGGGAATTCGAGACATCACACTACCGAAGTAAAAGTCTACGACATTCAGGTTTAGTAGTCTTTGGAGTCGTCTCGTTGTATCTTGTTTCTTTGATCACCGTTGTAAAGACTTAAAGATACTTAATAAGTATTCTTTCATTGTTTATTTGATCTACTACCTCGGGTAACCGAGATGGTAACACCTTCATACACTGGGATGGTCCTTCGTAAGGCATCTTGGTGTCCGGGGGTGTTACAAAGTGGTATCAGAGCAATGATTTTGGAACCTGAACCAATGAATCAAATGAATTTAGGGTTTCAAATTAAAATGAACCTGGTATATGTGTGTTGGGAGGCCCTTATGTCGGTTTTGGGTGAGAAGGCGCCCTCATTTCAAAATCCCGGCCCCAATCCTGCTTAAGCCAGCCAACGTGGAAGGGTAGATGATAGGAATGTTTTGTGTTAAGTGTGCGTGTAGTATGCACTTGTTTATAGTAACTTATGTGGTGATATGTGTGCTTAATGTTGTGCCTGGGTAAGTTGCAAGTTAAAGGATAAATGATAACAGGAGGATATGAGTTGAGCAAGGTAATGTGTGATCAGAAAATCACATAATTGAACATGATATGCCTCATGTATGTTTGGTGTGGTACGTGATTTACATAGGAATAATGAAGTGTGGTATGTGTGTAGGAATTCATAATGAGGTGTATGAATGTAAGTTCGTAGCTCGGTCTTATCTGTGGTGTATTCAAGTTTAGTTGGGTGCCTTAGTTGTGATGTGAATTACTTACTATGGTTTTGTGTGAGGAACTTGTATGACTCGTAAAATAATTTAATGACGGTTATAATTATGGTGCGCTTTGATGTGATAGAATTAGGGTCTAACGGTGACGAGCTCGACCGTATGGGACTCCGAACGTTGTTATTTGTTTTGCAGGAAACCTTTAAATCTAAAACTCCGTTTCTGTTCTGTTGAACTCGACCGAGTAAAGTTTATACTCGACCGAGTAGGCCACACTCGGCCGAGTAGGAAGGCACTCGACCGAGTACCCGGAATGTAAAAATAGACGTGCTACTGACCTCTGGATACTCGACCGAGCAGACCAAATACTCGACCGAGTACGCCATACTCGGCCGAGTAAACCAGATATTCGACCGAGTACCAATTTATTGTGACTCAAGCCGGTTTGCTCTAAAAACCCTATAACTTCTTTTTTTCTTCTTATTTCTGCCTCCCATCTCATTCTTTCACTCATAAAACTTCAAAACTCTTCCTCTCTCAAAACTCTTGGGTGATTGTATTGGTAGTTGCTTGTGGATCTCCCCTCCTGTTTCCTCAAAACCTCAATCAAGGTAAAGGCTTTAATCAATTTCTTCAATTTGTTATCAATTTATGGTAGAACTTGTTCAAATTTCGGATCCCTAGCTTGAATAATCTGAATTTGGTGTTTATCTTTTGGTATTTTGAGTTTAATTGTTCATAAACATCACCTATGCATTCACAAAAACGATTTCATGATTAAAATCGCTCCTTCTATGTTACGAAAAACTTTTCTAGGGTTTTGCCCTAAGTTGGATTTTTGGTTCTTTAGATTGTTTTAAGATGCTCTTTAAAGGATTATTTGGTGATAAAAAATGCTCCTCTTGGATAGAATGTTTTGTATTTTGCAAGAAAGACTCATCTTAAAACTTCATCTTAAAAGTGTATGAATTGAAAAACAGGCCGCATTATGGCAAAATTTTTAGAAATATCCTTGTTAAAATTCCTCTTTTTGTAGCATGCCAAAAGCAAAAGCCCCAGCCAAGAAGCGGACTCGTGCCAATGTTCAATTGGAGACGGGTCAATCTAGCCAAGACCCAGTCGTTCCTCCGCTGAATGAACACTACTAAAAATGAGCACTTGGGCTACGACTAAATTCGTGGCGCAAGTACTAAATTTTCGTGGCTAAATCATTTTGCCACGGGAATACCTTCTGTGGCGTAAGTGGCCGTGGCAAAGGGATAGCCACGGGAAAAACAAGAACGTGGCTATTATTGAATTTTTGGCCACGGATTCTCTCGTGGCTAATAACTTCCGTGGCCAAAGAAATTTCCCGTGGCGAAAAAATAATTCTCGTGGCAAACAATATATATGAAAATTAAATAAATAAAACGTAAAATAAATTATTTTTTTTCACAATGGGTATTTTATCATATACGGAACCGTGACAATCTAGGTAATTGTTTCGCTAGTTAACTTGATTCATTTGAACGTTATTTCGTTTCACGAGTCATGCATTTGTGAGCATCGGAGAGGCTTCCCAGGAGGTCACCCATCCCAACACTACTCTCACCTGAGCACGCTTAACCGTAGAGTTATTTTGATGTGACACCGAAATTGAATGTTACCTTTGTTGATATAATTAGCATTTTGAATCCTTTTAAGTTTATTTTTTTTCTTTCATATCTTACCTTTAGTACTATTTAATTACATAAATGTTACATGTTTCACAATTTTTGAGGGAAAAATTTATTTTGGCCGAAACAATTAAATTTTCGATATTAACCTCCTCATTAATGACTTTGACATCATTTTTTTTTGCCCAAGTCAGTAAACCATTTTCTCCAAAAAGTAAAATTAATTGTGTTTTCCTAACATTTTTTTATTTCTTTTGTTTATCGACATACTTATTTTCATTTCTCATGTACATATTTTTTCGTATATTTTTCTTTGCAAATTCTATTGTATAACCGTTGTACCTGCGATATGAAAAATGAGAACATTTTTTGGTAAAATAATGACCGCTTTTTATAATTAAAGGTCTTTTTTCCCCAAAGTGATCACTATTAACCAAAAAATAGTCACTTTTTTACCCAAAAACCACGAAAAAGATTATTGTACAAAAGAACCGCTTATTTTCCTAAACTAATTTCTCTTTGTTATGATTTATCGTTTTTTTTTCTTAAAATTTTCACATTATTTGCACATGTGACTTTAAATTATTATAATTTATATATTTTTTCGTGAGATGCGCTCATTTTCAATGAAAAAAAATTTCCCAATTTTTTTCTCAGCAAGTTAAATTTTACTTCAATTTTTCACGGTACCCTCGAATTTTAACAGATTACATATGGTACCCTTTTTTTAAAGTTTTTACATATGCTACCCCTATATTTACGTTTTTCAGTCTCAGAATACCCTTTGACAAACTTCCGTCATAACGCCGCTACTCATATGCCTTGTGACGCATTTTTTTGTTATCTAATACACTATCAAGGCATCATCTAATAATACCTAAATCCTTATTTTGTCTAATAAACTAACATTTAGTACCTAAATAATATAATAATAACAACATAACATACACAATTATTCATCAAATTACTTATAGGAGTAACGACGTTATGACGAAATTTCCCCAAAGAGTATTCTGGGAATGAAAAAGGTAAACACAAGGACAAGATATGTAGAAACTTAAAATAAGGGGTACCATGCGTAATCTGGCAAAGTTCGAGGGTACCATGGGAAATTTCCATAAATTTTATATCAAATTCAAATTTTTCTATAAATATCCTACAAATAAAGTTGGAAATAAAATTTTGAATGAAATAGTTTAACAATATATTAATTTTGGATTTTCAAAGATAGATGGTAAATAACTTTTTTATTCAATTTGATATGATATATCTTTAAATGTGATACGATCATTTAAGATTGTTATTCAAGATTATAAAGTTTAATTTTAAAAAGTAAAAGAAATTCACGACTTTAATAAACAGAGTATTTTTTAAAACAATTTTTTAAAATTATCAATATTTTGAAAAACCTACAAAACATAAATGTGATCTGTAAAAAATAAAAAAATTAGACGATAAACTTTTCTTTGCTTGCATATAAGTTTATAAAAAATTTAAAATTTCTTATTAAAGTAAATAAAACAATAAAAAATATTAATTAAATTAATCAAAGTGTTTCTAAATTTTTATATTCAAATGTATTTTCATATTATTATATTTGATTAAATTTCATTCAGATTTAAGTCGGAAAAGATACTCGCCACGGGTGTTTGTTTGTTCGTGGCTAAAAAAATATTTGCCATGGAAAAATTCGTGACTAAATAAAATTTCGCCACAGGTGTGACATAGGCCGTGGCTAAAATGATTATTTGCCTCGGGTGTAGCCTAATTCGTGGCGGAAGTGACTTTTTGCGACGGGAAAAGTTATCCCGTGGCATAAATTTTTTTCCAAAATAATGAATAAGTTTTTCCCGTGGCTAAGCAAAATTTAGCCACGAATTATGAGTTCCTGTGGCATAATTCGTGGCGCAAGTGATGATTTGTTGTAGTGGAATATCCATCGATAATCTTTTCTGACTTCAAGCAGCGTAATGCCTTTGTAGCTCTGATGAGTCGAACCATGAGACCAACCCGGTGTGTGAACCCCGACATTTTGGAGATTTTAGGGGTTAAGGCGGACATAGTTTATATCTTTAAGACCTTAGGAACGGAGGGGCTTTACCACTTATGAAAGAAGTCCTACCCCTATCTGACCTTGGACTTCTTAAGCTCTTTTGTGTATGACGTGAAAGGGAAGACTGTTTCTTTCCGTCTTATGAATTAAGACCATGAGTTGACCCTTGACGAGTTTGCCGGCCACCTGGGCCTAGAGGCGGAGGAGGAGGGATACCTTAGTGATGTAGCAAAGAACAGTGGGGCACCTTTTTACCTATCCTACTTGACTGGCCAACCTGCTCCTAGTGCTAGTGCCATGATGATCAATGATGTTCAGCATGTATCTCTCCGGATGTTTCTTAGGATGATAACCTTCTTTCTTTACACGAGGGACGATGTGAGTAAGCTGAATTCTCATGAGGTCATGTTATTGATGTCTTACCTTAACCATCATCGAGGGAAGCCTTTTTACTATAGTGCTCCGGGGGTGGTATGTTCTAGCTTGGACCATATGGCACGGTCTCCGAACCGTCAAATTTCATGTGGGGCCATAGTGACCCGTTTAGCCCATAGACTGACCGACTTTGAGGCTCCGCCTCCATCGGGGGATGAGTTATTTGAGACGGTACCAACTATGAACGCCAAATATTGGTGTAACAACAGATGTTTTAGGAAGATGGATGATGGATCATATGCTTGGAGAGTGAGGGGATCCTCGTAGATGGTACTTCCTGACCCCGATCGCCTACCCGTGATCAACCATTTGGCTCAGTACTACCCGGGGAGTGGTGTACCTAGACCCGGCTCTTAGTATTACTTGATTGACCCTACCATCCTCCTAGACCTACCTGAGCCTACCACAGCGTCTGAGAGACAACAGGTTCCTCCCCCGCCACGTGAGCGCCGTAGAGTGAGAGCGTCTAAGGTGGACTAGATTGAGACTGAGCCCTGTTATTCCACACCGAGCTTCTACCCACCGCAGTACTCGCCCTACCCCACAGTTCATGATCCTAGGATGCAGGTGAATGACCTGACTGAGCGGATCTCTACTACCTTGGTGCTTCGGAACATGCATAAGATGGCACAAAACCAGGGTATAGGGACCGAGTTGGCACAGCCCGTTTGGTGGAGGGGACCGGGAGTGGACACAGGAGTCTTCCAAAGCTACGAAGTTGATTCCAGGTTTTAGAGGCCACCTGAGGAGACCGAGTTTGGCTACCGCACGGGACCGTGGGGAGCCAACTATGGCAGTTAGCTAGGCGGTGGAGGCTACTCAGCTGGAGCTTTTCAGGGAGTTGGTACATCCGGTGCAGGTGGTGGTGAGGACATGGAGGAGGGTTCGGATGTGTGATTTCGTGGTATTTCTGCATTTGTTTTCGGTTTGTTGATGGATATTTATCATTCGTTATCGTACTCTTTACTTTTGGATGATTGTAATTGGCCATAAGGCCGCTATTTGTTTTCACATGCTATGTTTGAGACCTCGTAGACATAAACCTTTAGTTGGAAATGGAGTATGTGACTTTGTGTAGGTATGCTCATTGGCAAACTTGTCCCTAATGTCGAAAATTTGCTCTCTGTCCACGGAAACTCGACCGAGTGTAACGGCATACTCGGCCGAGTAGCGCTTACTCGACCGAGTACACTATTATACTCGGCTGAGTACCCGGAAAATGCACCCCACGTGGTTGAAAATCGTTATAGCCTCAAGTGGTTAACTCTTTGGTCCTGTGCATGCTTCAATACTTTGCTAGTGTCCACGGACCTTATTATGAGGTACCTTGTATACACGATCGTGACATATGGGAAAGCTAAAAGTACGACGGTAAAGGTAATACGTGGTGTGATTGTGGGTGATTGTGGGTAGTAATAGTATTAGTAGTAGTAGCCCCTCTTTAATCAAGGACAATGGCGTTTCATACTCCTTGTAGTTCATTAAGTATGTTTGTGTATCATTTCCTTGACTGGCATTCAAGAAGTGATTGTTTACCTACGTGTAGAGGTGTGTGTTTGATTTGTACCAGGGTATATGTTCCATAATTGTTATTTTGCTTTCAGTTGACCTGGGTTATTGGGTGGAACGAACTTTGGGGACGAAGTTTCTTTTAAAGGGGTAGATAACATCGCGATATAAAAGTTCATATAAAAGTTCTAACAAGACGACCAAGGTTCCTTTGTGCTTCACCTTCTTTTTCTATGTTTCATTGTCATTCATTTAACTTCGTTAGCGAGTCGTCACGAACTAATTTATGGAATTGGGTAGTGGTGACACTTTGTGGTCTTGTACATCTTAAGTGTCTTGTTTGTAAAATGATATGCCTTTTCTTGTGTTCCCAGCATCGCGGTTGGGAAGCATGGGTTGAACTTCGAGGACGAAGTTCCTTTTTAAGGGGGGAAGACTGCAATACCCGCCCTGTTTAAGGATCCTTTGACCGACCTTTTGACCACGTAAGACCTTAGAAAGGGGAGAAGTGAGAGGAGAAGAGACTTACGTAGTTGTTACTCGACCTAGTATGGACTACTCGGCCGAGTGGTGGTAACACTCGACCGAGTAGGGCTTACTCGGCTGAGTATGAGAGTACTTGACCGAGTATAGCCGCTGCGGACGCGTAACTATAAAACGTGAGTTCGTGAGTTTTATTTCATTTTCTGACGGTTCCATTTCTCTCTAACCCTAATATATTCCTCTCTCACCTATCACCCACCTTGCCCATACACTCTCATCTAGCCTAGACATTGACCATGGAAGGGGATTGGGTTACATATGAGGATGCTAGCGAGGATATCGTCGTTGTCATTGTCGGTTCACATCACTAGGATGCATCTCGGAGTCTTTTGTTAGATGCATTTTCATGGCTTGGCGATAAGGTAGGGTTTCCTACTCAGTTTTACTGTTTAATTGAATTAAGATTTATGTGATAATTGTTTTGTGATTGATATTATGATCATGTATGGTGTTGGTGTTGGTGTTGGTGTTGGTGTTGGTGTTGGTGTTGATGTTGGTGATGGTATGATGTTGGTTTCAGTATTGTGATGATTGTGGTGGAGTCACTTGCGGGAGTGGCTTCACACCCTATTTCGCCCTCCGTGGAACCCGTCACGGGAAGGGATGTGTACATTAAGGGACAAGGAATATTGCTCGTTGATGAGCGGGACCATTGTGGGTGTGGCTGCGGTCCCCCACTGCTGTGTGTTGTGATTGGGTGTTGGAGATGGTTGATGATCACTGTTATCTTTCGCACTTGCCTTACTTTGATTATTTGATTATACAGTAACTGACCCCGTTGTTGTTGTTTTGTAAAACTGTGGTGATCTATTCGGGGATGGTGAGCAGTTGGTCTGTCAGGTACAGTTGGTCCAATGTCTTACGGGCTAGGAAGGGAATTCAAGTCATCACTCTACCGAAGTAGAAGTCTTCGACATTCAGGCTTAGTAGTCTTTGGAGTCGTCTCGTTGTATCTTACTTCTTTGATCACCGTTGTAAAGACTTAAAGATACTTAATAAGTGTTCTTTCATTGTTTATTTGATCTACTACCTCAGGTAACCGAGATCGTAACACCTTCATACACTGGGATGGTCCTTGGTAAGGCATCTTGGTGTCCGGGGGTGTTACAGTTACTAGCATCAAACTTAAAGGAGGAGCACGACGAAGCGAGGAAGAGAGGTATGAACGGTTATGCTTATGGTCAAAGAAAAAGGGAAATAAGACAACAAGGAAACGCCAGATACTCAAATCTCAAATAACAACGTCATCCTACTCGGTTCCTCCAACCTCTTGCATAACTTTCAAGATCAAAACTACCATCTCAACCCATATCCAACTAGCGTCAACTACGAGTCACCCAACATGGTAAAATCCTCAATCAAAGATCCTAATTCCAAGCCCTAAATTCCCGGAAAAGGTTCCTCAAATTTTCCACAAGGTTCTCATTTCAAAATAAGGTAGTAACATGCCAATCCAAAACTCCTTTCATGAAAGTCCACTCCACTACATTCTTTTGAGAAAGATGCATAATCACCCAAGTTTGAAAACTCAATAGGATCTCGAGTCCCAAAAGTAAATCTACCACTCAAGTATAATAATGTCATCTCTATATCTCAAGTACTCGGCATAACCTCAAAGTTTTAAAACCATAGGATTATCAAAGGTTTCTCAAAATTAATCCTCTCTCAACTCAAAACTCTCTAGAGCCAAACAAAATCAAATCAAATCAGCGATCTATTTATGGTTAACACATCCCAAAGTATTTCTTCCAAGCTCATATCATAAACTTTACTCCATGTTTACTCCTAAAGTAACAACGCTCAACCTATTAAGCTTTTAAATCCCAAATACGATTAACAAAGTCAAGTTCCATAACATTAGTAACATATGCAACTCACGCTTTACACAGAATTCCACCAATCAACTATACTCACTTTATATCAAGGGACTAGGTATAAGAATCACCAAGGTATGTCTCACCACACTACCTAAGCCCGTTTATCAAAGCAACCTCTCAAAACCAGGGTTATGGGTTATCCACAAACAATCTCCTAAAAAGTTCAATTTTTCAACCAAGGTTAACATCCCACAAAAAGGAAGAAATCTATCTACAAGGCGTCAAGGGAGGATAAGCAAGGAATGAAGGACAAGTTGGGAGGGTACAATAGTAGCTTCCAAGGTAAAACAAAAGAGAGTTTAGAAGAAGGATTAGCACCAAGAGGTAAAGAATAAGGCAATGTACAAAGATTGAGAAATATCTTCGAGGAAGTAGAAGCATTCTTCAAAGGTTGAACAAATCTTCGATTTCCGGTAATAGGCACCAAGTCTTGATCATCACGTAGGTAAGCTCACGGTTATTGATCCAAGGGTACAAAAATAATTGACAATCAACAAACATGTTAGAACCTACCACGAAGCATACACAAAGAGACTACCAACTTAGGTCCTTAGTCCTACCTATCTCTCATTCATTATTCAAGGTCAAGTTCAAGTTAAGTTTGGGGTACACGTGTGTGTGTCGGGAGCAACATAGGCTCTGATACCAACTGTGAACCCTCGCAAAAACGGTAAGAAAAATACAATAATAAAATGCGGAATTTTAGGAAATTTTTGAAACTGTTAACGTTTAAAGCGCGGATTCATTAAAATCTAAAACATAAATAAAGAATGGGGAAATAAATTTAGGTTTATACAAACGTGATAGTCAAAGATGAAGGAAAATATATTCCTCGAATGACAATACGATAAACGGTGAGTCTAAGCAATCCTAATAAACCGACTACTAGTCCAAGGTGCTCGCTAGATCACACGTCTAAACCCCACAAAAGCATCTTCACAAATCTGTCATTCATGTAAACATGAAAGCCACAGTCAGTGGGGAGTAACTCAAGGTTCTCCCAGCCACAAATTGTCAAAATGAACATAACAAAGAACTCAATTAAGTAAATCATGTAAGATACTTTACAAAAAACATGAACATCAAGTTTATATTTAAACATGGTAATTAAATGAGATGGAACAAGGTAGATTAGTATTTGCATAATAGAGACTCAACTATTCATGTGAAATGATTAAATAATATGAAAAACAGGAATACGGTCATTTATACAAAGGCACGCGTTTCTAGGAAATATGACATGGATACGAGATTTAGAATCCGAATCATATGAAGTAGATAAATGGGAGTCCTTATTGCAGCCCCACAACCGTGTCAAACCACCACCATTTCCTGCCCAAAACAGACCCACATAGTAGGCCATCTGACACGGCTGTCGCAACCCTATCAAAAATAAACCAACTGGCTCTAACTTATGCAGAAGAGGTAAGTCGGGTATCGTATCCACAGGAAAGCGGTTACTCTCTACTCGTTATTCAGTCTGTCTATGGTCACAAAATGGGGGGTTTGAGTTGTGTGACTAAACTAAAGCAATAACAACCCCCTTAAGTTTACTTTTACGTGAGATTAAGCGCCCTAAGTTTGATTTGGAGTAAATAACTCCCTTAACTTTGCTATAAAGTGAAATCAAGCCATTTTTATTTTTCCGGTCAAAATCTCACCGGAATTTTCAAATTTTCACCAATTTCTCACATCAGTGTACATATTAGGTATAAATTTCTCTCGGATACGTTTACTTTTTCATTTGTGTGCTCCTGTCATCAAGTAAGGGCGGTGATGATGATCCTCAAAAACTGTCGAGTTGTTTGCCCGGTAATCTAAGATCAAATCCATGGTTTGCCAAATTGGTCTTCCTCTCCAAAATTACAAATTAAATTGTTCAAGATGTAGCTATTATTCATATCATCATTCAAGGGTGTTGGTAGGGAAAAATATGTTATATGAGTACTTTTGAGTGTGCGCAATTACTGGAATTCATAATTATTCTTCATTCACGCATTTTAGTCGACATTTTGATTGTTAATATCAAGAGTATGATCATGTTGTTTTAAGACGCTATAAATATTGCGGTACATCTACATGTATAAAGTAATAAGGAGTGAAATTTATACCTAATATGTACACCGATATCAGAAATTGGTGAGAAATTGAAAAATCTGGTGAGATTTTGGCCGAAAAAATAAAAGGGGCTTGATTTCACTTTATAGCAAAGTTAAGGGGGTTGTTTATTCCAAATCAAAATTAAGGGGTTTAATCTCACATTGAAGTAAACTTAAGGAGGTTGTTTACCACTTTCGCGACAAAAAAAATGGCAGGAGCAAAAAGGACTAAGATAAAAAAGGAGAGAAAGATGCCAGGA
Organism: Silene latifolia; assembly: GCF_048544455.1. NCBI lineage: Eukaryota > Viridiplantae > Streptophyta > Magnoliopsida > Caryophyllales > Caryophyllaceae > Silene > Silene latifolia. The sequence goes on along the minus strand of NC_133534.1, from coordinate 50,225,358 downwards.
TGTCGGTTCACCATAATATTACACAAATCAGCTAAAGGTAGGTCAGTCGGTCTGATGTGAGAATGGTAAAGGAAAGGTCCTTCCGGTCCGTTATCCGCCCTAAAATACTACTAACTTAGCTTTAACCCTCATTAGTGTAGTCTATTGTCCATAACAGGTCTATTCATTCCAATCTTTCGATCTAGGTCTGAATTTAACCAGTTTAATTACTTCATCTGCATGCATTCAACCTAATAATTACAGTTACATTGCTATGAAACAATTCTCACATGTAAACCTCTTAAACCAATTAAAGCATCATCGTTAAACTGTCATAGCTCCCCTAATCCTAGCATTAAGGAATTAGCTACGCATAACGGTGAATAAAGCAAGAACGAAAGATAACGAAATAATAAATAACATGATATAGAGATAAAAAGGAATAAAAAGCATAAACTAAATGAAGGCAATACTAAAAGAGAGTAAGGGATTACAAACGTTCGGATCCGGAATATGGAAGAGCAAAGTAAAGTTTGAACAGAATGAATAGGGTGAAAAAAAAAGAACCCCCCAAAACGTAATTAAGTCTCTCCTATTTATAGGAGAGATATTTATTTTTTTACCTAAAAACGATAATTAGATATTAAGTTAATAAGTTCTCGCAAGAAAAACTTGCGTCAGATAGCAAGTTACTCGATCGAACAAATTGAAACCGCTCGATCAAACACATCTCGCAAAAACCACTCGATCGAGTAAAAAGACTACTCGATCGAGTACCACCATTTTAGCACCTCTCGATCGAACACAATAAGTATTCGATCGAGGTCTTCTCATCAACACAAAGCTTTCGATCGAGCATATATGCCAGCAAAAGCTCTCGATCGATGATTCACCACTGAAGTCAGCTTTTTTAGACGTTGAATTGCTTCCAAGACGACTTCACACATTCCAAGGCAGCAGCATTTCCGCTCCAAATCCACTCATCTCCTAAATGCAAGCTAACGGGACAGTAAAAGGCTCAATTCTTCTCCTTTCAGGTCCATTCCTGCAATTAAAGCCAAACGAACCAAAGTAGAATATTTGGGGCATTTCGTAGCATAAAACTATGGGAATCGCATAGAAATGCGTGCATAAGAGGCTCAAAGAGACTATATAAAATACACGCATCACAACCAGACCCGCCAAAACAGACCACACCGAGACACATTGACACGATATTTTCAAGTGGAAACAAGACGGAGTTTTCCCAATATAATGAGTACTAGCAAGGTGATTTTGACATGTAATAAGCAACTCCAAAACAGAGTCCAAAATAGTCCATGTCGGGTCAACATTAGACGGCAAGGAAGACGAGTTTGAGACGGAGACAAAGCACAGCCAAACCGAGAATAGCAACCACTACTCACATCCCAACAGTGCACGAAAATCCATGAAAAACAGGCCTTACAAAGACGACTAATTCACCCGACACAAACCTCCATAACCGGAACATACATGGAGACCCAAGTCATGAAAATACCCGAAGTAAGCATGTAAAGTGACTAGTAAATCTATACATTAAACCACGCATATGAGGGAACCATAAAGGACCAAACTTTAAGACAATTAAGAGTATAAAATGAGTTAAAGGGACGAAATTTTGACACTTTGTCGAGTAACCTATCACCGTTACCTCGAAAGTGCTTTAATCTTCAAGGAAAACTGTCCACAAAGCACGGGTCTTCCTCCGGGTCTTCGAATCCTTCATCAAGGAGCAAGAAAACGGAAGGTTTAAGGCAAAAACCGAAACTTTTATAAGATGGTGAATTTTGAAACCTCCACAAGAGTGGGACTTTCTTACCTAGAAAGTTGAAGGACGGAAAGGGGAAGCTAATGGCACAAAAATCAAAGGAAACGGTTGAGAAACAGAGGAGAAATCAGAGGTTGAATATGGGTGTTTATGGTGTTCATGGTTTCGTTTGAGTCACTGTAAGATGATGTCGATTTTCGAAAAAAAATAAAGGGATGAGGATAGGGGGTTGACCGGGTATAAGAGAGTGTGAGGGATAGAGTGAAATAAAATAAGAAAAGGGGATTATATAAATGAGGTGCAAAAAGGTAGGTACGAGTTGTCGACATGAGATTGGTTCGGATTTAACTTAGATTCAAATGTGAAATGTGACGGTCTTTTGCTAGACGGGAATACGTCTCAAGTATATTTTAACTTAAGATGGAGAACTATTATTATTATTATCACTGTGACACCCCACATACCAAGGTTCCTTACCAGGACCACCCTAGGATGAGAGATCGTCACCATCTCGGTTGCCCTAGGTTAGTATATCAAAGTTACCATTCCAAAACATAATTATTAAAAAAAATAAATGATTAACTGGTTACATAGTTCAAAATCCAAAAATTAAAGTACATGTGTCTAGTGTTCAACAACTAAAACTGAAAACTAAAAGCTCCTGACAACGGCATGATGAGCGTGTCGTTGTCTGCTCTCAAACACATTTATACCCAACTACTAGCATAGCAAGCAAGTCAGGGTCGAACCCAAAGGACGGGGGTATTTTTATTGTTCAATGTAATCGTAGTTGCGTTAAGGGTTATCACAATTGATTGGAATTGATTGATTCTAAACTAATGAAAGCAATAAAGTAAAATAAGCAATAAAGCAAATAAAGATGTAAACAAAAAATAAAGGATACTAGGATGTCATGGGATCATAATGGAATCATGGTAAGGTAGCATAAATGAGTTATATAGATGCAAGCAATTTATTATTGTTGGAATTAAGTTAGTTCATGTCATATAGTTCATAAGAAGATTTGGGCCCCGGAGCCGAGTCATTTGTGACTTTACAACACCTACAAGTCGACTTAATTCTTCCTATTAAACTACATGCATGATAAACCAATTCCTAGGGAAACTTACGTCTCGGAGTCGAGTCGGTTAAGACTTTACAACACCTACAAGTCGACTTGGGTTTTCCCTATTCAACAATATGCAAGGTCTACGCTTGAGTTGGTTCATATCTTACAAGCCTTGTTGAAAGGATAAGAGAAACATGCTAGGTTGTCAATCAAGCATTTCATCAAACATGATATATGCACAAGTTGAAGAACAATAAGCAAGCATTCATATGAACTCATTAAGCATAAATCTATCCCATGATTAACTCCCCTAATCCCCCACTAGTCCTAGTTAAGTAACTACTCACTCATTATCATGGAAGACATGTTATCAATGGTGTCAATCATCACACCAAGTATAAACATGATTAAATAGTGAGGAAATAAACAATAAAGAGTAAAGAGTAAAGAGATTATATCAAACTTAATATGAACAATTGGAAAAGAAAGAATAATAGAAGAAAACTTGATGATTCATGAAGAGTTGTCAATTCTCCAATAATAACCCAACAATCTTCAATTACCCAATAATAAACTTGAACAATAATTACGGAAATATTTATGTGTAATTTTGTGGAATGATTAAAGGATAATCTATTCTAATCTACTCCTAATCTAATCTAAGAGAGGTTTTTATCAAGGAGAGAATTGGTCATTAGCTAGGTAGTACAATGGGGTATTTATACTAAAAATTAAGTATAAGAATTAGGGTTACAAAGGGCTTAAATGACGATTAAGACCCTAAGAGAAGCTTGACGATTTGCAAGTCCCGTAGGGACACGCGCGTCCTGAGTAGCAAGTCCCTAGGGACACGCGTGTCCTGGCCTGAAGAATGCTCAGGACTGCTTCACAATCCGATCGAGCTGAGCCTTGGGTCGCCCGGATCCTGGGCCTGGATGCTCGTCCTGAGCTCGGGACGCCCGGATCCTGGGACAGGGTTCCTCCTCCATTCTTGACTACCTAATAATCTGTGGGGATTGATTTAGGGCTGTGGGGATCTTCATCATTGCCCAATTTACTTGATTTAATTGCTTAGTCCTTTAGTATTGGCCTCCTTTTCGATTCTCGGTCATTAGATGCGATCCATTTAGCTCCATAAATGCAAGGCTAGCAATCCTCTCCTACCAAGGACACAAAACGTCAAAGAATATGCAAAATAGGGAACTAAAGATAAGAAATGGCCCTAATAGTTGCTAGAAAGCTTGGGAACGAGGTCAATTCGGGGACTAAACATGCACAAATATGAGTCACATCAAACATCCTCAAACCGAACCTTTGCTCATCCCGAGTAAAGAGGTGACTAAAACTATGACCTTTATTTAAACTAGCCTACTAATATAGCCGATGTGAGACAATTAGCGGGTCTCATTCCGCCCCTTCAACTCACAACAAGACATCTATGAGGTAAGATGCCTTCTTGCAAGGCAAGATGTGGCTTGCCAAAATGGCGATGCATCCAAGCATTAAGCACACAAAACAAGTAATGGATGTATCTACAAAAGAATAACCACTTTCCTCATTTAAGTGGCGGAAATCATCTAAGAGGAAAGCAATTTAAGGGTACACACTCCATCATAGATATTATTTCTCTAAGTTACTAAGCCTAAAAGGATACCAACAAATCACCTGCAAGTTGTGTCAAACTAGGCTACTTTTGTCCTCAATTGCTAAATGCTTTTGTCAAGAGTAGACTCCTTATGCTGTTAGAAACACTGTAGGATCGCGGAATTCCCCCTCTTGCCTAGAGAAGAAGAAGGGTCGTCTCCTTTCCACCATGCAACAAATAAGATCAATGGATAAAAAGGGATTCAAAGTGTATGAGTTTCACATTTGTAGTTTGCTTTTTTATTTGTTTTTCCCCCCAATTTCTTGTGGCATTTTAACATTTGAGAACATTTCTTGCCATTTTTTTATGTTTGGCATTTTTGATACTTTGGCAATTCTTCAATCTTTGCATTTTGAACATTTTTCAAAGTAACCCCATTTGTAGCAAGGGTACTTTTATTGAAGCATAGGAGTCTATTTTTGCTCCTCTTTTCATTTGATGTAATTTGCAAACATTTGATTTCGATTTGGTACTTGAACTCAATTTGGAGATTTTTGTGCCCATTCCCTTTTTTGTTGACAAAATATGATGATAGAAGTGTAAGGACGGTTGTATGGCTTCAAAGGTCACCTTGGAATAAACGGTAGCCAAGGAGTTATCACACCACAAGGTACTCTTGACTCGGCCTTAGTCCATGGGTCAAAAGATACTAGTATGACACATCCTAGAGTGTCTTGAGAGTATTCTAGCAAACAAAGTCTCAAGGAGAAAAATTATCTACAAGGGCCTTATATACACTTGTCAAGCTTCCCAAATAAGCAATTTCACCAAATTTTCTAATCATACCACTATATGCCATGATGCATCTATCATATATACAACCTAATGCATATGCTTCTATCAACTATTATGCCATATAATCTAGATGAAAACTCTTAACAACACATTGGTTCATACCGCATCAATCAAAATATAGCCACATTGTCATTAACATATAAAAAGGAGGAAGGAGATTTGGAAAGATCATACCATGCAGTCTTCTATTTCCTTTATGCCTCGAATGTGGCGTAGTCGACCCAATGTGATAAGAGTGATAAACAAAAAAACAAATATATACAATATATACAATTATACACTACAAAGGAAAGAACATGTTTTTGGAATTTTTAAATTTTCAAATTTTTATGGGTTTTGTTTTTATGAAATTAAAGAACATATGTTTTAGTTTTTCGAAATTTTTCAATTTTTTTGTATTTTGGAGTATAAATTCCCATCCCCCACTTTATTTTGGACATTGTCCTCAATGTACATGTAGGAGTAGGAATGAAAAAGAAATACATGTTTTTGGATTTTTCAAGTTTTACAGAAATTGAAGTACAAATGCAATGATATGATATGAATGAATGCATGCTCTAACCAAATGCAATTCTATATGGCATATATAAGAAATAAATGCAATCTAAACTAATGTAGATGATGCATGTTATATGTAGATGCTTGGGTCACTTATGATCAAACCTCCCTAAACTGATTTAAGCACTATTTCTAGTGTGGAAGGGAATAGGATTGGTCATTAGTGACTATGCATGAATGCAAGAATTAACTATATGCAACTAACTATATGAGACATGTGAGATATATTACAATTCACGCTATACTATATGATGGACTATGATGTATGTTACTTCATGGTTGAACCTCCCCAAACCGATTTTAAACACTATTGCTAATGTTGGAAGAAAGGGGTTTAATCATGAGGTAACTACATAAATGCAATTATACATGAGAGATAAGGAAAGAAAGGGTTCTTACAATCATTGTAGGAGATGAAGATGGTAGATAGGATGCATATATACCCATGCCACGAGCCAAATGAGAGAAAAAATTGAATTTCAGGGTCAACCCACTCGGGTCAAATATAACCCGCTCGAGTTCAGCCTCAACCCGCTCGAGTTGATATCGACCCACTTGGGTTGAAGGCTGGGACGCGCGTTTTCTCAGGAATCCGCCCAGATTCTCTGACAGGAAGAATTTTTTTCTTTCCTTAGGTTTTAACCCGTGCGAGTTGGGCTCGGTCCCCACGGATTGATGCAAATTTTGACCCAACACTCGAATCCTCCATTTTCTTCATTTCTTTGCATTTCCTATCTTCTTATTTTCATCATTTTCCTTCAAAAATGCTCAATCAAATATGAGACCCCTCCTTTTCATCTCTCATGCGATGAATGCATGCAAGATTACACTAAATGCAAGCTTAAGAAAGTATATTACAAATGGTGGTTTGAGAAAAGAACTCCACCAAACTAGGCCAAATGACAAATTTTATTATCCATGGAACTTAATGCTCTTAGCAACCGATCAAAGGCTTTTGAATAGGCCTTAAATAAGCAAATAGGACCTTGGCCACTTCAAAATAGAATAGAGCCAATCCTCCACAAGGGACTCCGAATTAGCAAGCTTAAAATTCTTGTCATTGGGAGGCTTCCATTCTCTCCCGTCTCCCTCAAATATGGTGATGATGATAGCATTTGGATTTATCAATCCTTCAAGAATAGAAGGAGAATTCTCATAACATTGATGACGAGGTAGCTTTGGAATTGATATTGTGGGTGTCAAGTCTCCACAAGTAAGCTCATTCATAGCTTTGGTCTTGAGCCTCTCCACCAAGTACCTTTTATATGACAATTTTACCTCTTGGAGAAGGTTTACCATATCATCTCCAACAATCATAAGTTCCATGGTGCGTGCGAAAAGGTCTTCATAGTCAATAGGAAAGAGACATTCATCTTCTCCATGGAAGCATACCTCAAACTTCTCAAGGATGGGCTTCTCAAGTGAGGCAATCTCACAACTCCATTCCTCTTCTTCATTCCATAAGTCCTTGCAAGACACATATTCTGCATAAGTTTCCTCCATAGGCTTGTCATCATCGTTATCTCCATACGAATCATAGATATGGGCTTCACTCCTCTTCATGAACCCTTTCTCCAACACCTTAATGTCCACATCAAATGTTACACCCTCATACTCACAAAGGCTAAGAGTACTTGGCTTACTCAACCTCATATCTTCTTCATCAAATACCAGACTTTCGTACTCACAAGAGCTCAAAGAGATTGGCTCTTCCCACTTGACATCTTCTTCATCAAAGGTCATTATCTCAAATTCATATTCATGGTCAATGCTCAAGGATTGGTGGCGAGTGGTTGGTTGGGTGGTTGCTTGGGTTGCCTTCATTTGGGCAATTCGAATTTCGAACTCCTCGCCATAGATAGCAATGCTTTGAAGAACATTATCCCTATTTTGGCTCTCCTATAGAACTTGTTTGAAGAAGTTTTCTTGGTCTCCCATCATTTGGAGAACCACATTTTGAATGTTAAAGTTTGGGTCATCTTCTTGTTGTGTATGGGTGTGAAAGTGGTTATATTGTGGCATTTGGAATTGGTTGCAAAGTGAGTCTTGGGTGGATGGTTGTTGTGGATTTTGGATGTGGTGATTTTGGTGGGGAAAGTTGGGGTAGTAGTTAGGACTTTCATTGTACGAGTTGTAAGGTAGGTTTGTGTTGACTTGCTCCTCAAATTACTCATACCCATTGTAGTCATACTCAAAAGATCCACTATATACTCCATGTACCAAGTCTTGGGTCCTCATCATAGCCAAGACAAGGAAAAAACTACAACCAAGGAAACTACACCAAAACGGTAAGAAGGACCTTGAGGAACAAGTTCCTTAAGGTTAAAGCACAATTAAAAAACACAAACAAGTAAGAACTTAATCACAAAACACCATCCCCGGCAACGGCGCCATTTTGATGAGAGTGTCGTTGTCCGCTCTCAAACACATTTATACCCAACTACTAGCATAGCAAGCAAGTCGGGGTCGAACCCAAAGGACGGGGGTATTTGTATTGTTCAATCTAATCGTAGTTGCGCTAAGGGTTGTCACAATTGATTGGAATTGATTGATTCTAAACTAATGAAAGCAATAAAGTAAAACAAGCAATAAAGCAAATAAAGATGTAAACAAATAATAAAGGATACTAGGATGTCATGGGATCATAAGGGAATCATGGTAAGATAGCATAAATGAGTTATATAGATGCAAGCAATTTATTATTGTTGGAATTAAGTTAGATCATGTCATATAATTCATAAGAAGATTTGGGTCCCGAAGCCGAGTCACTTGTGACTTTACAACACCTACAAGTCGACTTAATTCTTCCTATTAAACTACATGCATGATAAACCAATTCCTAGGGAAACTTACATCTCGGAGCCGAGTCGGTTAAGACTTTACAACACCTACAAGTCGACTTGGGCTTTCCCTATTCAACAATTTGCAAGGTCTAACAAGGCTTGAGTTGGTTTATATCTTACAAACCTTGTCGAACGGATAAGAGAAACATGCTAGGTTGTCAATCAAGCATTTCATCAATCATGATATATGCACAAGTTGAAGAACAATAAGCAAGCATTCATATGAACTCATTAAGCATAAATATATCCCATGATTAACTCCCCTAATCCCCCCACTAGTCCTAATTAAGTAACTACTCACTCATTATCATGGAAGACATGTTATCAATGGTGTCAATCATCACACCAAGTATAAACATGATTAAAGAGTGAGAAAATAAACAATAAAGAGTAAAGAGTAAAGAGATTATACCAAACTTAAGATGAACAATTGGATAGAAAAGAATAATAGAAGAAAACTTGATTGATGCATGAAGAATTGTCAATTCTCCAATAATAACGGATAACCCAATAATCTTCAATTACCCAATAATAAACTTGAACAATAATTAAGGAAAGATTAATGTGTAATTTTGTGGAATGATTAAAGGATAATCTATTCTAATCTACTCCTAATCTAATATAAGAGAGGTTTTTATCTAGGAGAGAATTGGTCATTAGCTAGGTAGTACAATGGGGTATTTATACTAAAAATTAAGTACAAGAATTAGGGTTACAAAGGGCTTAAATGACGATTAAGACCCTAAGAGAAGTTTGACGATTTGAAAGTCCCGTAGGGACACACGCGTCCTGAGTAGCAAGTTCCCCGGGACACGCGCGTTCTGGCCTGAAGAATGCTCGGGACTGCTTCACAATCCGCTCGAGCTGAGCCTTGGGACGCCCGGATCCTGGGCCTGGACACTCGTCCTGAACTCGGGATGCCCGGATCCCGGGACAGGGTTCCTCATCTATTCTTGACTACCTAACCATCCGTGGGGATTGATTTAGGGCCGTGGGGATCTTCATCTTGCCCAATTTACTTGATTTAATTGCTTAGTTCTTTAGTATTGGTCTCTTCTTCGATGCTCGGTCATTAGATGCGATCCATTAAGCTCCATAAATGCAAGGCTAGCAATCCTCTCCTACCAAGGACACAAAACCTCAAAGAATATGGAAAATAGGGAACTAAAGATAAGTAATGGCCCTAATAGTTGCTAGAAAGCATGGGAACGATGTCAATTCGGGGACTAAACGTGCACAAATATGAGTCACATCACGGCAGCTAGACTCGAGTGATGACTCCCCATGACGACGCCATAGCTAAAGCACATCATCACCCGTCACAATCTGCTCACCATCCCCGAATGGATCATCACATATTTTATAAAACAACAACGGGGTCAGTTACTGTATAACCAAAATAAGACAAGTACAGAAAGGCAAACTGCTGATCATCACACCTCCAACTCCCGATCTCACATAGTAACTGACTACACACTAAAGTGTGTAGCCCTGGCAGGTTACCCATCGCAACAGGTAATCCACACCGCTAGTGGGGGACCGCATCCAATCCCCGCCAAATCCCCGCTCATCAACGAGCGATAACCTTATTCATTAATGTGCACATCCCCTCCTATGGCGGGTTCCACAGAGGGTGAACTAGGGCGTGAAGCCACTCCTGCAAGTGACTTCACTCAACCGAGGACGCGCCTCGTGAACATCATCAACAACCATCACATCACCAACATCAACTCCAACACACCAACAATGATCAGCAGATAAACAATCGTACAACAGTACAAATATATACTTATAATGATTAAACAGTAAACCGAGTAGGGAAACCCTACCTTCGCACAACTGCAATGAGACACAAGCAAGGCAATCTAAAACAACTCCTCTACGAAATCCTCATCTGACAATAATCACATGAACTCCATTTACCATATGCAAAACCCCTTTTTCCCCCCAATTCATAAATTAAGACAAACCCTAAAAGATTAATCAATGAAACTAATGAAATCAAGGACTTACTGACACCAACGATATAATGAATGATGAAGAAGATCTACTAACAATACACACACTTGAGAGAGATTTGGAGAGGATTAGAATTACGTTGAAGTGTTTAGGTTTTGTGAAAATGATTAGAAACTGTTAATCCACGATTATATAACTCTAATCCTTTCTAAATCAAACCGCGGAAATAACACATGTCAGACCGGATACTCGGTCGAGTATAGAGTATACTCGGCCGAGTATCCTCTACTCGGTCGAGTATTCCCATACTCGGCCGAGTATTCCTGGGCAGTAAACTTCCCAGACCCACGACACACCTACTCGGCCGAGTAAGCCATATTCGGCCGAGTACAGACTTAGGAAAAACCGTAGTATTACAATCTTCCCTCCTTAAAAATAACTTCGTCCCAGAAGTTCATACCGTACACAAAACAATGCATACACATATGCCACTCAGCCAACCAACATCACTCAACTCTCATCCTATATTCTCGACGCTCACTCACTTAACAACGCCTACTAAACCACGCAACTCAGAACACAACATCAACCGTAGAATAACTAACCTAACTCCATAATACTATCTAATACAAATAACATAAGTGTTTCTGACTCTGTCTTACATCCATAACGCTCACTAGCAACTCAGTACCAAGATAATCCACCAAACAAGATCAATCACCAAAACGGAATGTTATATTCTACCACCCTTAAAACGAACTTCGTCCTCGAAGTTTACTCATATACATAAACATCATCCTACTACCAGCACTGCCATTACCTGTTACAAAATCAATCGCAACACAAATCCATCCTTTATTCTACACAATCACTCAAACTCCCAAATTATACTACAACATGTACAACCACCAAACCCTCTTTGTCGCATCATACTCCTCTTAAGATAAATGTTACATCCTCGTAACGTACTAATACTAGATTCTTAGATATATCTTCTCATTATCTTCATCAACACCGCCTGTCAATGATAACCGCCTATAGTCTCAACACCTACCTGCATCCATTCTTATATACAAGGCTCTCTTACTCTAGCCGTTCTCATACCTAAATTCATTCTGCACTCTATATAACCTATACCATAAAATCCTCGGCATAACCACTACCCCAACTCTTCAACGTTACCGCAAAACGACATACTTCTATATATATACACACTCATCTCCACGATCATAACTCACGATCCACAATTGCTACACACGCCCACATTAGCTTCTCAAGTTCATTTCTTTTATTACCACAAAATTCACCCATAACTTAACATGATACTAAGTTCCAATACTCTGTACTCACTGTCCCAATAAAAAAGTTATAAACCACTTGCCGCTTCCAGCTCAGCACACACCCATTCCACAAAAGTCTTGCCACAACTATGTCCCAATAACAGAATATTACTATACCATAAAAACAACGGAAACATACGCAACTTTCTCCCATATTATACTCTATCCTCACTCCCAAGCCGAAACTGGAAAGAAACATTAATAAACAAAACAACAACCTATCTGCCCAGACCGACACTAACAACCAACAGTAGTAAACAAACAACAATCTATATAACTGATATATATATATACTTTTGAAAGTTCGTCTCATCAGTAGATTAATAACAATCTATATAACCGTGCCCGGATCGCCACTTGAGGTATAACCACCATATCGATAGTCATCGCAATTTTTACAATCCCATAACACTGACTCAGTACAACTTTTGTGACCAGAAGACTTTCTTAAAACCGCTCTACTAGATCACGACGCAACATATTACACGGAATCACAGATACCAACCTTATGAATATTATTCATACCATGACTCATGAGGTCATAACCTCACACAAACATTTACACATATCATGGACCCATAATCGAATCTAACTAGTCAATCCTGATTACGTAAGTTACCACTTGATAAGGTTACCTCTCGCCCGTGCTTAACTCGTATTCCCCTCCTAACACATTCTCCCATTCGCATAATTACCACTTTCTGACAAATGTAACCATACCATCAGTACCCAACTACTAGCAAACACCTCCTATATCCACATCTTATACTCCCTCACAATCATACATACCAATCAGTCTCCATAAAATCAACCCCTTTAGAACAACTAACTTCCCTATGTAACATCATCTTCAACCACTAGTGACAACGCTACGACACCACCATCCTTCGTATGACTACTCTCCTACCATCACCTCTAAATATAACAATTCGTTTCCTCTTTTGCTTATCACCCCAAATAACGAACGTTAAATCCATCAACAAAATTTACCACAATAACTATCCAACCTTTATCCTTGATTATATAATCACCTACCTCACCACCATAGTCTCCTACCGTATAAACACCCTACCAACTTCCTACTTCTTTAAATCCTCAAACTCAGGTCTGACAAGTCATCCTGCAATTTATATATATATACTCCTCTAACCCACGCCCTCATGGTAGCATCACACAATTCCATGATGCCTGACTTTCACGTCCCCTAATTTTTGTTAACGTTCAATCAACTTACCATCATCCTTCTCTTTCCATTACTTCCCAAAATCAAATTCGATTAGCCTATGTCATTATTTCTCATTCATTTCTTATCAACAATCCTTCTCATCACACTTTTCACTCATACTCTCCATCGATAGATCCACCCACTCAATGATTTCTCCTTAATTCATTACATCTTCTTCTAATAATCCTTGATAACCAAGCTTCACTTCATCCCGTGACCTCCCAAATTATTATACACTAGGCTCACCTTCTAGTAATAGAAATCTCCATAACGACTACTATCTACAAATTCTTATTGTGGCATCCCTCGATCGAAGCTCTCTAGACACCATTTTTATCTCCTTACCCAACATCGTCATAATCATCTCTCTCCAAAAATCACTATATATTCCAAATTACCATAATTTTCACATCCCTCATTTCAACTTTTGTTTCTAACATTCCTCGAATTTACATTACTGCTCTATCTTCACTTGACCATATACGATCATCACTACACCACTTAAGTCAACGACTAATTCCCTCATCATAGCTCACAGATTGTGCTCCTTAACTCAATAACTCGTTAACTTCACTTATTCTTTCCACTATCCATCACAATCTCGTATACTCATGTCCTCCCTATCCAACACATATCCTTCATAAGCCGGCATTCTCCACATCATAGTATTTGGTAACTTACGTATCAAAACCGTCACATACATAAAGAATGCTTTAAGACCCAAAATATACGTGTGCACATAACCTACGACTCAAAACAAATGTAAGAACATAGCCACCGACTCAAAATGACCGTCCAAAGAGGTACTCGGTCGATTACATAGCGTACTCGGTCGAGTACAGGATACTCGGTCGAGTAAATATATTACTCGGTCGAGTTTTCGACTCCAGAAGCTGAACCAAATTATCACAGAAGGATTACTCGGTCGAGTATTGGGTATACTCGGCCGAGTATCGCTTACTCGGTCGAGTATTACCTTACTCGGCCGAGTACCGACACAGTTCTCTACAATCTTCAGTTTTTGTAAAACAGTCATATCTCACTCGTTATTCGGTCATTCTGGGCATGTTTCCTATCGTTAGAATCGTAAGAGGACAAGATATCACCTCCAATTGGAATTACAGCAATATCATTTCTAGAACTTGACTTATGATAGTTATGAGACAACCCTTCTATAATCGGCTTTCATACAAATCAATTTTTCTTAACAAAATAACTTAAACATGAATAAGGCAAAAATATCAACTCAATACTTCTAAAAACCAGTACATAGTTGAACTTTTATCATACCCACATGAAAATAAAACATGACACTTGTAATACTACGGTTTTCTATTTCTGTGGGTACTATATCGATTGGGACTTACTCGGTCGAGTAAGTACCTTTTTACGCAAAATAGTAGATGACCTGATGGGTACTCGATCGAGTGAGTGTGACACTCGATCGAGTAAGGGGCACTCGATCGAGTAAGTGACTTACTCGATCGAGTAAGTGTGTCTTACGGGATTGTTTAGCCGGGTTTTGTTAATAACGCGAGATTAATATAAAAGGCTTCCGTCATTATTCTTAAAACATTTTCAACATTCTAGAAACCTTTCAAGAGAAGAACAAGAGTTACGTTGATCGCATATCTCGCGTTGTTAGCAAATCCCAAGGCTAGGTTCGTCGGATTGTCTTGTTCGTTATACCGTTGTGAATTGTGATCGCCGTGTCAAGGGTAAGTTCCTTGTATAATTTTTATAGCGTTTTGTTGAGTTTTTTTAAAACCCTAATTGGGTAATATTGGGAATTTTGGGTGTATCATGTGGTTTTGGTAGTAATTGTATGAATGCATGTTATAGGAGGAGGATCGTAGAGGAGAAGTTTTGATTAGCTGCTTGACGGTCTCGTGTGATTGCTATTCCAGGAAAGGTTTTCCTACTCAGTATTGATTACATAATGTGTTGGTGATTGTTTATTGTTGTTGTTGTTGTTGTTGTAAATTATATTGGAATTAGATTTGGAATTGGTGATTGTTGATAGTATAATGTGGTTATTGTATATCGTCTGTGGTTTTCAAGGTGCGTCCTCGACTGAGTGGAGTCATTTGCGGGAGTGGGTTCACGCCCTTGATTCGCCTTCTGTGGTAAGGCACTTAAGTCATCCTGGTAAGGCACTTGGAGTGTGGGGGTGTTACAAAGTGGTATCAGAGCGATAATTTTGGAACCTGTAACTAATGAACCTAATGAACATAGGGAGTCGAAATAAAATGAACCCGGGTAGGAGTTCTTAGGAGCTAATGCAAAGAATTGGTAGACATCCTAAAGTCGCGATCTCGCCCTACAACTTTGAACCGGTCACTATGGGGTGTGTGTCGAGATTGTTATGTGTTTATCTTGTGTATTGTATATCTACATAGTAATGTATTGTGTGAATTGGTGGATGAATGTATGTGGAGGATGGGGAAATGTGCTGGTGAAAACGATGAGTAGTATGAATGTGTATGATGATTGTATAGCATAATTGTATGATGAATGTTTTATAACGTGGCATTGTTAGAAACATGTGGAGTAGGATGTCGATTGTGATATATATATATATATATATATATATATATATACATATATATATACACATATATATACATATATATATATATATACACATATATATACATATATATATATATATATACATATATATATATATATATATATATACATATATATATATATATATATATATATATATATATATATATATATATACATATATATATATATATATATATATATATATATATATATATATATATATATATATATATGTATATATATAAAGTATGTATGTTTGACGATTTGTATATAAGTATAGTTGGTTGGTAGTGTTGAGATATGCATGCGGGTAGTATACGAGTCAGCATGACTCGATCGAGTGGGGGACACTTGATCGAGTAGGTGAGTGACTCGATCGTGTGGGTTATTTTACGTTTCTCGGTAGTAGTCTGTTTTTGGGCACTCGATTGAGTAGGTTGGGGCACTCGATCGAGTAGGTTGGGACACTCGATCGAGTAGGGTCAGCTCGATCGAGTAAGTTAGTGGCTCAATCGAGTACGTTTTTGGATGCTTTCTGGTCAGGTTATGGAGTCGAGGCACCCGATCGAGTGGCCTCAACTCGATTGAGTGGGTGATGAGGCTCGATCGAGTAGGTTCAGTGCAGGTCGTATACATGTTTGAGATATAGGATGTGTGTTTATGTTTACCTTTTCTTATATAGTTTCAAGATGCCTCCAAAGAGAACCGCGTTGTACGCTAGGGCTGAAAGCATGAGCGTTGATGAGATCGTTAAAATGATGGAGCACCAAGATGCTCTTATTGAGGCTTTAAAGAAGTTCGGGAAAGATAAAGAGGCGGGTGTTGATTTCGCCAAGATGAGTATAAACATAGCGAGGTTTAATCCAAAGGAGTACATGGGCACGGGGGCGCCAATTCTGCTAGATAATTGGCATAGAGAGATGGAGACCATACTTAATGTGGTTCATTGTCCCAAGGATTTCAGAGTGGAACAAGTTGCGTTCTACTTGAGGGATGCGGCTGGAGAGTGGTGGGACAAGGTTAGGGAGAAGTCTAGGTATGCATAGGATATGGGACTGAACCAAGAGAACTTGGCATTGAGGTTTGAGAAGGGGTTGACACCCAAGATTATGGAGAAGTTGCCAGTAGGAGTCCTTACTGATGTTAAGGAGATGTATGAGTGTGCTGGGAGAGCTGAGAGGTTAGTTGAGATGGCTAAGGAGAACAGAGAGAGCTTCTGAGAAGAGGAAGGCTGAGAATGAGGGTGGTGGTCAGTCTAGTTACAAGAGGGGTGGACATAACCAGGTGAGAGCTTACTCTTCGGGGTCGGGGTTTAGTGGTGGAGCTTCTTATGGGCGTGGCCGTGGTGGTGGTGGTAGCAGTTGGGGTTTATCTTGTTTTAACTATGGCGGTGTGGGCCACAAGAGACATGAGTGTACCAGTGCTGTGGTCAAGGGATTCTAGAGGCAGTCACCGGGGAGTTTCTCTCAGGGTCCATGTCAGAGCCATGCTAGTAACAGGTCGGCTGGGTCATGGAATAATCAGGGTGGTCAGAGTAAAACCAATGGTGGGGCTAACCGCAATGGCAGTAATTCATATCATAGACGAGTGACGAACAACAACCAGGGGTCGGCTACCAATCCGTCTACTTCTGCTAGTACTGTCCAGGGAGGTGGACAGAAGACCAGTGGTAAGCTGTTTATGATAGAGAAGAAAGCAGCTGAGGATGATGCTCACGTAATCACGAGTACTTTTCTTGTTAATGGAGTCTTTCCCTTTGTTTTGTTTGATTCGGGGGCGTCACAGTCGTTTGTATCATCGAGTCATGTTAAGCTTTGGGGTTTGAAAGAGTTTGAGTCTGTAAAAGAGGTGGTTTTTATACCGTCGGGTGAGTCTGTATCATGTGGGAAGTTGTATAGGGGTGTGTCTATGATAGTTGGGCAGGTTGACCTACCAGTGTGTGACACCCCCATATACCAATGAGACTTACTAAGACGTTCCCTAGCATATAAGGACATCACCATCTCGGTTGCCCAAGGAAAGTAATCATCAAAGGTCAATTAAAGAACATTTAAACTGTTTTACAAGAGTTACAACCAAACTGTTAAAAGAAAGATACAACTCATCACTATATACTACTTCCTGTCATAACTCGTGAGGACTCATCCTAGCCCGGACTCCAACAACCATCCAAGACAACACCTGCTAAGACTGACTGCTCACCATAAGGGATCACGGCAGACACAACAAAACAAACAAGACAAACCCCACAAGGTCAGTAACTGAGACAAGACACGGCAAACATAACCAACTATAACAACCACAACCAAACACAAACACAAACACAACCACTCCAACCAATCTCCGTCACCGACTATCCACTGGACCAGTCCTGCCAGTGGGGGACCGCAGCCGTTCCCACTTAAGCCCCGCTCATCATATCAAGCAATAACCCTATCCCATTAATGTGCACATCCCCTTCCTTGGCGGGTTCTACGGAGTGCGAAACTAGGGCGTGAAGTCACTCCCGCAAGTGACTCCACTCAGCCGAGGACACACCTCGAGAACCAAAGACAATCAATCACAGACAGCTGCAATACAACATCAACCAACAAAACAATATACACCAACCAAGTACCTTGTATACTCACCCACACGACCACCACAACAATACAACACGACACAACAACCGATACACTAGACATCCACAGAAACTGAGTAGGCGAACCTACCTTTAACCAAAAGCAGCGATTCCTCGATCGGTCATACGATATCAACCAAGCAAGCAATCCCTAAACAATCAGTACACAAGCCTATTACTATCACTACCATCATGCAAAGAATCACAAAGACAAAGATGGCGATGATGACATACCTACGCATCTCACAACGGTGTTAAGACCGCTACCCGACTCAAGCAACCCATCCTCAAGGTACTAGCATCCTCAAACGCTCCCATGGAAGGTATTTGGTGAAGGGAAGAAGAAGGGATGACATCTAGGTTTAGAGGAAAGAGGCGGAAATGATTTGCGGTTTTGACGAAACCCGATTATAAAACCTCGCTGAAAAGACGTTACTCGATCGAGTACCACCCACATAGAAATGCAAACAAGGCAAACGGTAACTCTGGCACGCATCACTAAGTGATACCACCTGCTCCCAAGGTCGGTCAAGGTTGGTCGACGAGTCCCTAAAAGGGCGGGTATGACAGTCTTCCCCTCTTAAAAAGAACTTCGTCCCCGAAGTTCAACTCACCCTTCCCCCAACGCACAAGACACGGAACAAGGTCGACACCACCGTTCTTTCGACATAGGTCACAACTCTCTAGAAGTAATAACCCACCATGTCATCATCTCCAACTGTCTAATACCATATACACCAATTTCTAAGAATCACAACGTTAATTACCAATTCACCACATGTACTAACACAACTAACGACCATGCCACTACTCCCGAACTTTTAGCCACGCAGCTATGGAACTATACTCTCACTAGTCCATGATTACCAACACGAAACATGTCACCTAACACAAACATGTTACCCAACGATCCTATTATAATGCATGACTCAAAGTTGTACTACTTCGTTATCGTTCCTGATAAACATACTTTTACTTAAACATGCAAATTACTCATCAAACAATGAAAACAATTATAGCTTCGTACTATAAGTGTAACAGAAACAATAGAAAACCTTATAAACAAACAACAAAAATATTATAATATCGGCCTTTTTATTTTGCGACATTACTCTTCCCCTCTAAAAAGGAACTTCGTCCCCGAAGGTTCACCACCGAATTATTACACATATTACCAAAACTTATCTCTTGTCATTTACCCAACACATATAACTCCCTTGTTGACATTACTCATCAATCATAACAAACATGAATTTATAAATGCATCTGCTACTTTACTCGAATGTTTAGCAACAATCATGAACACATGTATGTATCAATTTGTATACAAAGGAAATACGCGAATTTTGTGAAATAATTAACAAGTCTTTTCGATAATAAATAAGTTAGGTTACTAAGCTAGTAGACGCTGAAGATATAAAATGAATGCAACAAGAACCAACTACTACTTGCACTATTCGTCACAAATCTGCATTCATCATCCAAGCACGACTTCCAACATATCAAATTAACGGTCCAGACATGTTACTAATTGTCAGCAATCATGTTAAACACCGAAGCATGCAAGAATATAACCATTAAAACAATTTTAATTATCGAAATGTCCCTGAAACAGTGCTACTCGATCGAGTGTATAGAGTACTCGATCGAGTGCCCTCTACTCGATCGAGTGTCTTAGCTACTCGATCGAGTAGTCTGAGATCAGAATGCTCTTTTCCTATCACACCTGCAGCTACTCGATCGAGTGGCCACAGGTCAAATGCTACTCCAAAGTTTCCTGACACATCACAAAGTAAATAAATATGTGCACAACATCTCATAACCGCGAGTCGGGATGACAACCCGACTCCAAAATCCTACAAACAAGTATAAGCTAAGCAAATACGGCCTTATGGCCAACAATACAAACTGAATGTAATAAGTACGAACCGAAATAAGCTACTATCCAACACAACCTACAACCATAATCAAAAGAAAAAGAAAGGAGTATCACTCATGCTGCTGCTGCTGCTCCTCCATGACGTAATCCTCCGCTCTGTCACCACCTGAAGTACCTGCCTCCAAAGCCCCAAGACCCGCACCATCCCCAGCTCCACCCTCTGGACTCACATACCATGGGGTCAAACCGCCAAAAAAAGGACTGTGGTGCTCCCCACACGGACATGTCCACCCCGTAGGAGTGGAAAACCCCGCTGTAGTCCCCAACTCCGCTCCACCACACAGGATGCGGTCCCTCGGTCCCAATACCCTGAGTATATGCCATCTCGTGCATATTCTGGAGCGTCAAGGTAGAGGACACTCTCTCTGCCAATTAGCTCGCACGTGTCTCTGGGGTATCAAGGTAGGGATAGCAAGGAAATGGGTGCTGTGGTGGTGCTACTGGTTGTGGCTGGGTCTCATCTGTCCTCTCCCTCACACGACGTGGTCCTCTCTCTAACCTGGGTCTATCCTCCGCCGCTCTCACATTCTCCCCCTTCTTCGGCTCGGGCATAACCTGAAGGATCGTATCATCAATGAGGTACGTCTGTCTTGGCCGAGGTACATCCTCATCCTCATCCTCATCAGAATAAACCGCATCTAAAGGCTCAGTCGGTGGGAGGTGCTCAGGAGCCGGTATCCTCATCCAGCTCATACCCCACACCCTCCATGCTAGGCTACCATCCGCCAAAGTTCTCAACCATTTCAGGTCGAGGAAATAATCTCAATCCATGGTAGGCACCGGGGTGGCTAAGGGAACGTACTCGGAGAAAGCCTCAAAAGAAGCTATCTTTTCAGCTAACCGGGTGGCAATAGCACCACAACTCAGGTACCTGGTACTAGAAGAGGCCATCAAGGCAAGGCTGGCACAAACCATAGCAGGAGCATTGAAGACCACCTTCTCGGTCTGCTCAGGGTTCAGATAGGCCATCAGAAGCAACAACTCGTGAGAGTTAAACTTACTCATATCCGACCTCTCGTAAAGAAGGCTCGACACAGCACGTAGGAAGATTCTCAAGGTAACCTGTTACACATCATTAATCAACATGTTACTAGTGGTGGAAGTTAATTTCCCGGTAATGCAGGGCATAAGGCGGCAAACCCCGCACTCAGCTGGAATGTCACGGAGAGATCTCTTGGGAGGCTTAGCCAAACCAAGGTGGGAGGCAAACAGGTCCATGGTAGAAAGGAAACTGGTGTTCATAAGACGAAATTGCACAGTCTGCTCAACCGGCTCGTATTTAAACGAGCTCATGAACTCAAGGGTAAGAAAAGCATAAGAATGCTTTCGTAGACGATATAGCCCAGTGAACTCCAAAGTCTCGAAAATGTGACGGACATCTGTCTCAATACCCAGGTCCTCTAAAATAGTCGTGTCAACACAACAGGTTGGTCTCATCTTGCGAGTCTGTAAAGCTACAAACCTCTTCCGTTGGTTAAAATCTACAAAAACTACCGAAGGGTACTCAGGTACAGCCGGTACTACTGGTCCGCTACCCTCCCCAACATCGGGCTGAGAAGCCCTTCCCCTCTTACTTTGTCGGGTTCCCAAGTTTAGTCTCGGAATCTGTTCAATCATATAATTTAAATACACCAACATGTATGCACCAAAACATGCTAATTACACAAATTATGCCATGAAAGAATCATCTAAATACACACTATCACCAACAATTTCCCAAATTACCAGTAAAATTCAAATTTTCGAGTTCAGACGGTCTTTACAACTGCAAAAATTTTGTCAAAATCAACATGAATTAATTCATCTATTACAATTTCTAGAACTCCTACATTCAAATTACATCCATGTACAACACAAAATACCAATTATATGAAACGAATTTCAATTTGAGGCACTTTAAAGACGGAGTTTTAAGGCAAATTTTGAGGTGAAAATCACAAAAATCAACTTCCCACATCATATATACAACATACATTACCCAAATTTCATCCTATAACATGTAAAAGACAACCAAAAATCAACTTAATTTCTCAAACCCTAGAAAATTCGGTCATCAACATATGCAATTTCTACTTGAATTTTGTACTTTTAATCAACAATAATCATGAATGGGAAGCATCTAGATCATATTACAACAATTACAAGCAAATTTCTTCACATATAGCTCGAAATTTCAGATTTTCTATCTTTCTAATTGTTCCTAATTAATGGAAAACATCAATATATAAAAGAAATTCATACCTTAAGCAATTAGGAAGTGAAAGAAATCACCCAAATAAATCACCACAAACACAAGAATTCAAGAGCTTGAGAGAGATATGGAGTTTAGGGTTTGCGTTATGTGAGGAGGAAATAGGAAGAATGAAGAAGAAAAGGGGTTTATGAACCCGTATAATTTCCGGTACTGTAGCTTACTCGATCGAGTAGGCGCTATTTTATCCAGTTACCGTAGGAAATTCCTACATCTCAACGTCATAGCTTCCTAACTAGATCGAGTGAGGTCTACTCGATCTAGTAGGAACTCACACTCGGTCAAGTAAGGTTGGGTACATGGTCGGAACTTACGAGTTTAACTGAAGATTCCTGCAAAACAACATTACGTGTCGATTCCAAACCAAGTTCGGAAATCGTCACTTGTTATCATATTCATACACATTATACAATTACTACTCAATTATATTGCAACGGTTTCACCAACTAAGATTCATATCAATTATTTCATAACGAAATTCACACAACATAGTTTACCCTACTATTGAGTCATCCATGTATGCAATTAACTCATTATATCATGTCTAAACTTTTGTCTACAACATCGCTAACAAACTGATAATCACCTTACTCTGAGCACATATTTAGCATTGAATTTCCATGTGTCATCCAAGTGCATTAGCAACATATTCAAGCTTCAACATAAACTAATTAACCTACTCAAATTAATCACGTCATATGCGGAAACTTTCAGCCATACATGTATCACATTCATCCATTAACGTCTTATAATGCTCATTACAATTCTATAACTATTTAATTACTAACATTAGCACTATTATAGAACTTATAAAATCGTATAAGACTACCATTACCAACAAGTTGAAGAAAATATAGCCGTTACCACATTCCAGATCACATCACACATTTCTACTCTTTCGCATACTTCTATCGTATTAGACCTTTCACGTTCCTCATTATCATCACATACACACACTAACTCTATCAAAACTTCACCATACACGATTCTAACGAGACTATTGTGCCTATGTTAACTTCAACAGAGACTCGACCACAAACAATTTCAACATAATCACCGTACACATTAAACACATGATTACCGACTCTACATTCCCATACCCAGTGACTGGCTTAAGCACAATGAGGCCAAGATTTTGAAATGAGGGCGCCTACTCACCCAAAATCTAACATCAGCTGGGGCTCCCATTATACATACACCAGGTTCATTTTATTAGACTCACTACGTTCATTGGCTTCATTTGTTCAGGTTTCGAAATCGTCGCTCTGATACCACTTTGTGACACCCCCATATACCAAGGAGCCTAACTAAGACCTTCCCTAGCATATAAGGACATCACCATCTCGGTTGCCCGAGGAAAGTAATCTTCAAAGATCAATTAAAGAACATTTAAACTGTTTTACAAGTGTAATAACCAAACTGTTAAAAGAAAGATACAACTCATCACTATATACTACTTCCTGTCATAACTCGTGAGGACTCATCCCAGCCCGGACTCCAGCAATCATCCAAGACAACACCTACTAAGACTGACTGCTCACCATAAGGGATCACGGCAGACACAACAAAACAAACAAGACAAACCACACAAGGTCAGTAACTGAGACAAGACACGGCAAACATAACCAACTATAACAACCACAACCAAACACAAACACAAACACAACCACTCCAACCAATATCCGTCACCGACTGTCCACTGGACCAGTCCTGCCAGTGGGGGACCGCAGCCGTTTCCACCTAAGCCCCGCTCATCATATCAAGTGATAACCCTGTCCCATTAATGTGCACATCCCCTTCCGTAGCGGGTTCCACGGAGTGCGAAACTAGGGCGTGAAGTCACTCCCGCAAGTGACTCCACTCAGCCGAGGACACACCTCGAGAACCAAAGACAATCAATCACAGACAGCTGCAATACCACATTAACCAACAAAATAATATACACCAACCGAGTACTATGTATACTCACCCACACTACCACCACAACAATACAACACGACACAACAACCGATACACTAGACATCATATAAACTAAGTAGGCGAACCTATCTTTAACCAAAAGCAGCGATTCCTCGATCGGTCATACGGTATCAACCAAGCAAGCAATCCCTAAACAATCACTACACAAGCCTATTACTATCACTACCATCATACAAAGAATCACAAAGACAAAGATGGCGATGATGACATACCTACGCATCTCACAACGGTGTTAAGACCGCTACCCGGCTCAAGCAACCCATCCTCAAGGTACTAGCATCCTCAAAGGCTCCCATGGAAGGTATTTGGTGAAGGGAAGAGGAAGGGATGACATCTAGGTTTAGAGGAAAGAGGCGAAAATGATTTGCGGTTTTGACGAGACACGATTATAAACCCTCGCTGAAAAGACGCTACTCGATCGAGTACCACCCACATAGAAAGGCAAACAAGGCAAACGGTAACTCTAGCATGCATCACTAAGTGATACCACCTGCTCCCAAGGTCGGTCAAGGTTGGTCAACGAGTCCCTAAAAAGGTGGGTATTACACAGTGGACTTGTTAGAGTTTCCCTTGGATGGCTTTGAGATGATAGTTGGTATAGACTGGTTGGGTAAGTAAAATGGTAGAATAGATTGTCATCAAAAGACAGTCTCTTTGAGAGGTCCTAAGGGAGTTAATGTGTCTTATCGTGGGTTTGTTGTCAAATCCAAAGTTAAGTTGATTGCAGCAGTGGCCTTGAAGTCTTATCTGAGAAAGGGGTATCCGTTGATCTTATGCCATGTGAAAGACCATAGTATGGTGAGTCCGACAGTTGAGCAGATACAAGTGGTGGGAAATTTTTCAGATGTGTTTTCGGAGGAGATACCAGGTTTACCACCAAAGAGGGAGATCGATTTCAGTGTTGAGTTGAAACCAGGGACGGGACCAATCTCTAAGGCCCCGTACCGCATGGGTCCTAAGGAGTTGGAGGAGCTGAAGAAACATTTGGATGATTTGATCGAGAGGGGATACATTAGACCTAGTGTATCACCGTAGGGAACACCAGTCTTGTTTGTGAAAAAGAAAGATGGGAGTTTGAGGTTGTGTATCGACTACAGAGAGCTGAACAGGGTTACCGTGAAGAACATGTATCCTTTGCCAAGGATAGATGATTTGTTTGATCAGTTGAACGGAGCAGCAGTCTTTTCTAAGATTGATTTGAGGTCGGGTTACCATAATGTAAAGATTCGGGATAAGGACATACCGAAGACAGCTTTTACATCGAGGTATGGTCACTATGAGTATGTTGTGATGCCGTTTGGGTTGTCTAATGCACCTGCAGTGTTTATGAATTTGATGAATTGGGTCTTTAGTTAGTTTTTGGATCGGTTTGTCTTTATCGATGATA
The DNA here is from genome assembly GCF_048544455.1 of Silene latifolia. Taxonomy (NCBI): domain Eukaryota; kingdom Viridiplantae; phylum Streptophyta; class Magnoliopsida; order Caryophyllales; family Caryophyllaceae; genus Silene; species Silene latifolia. The sequence goes on along the minus strand of NC_133534.1, from coordinate 50,199,405 downwards.
TCTTAGTCTATTCTAAGACTAAGGAGGAGCATGAAGAGATTTTGAGGATAGTGTTGCAGACTTTGTGAGACAATCAGCTGTATGTAAAGTTGTCTAAGTGTGAGTTCTGGGTAGAGGAGGTTGCTTTTCTGGGGCATGTGATTTCAAAGAAGGGTGTTGCTGTGAATCCTGCAGAGATAGAGGCAGTTACGCGGTGGGAAGCACCGAAGAATGTAGCAGAGATCAGGAGTTTCTTAAGTTTGGCAGGGTACTATCGACGGTTTGTGAAAGTGTAACACCCCCATTTATTTAAGGGCCTGAACTAGGACTCCTCAGATAAATGACGGTGTTACCATCTCGGTTTCCCGAGGTAGTGAATAACAAATTAAACTCCAAGGCAATTTATTTAATATTTTAACTTAATTATTACAAATTCTCCTTTTAAATTAAATTACAAGAACTGACGTAAATAAAAGTGAAGTCTTCTAGATGATGATCTAGCTACTAGGTCGTCTGATCCAGTGTCTCACGCCCATCAAGCTCCCGTCCTATCTCTTAAACCTGTCAAGTCTGCTCCCCATAAAACGGTTCATCACAGGTGTTCACGAATACACAGGGTCAACCACGAGGTTGAGTAGGGAAAACAATAAAACAGTAAATATGATATGCATGATACTCCGACACCTCCACCTCCATCTCAACTCATCACACACATCTCATACCCCGGAACGCCCAGCCATACCGATCCCCGGTAGACTATATATCGACCGAAGCCGATCTGCCACTCAACAAATGAGGACACCAGGGCAAGTCTGCGAGAACCCGCCTGGGCCTTATCACAACATCACATCGTATCTCCACATCATCACCACCACATCATCCTCCAACTCCAATGCATATGAAATGCTCAACAGTAATTAATGCAATGCAATATGTATATAATTCACTAAACTGATAAATCATAAAGTCATGCCAGATACCCGATGTTGTGATATCATACTCAATACGATAAATTCAGTCAATCACTTCCCAAATATAAATGATAACGTAAATCAACAACCAGGAATCAAGTCAACACAATTCAACTATGACGATAATAGGACAAGTGTATTTCCCTACCTCAAAGTGCCAGCAATTCCAATTAAGCAGTTAAGCAGTCCAGAAAGTAAAGCAATGAATCTGATTATCGATCCTTCACGAATCCGTCACCTAAGACAATTATAATATTTATAATTACTAACTACTAAATATAGCAATCTCCCAAAATGGAAACTTTCCCTATATAGTAACTTTTCATTTTAACAAACCCGACTCAAAATCCATTTCTAATTATATTAAATAATTCGGGAATTACATTAATTAATTATTTAGAAGACTCGGGAATTAAATTAATTAATTAAGAATACGACTCATTACGAATTGTAACGATTTAAATTAATAAAAACTCGTTTCAAAACAAATACAACCCGTCCACAACCACCGTCCCTTCACACTCACTCACACAACCCCACGCACCACCTCACCACCGTGACAACCACCTGACCAAACCCCCACTCTGCCCCAGCCACCAACGGCCACCCCCACTGGGGTCGACTGCCGCCGGCGAGCCCAACCATGGCCGTCTTTTGGCCTGGTTCAAAGCCGTGCCTCACCACCGTCCCATTTTCTCCCTTTACCACCACCGCAGCTAACAACCACCACCTGCCAACTCACCACTGTCCTGCTCTCCGTCAACCCGTGAACCCAGACGTCATGGCACCACCATTTCGACCTCCCCCGAGTCCACGGTGGTGCCACCCCAACATAGTCGTGTAAACCGCCTGAAAACCCATATTATAAACCCGTCTGAAAGTCTCTGTCGACACAGCCCCCTGCCACCACTTCCACCGCCTAACACCCACCTAACCACCACCAAAAGGGGCGACTCAGACCACCCATTACCAATACCCCGACACCAACCACCCATATCCCCTCCTTAAGACCCGAAACTACAACCAACACCCACGACATAAATACAAAACAGAGGAACAAGGGGTTGAGTTCTTACCTTTACCGCCACCAAAACAGCCACCAGGGCCACCCTAGGTCGTCGCCAAACACCCCTAGCTCTTCCTTGCAGTGCCGTCACCACTCCTGCTCTCTCTCTCTCTCTCGTTTTGCGTGAGGGTTGAAGTTGGAGTTGATGAAAGGGGGGAGGCGTGAATGAGGGAGGCGGGTTGAGGGAGGCTGTTTTGGGTAGTGTACTATTAGGGTTAGGGTACTTATTAGGGTTAGGGTTATTAGGTTTAGGGTAATTGGGCTAGACATGTTATTGGGCCAGCTCAAATGGGTCGATATTTAATTGTTTAGCTCATCTTTCGAATTCAATATAAACCCGTCTTAATTAACTTACGATAGTTTAGCGTAATTATCGACTCAACAAATATCACGATATAATTAGTAATATAAATTGTATAATAATTAATTTATAATAATATCCATTTAATTAATTATATAAAAATACGGGGTATTACAGTCTTCCCCCCTTAAAATGAACTTCGTCCCGAAGTTCGCTCCCATACTCAAACAACAGAAGGGTATTGTATATCGTACTTACGGACGTCACGTATTTCTAACTCGGTTAACACACACTTTTGACACACCAATTAAACATAACAAATACGGAATGTTACATTCTGCCCTCCTAAAAATAAACTTCGTCCCGAAGTTTAACTCGTCTTTACTTAACCCAACTAACTACGACTAATAATTACCTGGGAACACAGATATATAACAACTATATAATCATCTGAGAACACCGTCATCTTCATCTAAATTCCGATCTCAAACTCAAGTAACTCAATAACCATGGTCGCCTTTGGACCGTAAACATAACTCCCGTAATCATCACTCGGCTCATAGGCCAACTCATAACTCATTACCAGTAGTTTAATCACACTCTCCTTTTTCACATCAATCAACTAATCGAAGTAGGAACAAAACATATAGAACTCATTTGCATAGGTACCCCACAACTAAACGTCAAATTGGTCAACTATAACCTACAAACAAGTGCAAATTAAGCATCAAGATTTTACAATCCTACCCAACTAAAAACATGGTTACGTCCTCGTATCCACCATTATACCTATGCAACAAAATCATTATCAACCACATGTGACAGGAAAGAATACATGGTAAGAGATTGCGCATCAACATTAAGGTCGAAACAAGGTTTTATTAAGGAATTAACTGGTTGTCAACAAGTAACGTTTATTACTAGCTCATGCGTAACTTAAAAACACAACATCAAACTAAAAGAACAACAAGAAAGGAATCATGGTTTACACGGTTTCACAACTAAACAAATTTGATGATCAATTATAGACTATGAACGCGCGAGAGCAAAATCAACAAAACAATTTGAGAACTTCTCACATTTGTAAACATATCACAGAAATAGATCTACCACCACTATCTATCACAATCACAGGATCTTATTGACATGTCCATACAACCATTTACTCACTCACTGGTTTAGGTCACGAATTAGGTCGATGAATTTAAGCAATCAACAACATACTCATAATTCATGTTTTACATTATAAAAATTGTTTGCACGATATCAATTCTGAAAACATGTTTCCCAATAAAAGTAACTACATATGATCTATGACAACGACAACATTACTTCCATGTCACACCTATGTTTCACATTTTAGCAACCATATCATTCAATTGTGTCCAGCAACTTAGTATAATTCATTTTCCGCAAAACAAGAGATATTGTATAAATAGTTTAAACATATACATTTGCCATCATATACTGTGTAGAACACTAGCAATGATAAAAGATTAGCAACTTGAACAACTTCTCTGATTTGCATGACTGAATAATTAGGCAACTCGTAGGCTCAATTAAATGTAACTATAATGACTATCATTTAAACCAATGCATATCATGTGAATCATCAAAAGAGTTATCCCATTATAATTGCCAACATAGTTATCATGACAAATTTATTTATTTATTTATTTTTTTTTATTATTATTTTTTTTTTTAATATAATTGATAGTAACGACTCGAGAATATAGATATGCCAATTGTCATGTTATATCAAACAGTTTCCTTTATATCACACCCATACAATTGCAAGAATCACTTTAGCATTTTATGACAATATAATAACGAACATATTCAATAAGGAATTACAACATTGTTTATTATCATGTTATAGTTTTAGGTCCAATCAAAATAATTTAATGTGATGAAGGTAATAAATATAACTATTGGCACACAACTCATATGAAAGACATTAGAACTTAGATGCATCCTACATGTGTGAACATTTAGACATACTCATTACTATCTTACATATGTAAACATTTAGACATAATTATTATAATTATTCATGCGAGTATATTAGAACAATCAAATTAACTTTTAACGCCATCAACTTTACCAAGATATGACAACCTAGTTTTATATTTATATATATCCGACCACCATGCAAATATGATGAACATACTAGAGATATTACAACATGCCAAACATACATAAAATATGCAACAACTGGGCTTGTTTAAAATATTTCACCCTTGATTAAGAATCAATTTAAGCTATCCAATTTTACTCACGCTATCATGCCAACAATGTTATCAACTAAGTTTTAATTTTATCACTTGTTAAGATACATAACTACTGAACATGCGTGCTACTATCGTCATATAAAGCATTATAAATTCACATTACTAAGGCTCATGAATTTATCAAACAACTGTATGAAACTCAACCTAGAACACACATTTACAAGTCATGTTTCACGTTGTAACTTTCAAAGATCGCGAATAAATAACCGTTCAATTAAAACTTGATTCATATTATTTTTATAAAACACGGAGAGATAAAAACACAGAGAAAAAAAAGAATTAGGTCTAAAGCACAAAAATTTCATTTTTAAAGAATTTTACAACTCAGTTGGTCCAAACAAACATGTGACAGCAATTGGTCCAAAACTTGGGTCAGTTTGCAAAACCTACCGTTTAATATAGAGACATCAAGAATTTTCGTGGCTTATCAATTTGAAAACATATGCGAATTTTATGACTGATGGAGTTGGAATTATGCAAAAATGATTAATACAATTTAAATGAGGATTTTTACAAAATCGTTGGTCAAACATCACTGCATAGAAACTTCCTGACCACAGCCCACTAAAATATTTATTACTCCTAATCCGTATATCCTATAAGCATGAAACCGACGCCAAATGGACCCTAACTCACGAGGCTATCTCCCATAAAATTTTCATCCATAGGAAATAAACAGAAAAGAAATGGCAGTAAGGTCAATTAAAGAGTACAACCAAACAAAGCAAGTTTCAGCACTAAGTCGTTCATTTTCTATGTTCCAACTCTTACAACCATATTATCGATACTAACCCATCCTAACTTAAATCTCACACTGTACTTTCGTAAACATCTATCCCGTAGAATCCCTTCGCATATCGATCTACTCCGTACATCTAAATCACGATTGCTATGACTATAAACATGTAATTCAGAAGTGTTTCTAATTACTGTCACAAGACTATACTAGCATGGCTTTGGGATCACATAACCGCATATTACTAGACATAATAGTACTATCAGCACATCATTCAACATCCACCTAGGTAACTATCATCGACTCGCAATTATTTTCATGCTCACGACTACCACAACACTTCATTGATTATTAACCTGAACTCGAAATTTTATTTCTCATTTCCACAACATTATATGATCACGTCATCATTCATACAAAATACTTACCGTAGCGTTGTCCTGCAGAATGGTTAGAATATATGGGTCTCAAGGTATACATCAACTCTTTTATGCAATAATCAATGTATCAATCAGTTAACACTTAGGCAACGATATATGAATTTCATGTTCAACCTCAAGCAACTTTTCTACCCTTTCTCTCATATACACTCAGGGTTTCCGGGTCAAACTGAGAGGGCCGCTGGTTCGGTGTGAGGGGGCCCCTAACTCATACCTTACCTTAGTGTGCTCCTAACAGTTCTATCCCGGGGTTCATTTTAATTAGACACATCCTATGTTCATTGGGCTCATTGGTTTAGGCCTGAGGATCGTTCGCTCTGATACCACTTTGTAACACCCCCATTTATTTAAGGGCCTGAACTAGGACTCCTCAGATAAATGACGGTGTTACCATCTCGGTTTCCCGAGGTAGTGAATAACAAATTAAACTCCAAGGCAATTTATTTAATATTTTAACTTAATTATTACAAATTCTCCTTTTAAATTAAATTACAAGAACTGACGTAAATAAAAGTGAAGTCTTCTAGATGATGATCTAGCTACTAGGTCGTCTGATCCAGTGTCTCACGCCCATCAAGCTCCCGTCCTATCTCTTAAACCTGTCAAGTCTGCTCCCCATAAAACGGTTCATCACAGGTGTTCACGAATACACAGGGTCAACCACGAGGTTGAGTAGGGAAAACAATAAAACAGTAAATATGATATGCATGATACTCCGACACCTCCACCTCCATCTCAACTCATCACACACATCTCATACCCCGGGCACGCCCACCATACCGATCCCCGGTAGACTATATATCGACCAAAGCCGATCTGCCACTCAACAGGTGAGGACACCAGGGCAAGTCCTGCAGAACCCGCCTGGGCCTTATCACAACATCACATCGTATCTCCACATCATCACCACCACATCATCCTCCAACTCCAATGCATATGAAATGCTCAACAGTAATTAATGCAATGCAATATGTATATAATTCACTAAACTGATAAATCATAAAGTCATGCCGGATACCGATGTTGTGATATCATACTCAATACGATAAATTCAGTCAATCACTTCCCAAATATAAATGATAACGTAAATCAACAACCATGAATCAAGTCAACACAATTCAACTATGACGATAATAGGACAAGTGTATTTCCCTACCTCAAAGTGCCAAAGCAATTCCAATTAAGCGATTAAGCGATCCAGAAAGTAAAGCAATGAATTGATTATCGATCCTTCACGAATCCGTCACCTAAGACAATTATAATATTTATAATTACTAACTACTAAATATAGCAATCTCCCAAAATGGAAACTTTCCCGATATAGTAACTTTTCATTTTAACAAACCCGACTCAAAATCCATTTCTAATTATATTAAATAATTCGGGAATTACATTAATTAATTATTTAGAAGACTCGGGAATTAAATTAATTAATTAAGAATACGACTCATTACGAATTGTAACGATTTAAATTAATAAAAACTCGTTTCAAAACAAATACAACCCGTCCACAACCACCGTCCCTTCACACTCACTCACACAACCCCACGCACCACCTCACCACCGTGACAACCACACGACCAAACCCCCACTCTGCCCCACCACCAACGGCCACCCCCATCAGGGGTCGATCGCGCCGGCGAGCCCAACCATGGCCGTCTTTTGGCCTGGTTCAAAGCCGTGCCTCACCACCGTCCCATTTTCTCCCTTTACCACCACCGCACTAACAACCACCACCGCCAACTCACCACCGTGCCCTGCTCTCCGTCAACCCGTGAACCCAGACGTCATGGCACCACCATTTCGACCTCCCCCGAGTCCACGGTGGTGCCACCCCAACATAGTCGTGTAAACCGCCTGAAAACCCATATTATAAACCCGTCTGAAAGTCTCTGTCGACACAGCCCCCTGCCGCCACTTCCACCGCCTAACACCCACCTAACCACCACCAAAAGGGGCGACTCAGACCACCCATTACCAATACCCCGACACCAACCACCCATATCCCCTCCTTAAGACCCGAAACTACAACCAACACCCACGACATAAATACAAAACAGAGGAACAAGGGGTTGAGTTCTTACCTTTACCGCCACCAAAACAGCCACCAGGGCCACCCTAGGTCGTCGCCAAACACCCCTAGCTCTTCCTTGTAGTGCCGTCACCACTCCTGCTCTCTCTCTCTCTCTCGTTTTGCGTGAGGGTTGAAGTTGGAGTTGATGAAAGGGGGAGGCGTGAATGAGGGAGGCGGGTTGAGGGAGGCTGTTTTGGGTAGTGTACTATTAGGGTTAGGGTACTTATTAGGGTTAGGGTTATTAGGTTTAGGGTAATTGGGCTGGACATGTTATTGGGCCAGCTCAAATGGGTCGATATTTAATTGTTTAGCTCACCTTTCGAATTCAATATAAACCCGTCTTAATTAACTTACGATAGTTTAGCGTAATTATCGACTCAACAAATATCACGATATAATTAGTAATATAAATTGTATAATAATTAATTTATAATAATATCCATTTAATTAATTATATAAAAATACGGGGTATTACAGAAAGATTTTTCCAAGATAGCCAGACCTATGACAGCTTTGATGAGGAAAGAGAACAAGTTTCGTTGGGATGAAAGTTGTGAGACGGCGTTCCAAATATTAAAGGAGCGTTTGACCACAGCTCCAATCTTAGCATTACCTGAAGGGTGTGAGAACTTTGAAGTGTACACAGATGCTTCAAAGAATGGTTTGGGATGTGTGTTGATGCAGAATGGGAAAGTAATTGCCTATGCATCTACGCAATTGAAGCCTTACGAGGAGAACTATTCGACACATGATCTGGAGTTGGGTGCAGTTGTGTTTGCTCTCAATATTTGGAGGCACTATCTTTATGGGGCGACCTTTAAGGTGTTTTCAGATCACAAGAGTCTCAAGTACATCTTCACTCAAAAGGGGTTGAACATGAGACAGAGGAGGTGGATGGAGCTGATTGGGGATTATGACATGGATATTATATACCATGAAGGGAAAGCTAATGTGGTTGCGGATGCGCTGAGTAGGAAGAGTGTGCATTCTCTTTGCACAACTATGTCTTTGATGAGGTTGAGAGATGAGGTGGGGAAGATGGGGATACATATGATACAGAAAGGGGATGCTAGAGAGGACTTGACAGTGGAGCCAGATCTTTACGATGATATTTGCAGGAAGCAGGTTTTGGATCCTAAGATTAAGGAGTGGAGAGCTGGAGTAGAGAAAGGGACAGTGTCTAGATTCTTTATTCATACAGATGGCAGTGTGAGATTTGATGGGAGGTGGTGTGTTCCTAGTGATGAGTAGTTGAAAAAGGTGATTATGACAAAGGCTCATTGCACACCATATTCGGTACATCCAGGCGGTGACAAGTTATATAAAGATTTGAAGAAGACTTTCTGGTGGCCTGGGATGAAGAAGAAAACAACTGAGTTCGTGGCTCGATGTTTGACATGTCAGCGGGTTAAGGGAGAGCAGCGACGACCACAAGGTAAGATTCAGTCTCTTGAGGTACCTGAGTGGAAATGAGAGTCTATCTCTATGGATTTCATAGTGGGTTTGCCGAGGAGTCAACAGGGTAACAACATGATATGGGTGTTAGTTGACCGTCTGACTAAGTCAGCTCACTTTATTCTGATGAAAGATACTTGGACCAAGATACAGTTAGCTTTGGCTTATAGGAAGCATGTGGTCCGTTTGCATGGGGTGCCTAAGGATATAGTTTCAGATAGAGATGCAAGGTTCATATCACGGTTTTGGAAAGAGTTGCAGGAGATGATGGGAATTATCTTAAAGATGAGTACTGCATTTCATCCTGCGACAGATGGGCAGACAGAGAGGACCATCAAGACTTTAGAGGATATGTTGCGAGCTTGTGTTATGGATTTTGGTGGTAGCTTGGAGGAAAGACTGGATCTGATTGAGTTTTCTTATAACAACAGCTATCACACGAGTATTGGTATGACACCTTTTGAGGCTTTGTATGGGAGGAGGTGTAGGAGTCCGATTTGCTGGGATGATAGAGTTGAGGCAGTGGTTATAGGACCACAGATGGTACAGGAGATGGTAGAACAGGTTAAGTTGATCAGACAAAAGATGAAAGCGGCCCAGGATCGACAAAAGAGTTATGCAGATTTACATCGTCGTGACATAGAGTTTCAGGTTGGGGACAAGGTTCTTTTGAAAGTGTCTCCTATGCGTGGGGTCATGAGATTTGGTAAGAAAGGGAAGTTGAGCCAGAAGTTTATCGGACCATATGAGATTTTAGATCGTGTGGGTGAGGTTGCTTACCGGTTAGCGTTGCCAGCTGCTTTGGATAGGGTGCATAATGTGTTTCATGTGTCTCAGTTACGGAAGTATGTGAGTGATCCTTCACATGTGTTAGATGTCGAGAACATAGAACTGGATGAGTCCTTGTCTTATCTTGAGGTGCAAAAACAGATTCTTGATCGCAAGGTTCGGAAAACTAGACATGGGGAAACAGTGTTGCTTAAGGTTCTTTGGTCTAACCATGAGGTTAAGGAGGCTACTTGGGAGGCGTAGGAGGCTATGAGAGAGCGGTATCCGTCTCTTTTTGATCAGGTATATGTGGTTACGGGGGCGTAACCATGTTTCTTTTAGGGGGGTAGTATATAGTCGCATAAGGTTTTTGTATGTTTTATGTTGGTTTTAGTACAGTTAGTAGTTGCCTTGAGTCGGTTTGAGTGTTGTTTGGGAGTTGTGTTTTAAGTTTTGTTGTGAGTTGTGGTTATGTTGTTGTGTCGGAGTGGAGATAGTATGTTTTGTTTTTTTCTATGGGTTGAACTTCGGGGACGAAGTTCTTTTTAAGGAGGGAAGACTGTAATACTACGGTTTTCTATGTCTATGGGTACTCTATCGAGTGGGACTTACTCTGTCGAGTAAGTACCTTTTTACGCAAAACAGTAGCTGGCCTGATGGGTACTCGATCGAGTAAATGTGACACTCGATCGAGTAAGGGGAACTCGATCGAGTAAGTGTGTCTTACGGGATTGTTTAGCCGGGTTTTGTTAATAACGCGAGATTAATATAAAAGGCTTCCGTCATTATTCTTAAACACTTTTAACATTCTAAAAACCTTTCAAGAGAAGAACAAGAGCTACGTTGATCGCATCTCTCGCGTTGTTAGCAAATCCCAAGGCTAGCTTCGTCGGATTGTCTTGTTCGTTATACCGTTGTGATCGCCATGTCAAGGGTAAGTTCCTTGTATAATTTTTATAGTGTTTTGTTGAGTTTGTTTAAAACCCTAATTGGGTAATGTTGGGGATTTTGGGTGTATCATGTGGTTTTGGTAGTAATTGTATGAATGCATGTTATAGGAGGAGGATTCATAGAGGAGAAGTTTTGATTAGCTGCTTGACGGTCTCGTGTGATTGCTATTCCAGGTAGGGTTTCCCTACTCAGTATTGATTACATAATGTGTTGGTGATTGTTTGTTGTTGTTGTATATTATATTGGAATTGGATTTGGAATTGGTGATTGTTGATAGTATAATGTGGTTATTGTATATCGTCTGTGGTTTGCGAGGTGCGTCCTCGGCTGAGTGGAGTCACTTGCGGGAGTGGCTTCACGCCCTTAATTTGCCTTCTATGGAACCCGCCACAGAAGGGATGTGCACATTTAGGAACTTGGGTTTATCGCTCGGATGAGATGAGCGGGGATTAGGTGGGAATGGCTGCGGTCCCCCTCACTGGCGGTGTGGAATACTTGTTGCGATGAGTATTCTGGCAGGACTACACACTTTAGTGTGAAGTCAGGTGTATGGTGATGTGATGGAGTTAGGTTGGTTGGATTAGATTATAATGTTGTTTTATTGCAGCTATTTGTTTTGTGTAATCATTACTGACCCTGTTTAATTGTTTTAAAAACTGTGGTGATCCATTCGGGGATGGTGAGCAGTTATTGAGCAGGAATGAGTTGATGCGCATGGGATAGCTGAGTTGAGTCACCACGAGCTGTTTTAAAAGTTTTCCGTTGTGTCGAACATTATTTTATATTGATTAGTTGGTTTGACAATTTTGAGAACATTTGTATTGTACTATATCATTTTTGTGATTTGAACTTGTATCGCTTTAAACTTAATTATTAAAGTATGTTTCTTTATTGTCTATTTGATATTCATTGGCTCGGGTAACCGAGATGGTAGCACTTCCATGACTTAAGTGATCCTGGTAAGGCACTTGGAGTATGGGGGTGTTACAACACTCGTATACTACACATGCTAGAAGTAACGTTCATCTTTTCTTACCACATTCATGCTCATACTTCCAAACGAATGCTACACATCGCATCTCATCAAAATGAAATTCAACGCAAACATATCACAATTCGGTACCATTCATATTGTTCCCCCACTCACCCATGCCAATCATATTACTCGTCAAAATCACCATATTAGTCGACATACCCATACTAATGCACATAGACTACTACATAATACAATTTCCACACCACTCCCAAAAAAGATACGCATACACCACTCCATTCATACACATATAGACACACATATACACGCAACGATCCCCTTGACACACCCCATGTTGACCGGCTCGAAGTTGTAAGTGGTTGAGCTTGTGTCCTCCACAAATTAGTATGATAACATTAATAAATCTCTTATAGGTTCACAAGGGTATACTTCGTATTTTATCAGTTGATTAACGATTACTTAATAACTATTGGCTTGCTAGAAAGTTTAACGTTATTATCATACAGATGGCGGTGATCAATTGGTCCCTAAAAGTCACACCTATAGAATGTGTTTGATAGATGTGATTGTATGAAAATATAATCACATTGATGCCTGATTAAAAGGTTAGTCCAAGTATTTGACTAAACAGTTAGTCAATGTGTTGATGAGACGATTATTTAATTCAATTAAATAATATTAGCTGAGACGAATTAACTGTCAATTCGTAAATTGAATATAATAAGTTATATTTAATTATTGTATATAATGTTAGCTTAAACGAATTAAGATGTTAATTCGTAATTAAATATAAACGGTTATATTTAATAAGCAAATTATAAATATGCGATATTTATATTTAATGTATATATTATACAATATTGTCATAATAAATGTTGACAGACTGGTATTGACAAATCGACTGCAAACTGTTATAAGTGGACTTATTAATACATGTCGATATATATGACAATTGATAAATAATACACATAATATACAATTAAAACAACAACCAAAAATAAGAAGATTATATCCTCATTTTGGTTGTTGGGAATTCGGTCAAAACCGAGAAAGAGGAAGCAAATAAAAGAAAAAAATCTTTCCCCATTTTCTCTAAACCTACACGGTTTAAGAGGCCAAAGGGATTCATTTTTTACTTACTTGTTTTTTTGCTTAACCTAATTCTTTTGACCTAATTTTTCCTCTCATCAAAAATCACACAAAAATCCTAAATTAATTAGTGAATTTGGGGATCGATTCTAGCAAGAACAAAAGGGCATTTCTCATATCATCTTAGGTGCAACGATTAGGCGAATATCAATTTTGATATTGTTCTTAGGCCATATTTGCAAGGACCAAAGGTTGATTCATAATCCCTATTCTATTTTGTTTATGCAATTCATTTATGACTAGTTTCCATAGATTATAATTTCGTTATAATCCTTAATTTTAAGGGAAGTATACCGATATTTCCTACAATTGGTATCAGAGCCAAGGCCACGAAATTATTTTATATGATTTTCATAGATGATTTAAACAAAAGAATTTCGAAAAGAAAAAAAAAATCGGCCGTAAAAAATTTTTGCCGTGAGAAAATTTTTTTTTTTCGATTGGTTTTCTGTTTTTTTTTCCTTGGTTTTTGATGATTTGTTCCATTTTGATTTATTCATATTATTGTTTTAATAGGTTAAGATGATATTATAATAATTTTGTAGATGTTTTGATTTAATAAGCATTAAATTAAAATGTAAATGGAAATCGTCTTGATTGATGATGTTAAATTTATTTTTTGCTATATAGTTTTTGGCATATATGGTTTAAATCGTTGTTTAGAATCATGTTTCATTAATTTAGATGTTCCTGATTATGCCAATCTTGTTCTAATAGCAACTATAAACGAATTTGTTCATCTAAATTTTTTTTTATTAGGGCAAAATGCCGAAATACAAAAGGAAGTTTGTTTGTGTTTTTGGCTCTAAGCCGTGAGCAAAGAAAGGAAAAAAAAGAGGCTGTTTTTTTATGTTTTGTAAATGCCGAGACAATAAAAAAAAGGAGATTTTCTGTTGTTTTTTTTTTTTTTTGCTGAAATGCCGAAAAAAAAAAGGAAGGAAAAATTTCTGTTTTTTTTCGTTTTGCTGAAATGCCGAGAGCCTTATAAAAATAAAAAAAAAATTGTTTTATTTTGGCCTAGATTGATTATACATTAAATTTATAATGTATGATAAATTATTGTGAAGCGGTTCACAAATCATAGATACCTAATTATTTTAAAGAGGTTTAAAATAATGTGAGATTAATTCATATTATAGGTCAATGTGAATTAAGATTTAAATTAATGTGAGTAATTGAGGAATTGTCACTTAATTTGATCATTTAAATAGGTGGTTTGGATAAATTAATCTACATAATTAAGGAATTATGTCTTGAATGTTTAATTTTATAGTTGATGCATTTTTATTTTAGTTGAATGTTTTGTTGAATGGTTTTATTTTCGTATTTTTGCAATCGGTTGTAATTTGTAATACCTAGTGTGGCCTTAGTTAAATTATGTTTTCGTAATGATGGAAACATAATTTTTAATGTAATTTGACATCTCGTATCCGCGTTTGGTTTTCTTTAATTATTACGGTTTTGAAATTAGAATGTAAATAGGTTTATTATGTAATTTTTAAATTGTAATTTTGAGAAGACTAAAGGTGAAGATTGGATTGCTCACTCCCACTAAATGGACCAAGATGGAACATCAAGACAAGCTTCTCGGGTCCTAGGATGGATTCCAAAGTTGTATTTATGTTCTTTTCGGTAGATAGGTCACACTAGGACTTTATTTTGTTTTACGTTTTTCCATTCTTTTTGCTTATCATTCACATGATAGTTAATGCATCATATTCCGCCTAAAACCAAACCACCTACTAAAATGTATGAAAATTGACTCATATAGGTTGAATGTTAGTTTTCATAGACATACAGATGTCACACTTTTTAAAGCCATCGCCTTAGTTTATTCATTCACGCATACTAGATATTAGTTCACTTAAAATGAATTAAAATAAAGTTGATGGGATCTTCCTCTAAAACTGAAATTGAGACTAGTCTTTATAGGCCAAACAGCTATGAATCCCTTCTTCGTCGGTAGGCATATAGGACCTTACTCTCCATATGACCCCTTCTACATTGGGTAAGTAGTATGTGTTGACTTAGTTTATCTCAACATTATAATCCGAAAAGTTTCTCGTGATTATGATGGACTAAAGATAGAATTTACAGAAATTTATCGACCAAGAATTCTAACAGTAGAATTAGCCAAAAGGTTGGCTTATCAATTTACAGATAATTGAGTCTTGGGATCATTTATATAATTCTTGAGGGAGGTCAATTGTATAAATGCTTGAGTCTTCGCGTTATAACAGTATTGCATTAGACTTAAATCATAACGATGAGTATGCTTATTATATTTTTCTTGTTTTCGCAGTGTAGAATACGTCTTATTTTGATAATACTGTTACAACAAATGGTTGGAAATAACGAAATCCCAATGCCAAGTACCACACTTGGACGCGAGTTCTGGCTTAAAGTTTTCATGGACAACATGAATCAGTTCACACGACTGAAGAATGATGGGTCCAACTTTGCGGATCGGGAGCGGCACTACGGAATGCTTTGCCATTCTTTGAAGGTAAGCTCAAGTACTTAACTGAGCTAATACCGATAAACCCAGGCTCCAATGCAGGAGTTAACGAGTCACTTGCTTATAGTGACTTCGTCATGGAAGCGGGTGCGATAAAGAACGTACTCATCTTTGCAATAGAAACCAATTTGTAGAGACGCTTCATTGCCCAAGGTGCAAACAAGATTTTCACCACGCTCACTAACGAGTTCTCAAAAGCACCGAGAATCGTTACTTATGAGCATACCTGTCGCTTCTTTGATGCGAAACTCCAGAAGGGCCAACCGGTTAGCCCACACATTCTTAACATGATTGAGAATGTCGAGAAATTGGAGGCACTTGATTGCAAAATCAGTGAGAGCATAGTCATTGACCGTATGCTTCATTCACTTCATGATGGTTTTGCCCTTTTCAGGGCAAATTACTACATGAATGACATGAATAAAAGTCCTCATGAGCTACACTCACTTCTCGTACAGACCGAGAAGGATATGAAATTGAGTAGGAGCATGAAGCAAGATGTTCTCATGATTTCCAACAAGAATAAGGGTAAGGGCAAAGCTCCGGCGACCTAACCTAACTGTAGGTAAGCCAAAGTTTAAGAAGCCAGGAAACGGTAAGAGTGGGCCTGGTGAGACTAGTGGCTCACAAGGCAAGGCAAAGAGCAAGGGCGGTGACATTGAGTGCCACCATTGTCACAAGACTGGACATTGGAGGAGGAACTGTCCCGTGTACCGTGAGGACATAATAGCAGGCCGCGTCACTCCTGTTGGTATGTCATCTTATATTCATATGATTGAGATTAACCATGCAAGTTTCGGAACTTGGGTACTTGATACTGGTTGTGGTTCTCATCTGTGTAATCATTTGCAGGGCCTAAAAAATATCACACCTCTCGGAAAGGGTGATGTGGACCTGCGAGTCGAAAATGGAGCTAGAGTTGCTGTAGTCTCGAAGGGAACATACGTAATCCAACTCCCAAGTGGTTTTGAGTTATATTTATATAACTGTTACTATGTACCTAGTTTGTCTAAGAACATTATTTCTGTTTCCGTACTTGATAAAGATGTTTTTCATTTTTAATAAAGGATAATAGCTGTATTTTCTCTTTCAATGAAATGATTTATGGCAAAGCAGTTTCCATGAATGGAATTTATATCTTAGATCAAACCACAGATATATTACACGTGAATAATAAGAAATTAAACGTTGGTGACAAAGATCAAACTTATCTATGGCATTGTCGGATGGGACACATAAATGAAAAACGTGTAAAGAAACTCGTCGAAAATGGGACTATTCCCGCATTCGATTTTTCTACATTTGGCACGTGTGAATCATGTCTTATCGGCAAAATGACTCGAATTTCCTTCAAAGGTGTTGGAATGCGCGCTAGTGACCTATTAGGACTCATACATACTGATGTATGTGGACCTATGTCAATTACCGCTAGAGATGGCTATAGATATTTTATCACTTTCACGGACAATTTGAGTAGATACGGATATGTCTACTTAATGAAGCATAAAAGTGAGTCCTTTGAGAAATTCAAGGAATACCATAACAAGGTTGAGAACCAACTGGGTAGAAAGGTTAAAGCACTCCGTTCAGATCGGGGTGGCGAATATCTTTCAAATGAGTTTGATCAACACCTTAAAGACTGTGGAATCGTTTTACAGTTAACTCCACCTGGAACACCTCAATTAAATGGTGTGTCCGAACGGAGAAATCGAACATTCCTTGATATGGTTCGATCCATGATGAGTCACACGGTAGTACCTGATTCATTATGGGGTTTTGCTCTTTTGTCAGCTGCTCTTATACTTAACCGAAGTCCGACTAAAGCTGTCGACAAGACTCAATATGAAATGTGGAAGGGAACGGTCCTTAACTTGTCCTTTATTCGGGTTTGGGGCTGCGAGGGTTATTTCAAGTGGAGACACGAGGATAAGCTAGGCCCGCGATCGGTCAAGATATACTTTATTGGTTATCCAAAAGGAATGTTTGGTCATTACTTCTATTCGCCAACCGAACATCGAGTTTTTGTTGCGGCTAGTGCGGCTGTGACACCCTCATTTATTGCGGAAAAGTAAACATATAATTCTAGATAAAAACTGCATGGATATGTTTGTAATAGGTTCATTTGGGTAAAAACCTGTGAATTTTAAAACCTGAACCTGTTATAAAAATATCCAAATGGGAAGGTGTCAAACATGCAAGGTCTAAAATAAATCTCATAAATAAAACATCGCTAAAGTCGCGAAACAAAGTTATACAACCCAAATATGAAAAAGGGAGACATATGTCCCTAAAAAGTATATGACATAAAAAGTGTTTAAGGGTCACAATAAGATAAAGCCAATCTAGGTCCCAAGGTTACTTTGCTCGCTAGCCATATATGCATCACCTACCTGTCAATCGCATTTTATACAAATACGAAAGCCACAGTCAGTGGGGAGTAACTCCGAGTTCTCCCAGCCACAAAATGTCATAATTAATATAACATGTAAACATAAGAATATGAATATGAATAACACATAGCCTTAGCATATAGATGCTAGACAATCATGCTTATCATGTGAACAAGAATATAAACAACACATAGTCCTAGCATGTGAATACTAGACTGACTCACACTACACTATCATGTGAATCACATAACATCCAGGAATCCAAACTCTATCAACCATAGCCGGCTTGCATCTCACCTTCTATGATTCATAGAATCATCAAACAAGAAAGGACAATATATCTAGAGACAGGCATAAGTTCTTAGGACAGTCAATAGTCACTTTGTAACTCGAGTCTATACCACGAGGTAAGGTAAACACCCTAGTCCTAAACCTGCGCAGACCTAGCGACATGCGGAAAATACCGCATCCAAGACCCATGATCACACACATGAGTACCCCTAAGGAGTCCACCAAAGGGTTGGCTAGTACTTAAGCTGACCACATACTTCTAAGAGTACGTCAGGAGGTCATGCCCTAACTTGGATATAAGCCCACCAAGCTAAGACACAAAGGCTATTAAGCGGTGAACATACACTCGTCAAAGACTATAAGGGCCTATCTATGACGAAGGCCGAAATACTCACCTAAGACCTAGTCCCAGCTTGAATACTTTAGCCCACTCCACACAAGACAAGTAGGACACCCAATTAACCATAAGAGGGGCAAAGAGTCAAAACTTGCACACACAAATGATCATACACACCCTAGCATATGAAAGGCTACGCAAAAGCATATTCAGCTGATAATCCAACAATATCTCCAATATCAATAATAATCCAAATTCCAGGTAACCGTTAATCTCATAATTCATGAGAACAAGCTAAAATGGCAACAAGGCAAGAAGACTCAAGTATAAGGCAACCAATTCATCCAACAACCAACATGTGAAATGATAATCACAAATATTAAGGCATCAACATAAAACATCCAATAACAACCAATCTCACCTCAAAGACAAACCCTCGACCCGAGTCCCGCGACGGGTCATCGGTCAAATTGAGGCTGACCGGTTTAAACCTAGTTTGACCAAACTCGTTCGGTCAATCTGGCCCAGCTCAGAGTCTTGGCCTACTTTGGCCCAAATCACAAAATTCATCACAATATCATTCTCATGCCATTTCCAATTTCTATCATGTGAAAGACTATCAACATAAGAAAATATATTTCAACTTACAAAATAACTAATTCCACAAAATTCTCGCATAATAAAATAGCATAAATAACCGTCTCACACAAGGGTAAACTTTTCTATAAATTTTAATCGATAAAACGACGTCAATTACTCATACGGACTCCGAATTGAGTGATTCAAGTGGCTAAACCACCTAATTTTTTGATGCCGTTCAATCTGTCATATTTTTGGAAACATTGGAAAACGTCTCGGTCCGATACTGACGCGTTCCAGCCAAAACACGGACTTGTCACAACACATAATTCCTCATCCAAATTTGTTCCAAACAATAATATACAAATGGGTAACATAAACTAAACACAAGCATACTCATCTTACTCCATTCATTTATTTATCAACAAGATCGTCTCAAACAACAACAAACAACAAATACAACTACTAATGTGACATTAATTCGTCGAGTAACTCGGAATAGTTACCTTAAGCTAGCAAAGAGACAAGTAATAACTTGAGAAAGCTTCTAAAACCCAAAATTACTCTTCATCTTCAACAACATATGAGTCACCTAACTCATCTTCAAATTCTTCACCTATAAGAACAACAAAAACACAATTATTAAGCTTAAATTCAAACCCTAAAAAAAGTGTCTTAAACAAAAATTGGAAATGAAAATAAAGCTTACTAGTAGATGAGGATTGAAGAGAGGATTCCAAATATATAATTTTTATGAGATTTGGTGGAGAAATGAAGGATTTATGGTGGATTTAGGGATTGTAAGGAGGATTTTTAGTGGGTTGTTGGTGTTTGAGAGAAGGAGGAGATAGATTGAGTTATGGAAGAAATGAAAATTGGAAGAGGGGACAAATGGAGGGTAGGTGGCCAGCCAAAGGCATGGGGAGATAGGTCATTTATTTACGTTTTGGTTCGTTTCGAAATTTAAATTAAAATATTCGTCGAACGCGATTTCCGAGAAAATTAAAGTTCTTAAACACGATTTTACTAAAAGATTAAGTACTCATATGCCCAATATCCAAACTTGTTTACCCAACGACCGTAAGAAATGGGAAAATCCCAATTTTACGACTTTTATCCGAAATCTATTTTATCAAAGGAAAAGGTTTAAATATAGTTTAAATCACTTTTAAACATTTCTAAACTATCAAAAATGATTACATTTCTTCAAAATAAAATAAGGTTATATTTTATCAAATAAATTTTATTTCAAATAAATTAATATTAAATTAAAATAGATTAAAATATTACTCTTAAAAGATAATAAAGATCTTCAAATTTACGGGGTGTTACAGCGACGTTCTTAGAGAAAGAATTTCTCGAGAACAAGTCAAGTAATAGAACCTTCGAGCTGTCGGAGATTCAAGAACCAACAACCGAGGAACAGATGGAGGAAGTTGTTCCTCCAACTGATGATACGGTTAATATTCCTCTGGAACCTAGGAGGTCGGGTAGAGTCTCTAATCCTCCATACAGATACATTGGTATGGTCGAGGAGAATGACGTTTTGCTCCTAGAGAGAAATGAACCCGCTACCTATAAAGGTGCCATGACCTGTTCCGACTCAAAGCTATGGCTTGAAGCCATGCAATCCGAGATGGACTCCATGTATGAGAATGACGTATGGGATCTAGTTAATTTACCTAATAAGGTAAAACCTCTACAGTGTAAATGGCTTTACAAAATAAAGCGTTCTGTAGACGGGCAACCAGATACCTATAAGGCACGACTAGTGGCAAAAGGTTTCACTCAAGTGCACGGATTGCATTATGATGAAATTTTTGCACCCGTAGTTATGCTGCATTCCATTCGGATTATCTTAGCTATTGCCGCTTTTCATGACTATGAAATTTGGCAAATGGATGTGAAAACCGCCTTCTTAAACAGTTATTTGGAGGAAGAGTTGTACATGGTACAACCCGAAGGTTTCATAGATCCTGAAAATCCTAAGAAAGTGTGCAAGTTTAAGCGTTCCATTTATGGACTTAAGCAAGCTTCTCGGAGTTGGAATCATCGTTTCGACCAGGTGATTAAAGAGTATGGTTTTACTCGATCGGTCGAGGAACCATGCTTATATATCAAGTCGAGTGGGAGCAAGATTGTTTTCTTGATATTGTATGTCGATGATATACTCTTCATTGGGAATGACATTCCTCTCTTATCTTCGGTTAAAGGATGGTTGAAGAACCATTTCCAGATGAAAGATCTGGGTGAGGCACAACGCATATTGGGAATCCGTATCTACCGAAATAGATCACGACGGACGTTATCACTGAGTCAGGAGTCTTATTTGGATAAGATTCTTGAAAGGTTCAGCATGACCAACTCCAAGAAGAGGAACCTTCCAATGACGTCTGGGATGCATTTGAGCAAGTCTCAGTCACCCACGACGTCTGAAGGGATTGAGCGCATGAGTCGTGTTCCTTATGCATCAGCCATAGGATCAATCATGTATGCCATGATATGCACACGTCCAGACGTGGCATATGCATTGAGTATGACGAGTCGGTACCAAAAGAATCCAGGTGAAACACACTGGATAGCTGTTAAAAACATCCTTAAGTACCTACGGAGGACTAAGGATAGGGTATTGACTTATGGAGGAGATATTAAGCTATGTGCAATCGGTTACGCAGATGCTAGCTTCCAAACGGATCGAGATGATTCAAAATCTCAGTCCGGGTTCGTCTTCACTCTTAATGGTGTTGCGGTCAGCTGGAAGAGTTCAAAACAGGATGTTGTAGCAGATTCTACCACTGAATCCGAGTACTATGCCGCTTCGGAAGCAGCAAAGGAAGCAATATGGATGCGTCAATTCTTACAAGGACTTACGATAGTTCTTAGTTCGAATGACCCGATCACTATCTATTGTGACAATAGAGGTGCCATCTTCCAGGCTAAGGAGCCAAAGTCTAGCAACAAGTCTAGACATGTACATCGGAAAGCTCACCTGATCCGTGATTACGTGGAGCAAGAAGAGATAGTGATTGACAAGATAGCTTCGGATGACAACATCGCGGATCCTCTCACTAAACCGTTGAATTATGATAAGCATGAAGGGCACGCTATTTCCATGGGAATTAAACGTGTTCCTGAGTTGTAGTAGTTGATTATGGATTCGATACATTATCCTTTTCATATACTATTTATAACTTCATCGTTTTATTTCATATTTTGTTTTTCATGTGGATTGTACCGACAACATTGAACGCCACAAAGTGAACTGAATTACATTATATTTTGAAGAGTCTATTGATCCAAAATACTCAAGAGGGAGGGGGGGGTGAATTGAGGATTTAAAACTTTTGAAAGCTTTTTCGATTATGCTAATGTAATTGATTATTTAAAGTTTATTGGTTAAACTTTAACTAATCAACTAACGACGGTAAGTGAAATAAACGAAAGAACGAAACAAGGAGAAACACACGGATTTTTCAAGTGGTTCAGTTTCACAAGTCGAAACCTACGTCCACTATTCTCAATTAATAAATTTAGTACCTTTCTACGGATTACAAATTTACTAACCCAACTCGTACAACTAACTCTAGCTGTAACTCAATGAGTACCGTTAAATACTCGAGTGACTAACTTACGCTAATAAGAAAGCACTAATGATTCTAACAAAGGTTCACGTTAATGAACAAGTAAGAAATCAATTACGCACTATTATCTTATAACGATAAATGAAGAACAAGTATGCGAGTTTTATGACACACGACCTTTCAAAATTGCAAATCGGTTTTTCTACTTAAAACACACGGTTTGCTTTTTAAAGATGAAAACAATTTTTATGCTTAAGGTCTCTATTTTAGATGTTGTAAATAGCAAAGTATTTATAGGAGGAGAAAGAGTAAGCTACACGATTTTGTCAAACCCTAATAGCCGAAATATTAAGATATAAAGACAAATTATATCTTCTTATTATCTCTTTCCTAAAAGCCATAAAAGATAATAAAGAATATTCTAAAAGATAGAATATAATCTTTCCAAATATTATCTTTACTATAAATTCTAAGATTATGATAAGATTTCCTAAAACAAGAATATCTTTAATCATAAATAAATATATTAAGTAAGATATATAAGATATGTAAAGATATTTTTATAGAATAAAATCTTTACCTAATATCTCCTAGGCAACACGAGATATCACGGCCCATAAGCTCGTGAATCGTGCAAACCCTAGTCTTAACATATAATTAGAATTTAGGTTTTAAGAAAGGCTACATAGAAACCCTAATTAGTAGCAAAGTCCAACTCATAAGTTGATCCATCACAATTACCAATTAACGTTTACTATAAAACCGGACCCCTCACTAAACCGGGCTTTATTATATAAATACTTTTATTAAAACATTTAAAATAAACTTTAAACAATTATAAAACAATTTTCGAAATATTTATAAGTCGTGTATAAAAACTCAGCATTTCAATGTTATAGTAGAAGAGCTATAACATTGAGCTCTTTTACTAGTAATGTTATAGCTGCAAAGCTATAACTTTACTAAATCAAGAAACTCACTCTTGATTACCATTACGAGATAATCACCTATACTATTCTAATCTTCAAGGAGATCTTCGAGTATAGGCTACGTCATCATCCAAGCTTGATTAATCTTTTAGACGAACTTCGTCTTCACATAATACTTGAATGAATCTTGAATTGCTTGATCTTGACCGAAGGCCTGAACTTCTCATGCAATTGTCACAATCCTCTTTGTTGCTCGTAATAGGTTAGCTCTAAGATACTCAACAAACGATTACACGCAACAAGTATATAGAATGTAAAACACCTTGACATCATCAAAACATAAACATATAAGCTATATGGTCCAACAAATTCCCCTTTTTTGATGATGGCAAGTCTCCTAAAATTGTGACTAATTAAGAAGTTCCCCCTCAATATAATACCGTTATCTTGATAATAAAGAGTAACGCAAGATCAAGACAAGTTTTCAGAAATCGAAACTTAAGGACTTTAAGAGACAATTGGTCTTGACAAGGAGCAAGCTTAGGTAGATGCTTACTATAGACGTTCTTTCCCCCTCTTGACATCATCGAAAAGCTAAGAACAAATCAAAAATGACTAGAATAATATAAGACGAGACAAGAGATAAAACGTCATAGGAAATAGTTATAACACGCAAAAACTATAAGCATCCAAAAGATAATTAGCATACAAACTAAGAATTAAACATGTTAAAGCCAAAGTGGGCCGAATGAACACATGTCTAATAGAACACTTGGGCCATAACCACAAGTGCATTGCCAAAATGGGCCGAATAAGAAGTTTGGTTAACACACCATTAAAGGAAATAAAAAGAAAGCTAATTAAGGTAAGGGCTAATGATGGGAAGGCAGGGGATCAAATGTTACGGGTCTTATACGGGTTCACGTAGTCGGGTCTAGTGCGGTGCTCCAAAGCATCCAGACGGTCAAACGAGCTCCGAACCAGCTGCGAAAGAGTACCAATGCTCCTTTCAAAATTAAGCACTTTCAAAGAAAGAGCCTTTGTGGCCTCCAACGTGAGAGCTTGATCGCCCGCCATTGCTTTCCCGTGCATCACCAAAGTTCCACCCTGACTCGTAAGGAAGGTGAGACGATCACCGTGTGGGAACACATCCCCACGAATTGCCTTCAGCTCCCTCTCAAAACCTGCTAACCTCTTGTCCACTTCCTCCATCCAAGAGTACACCCGAGTAGCATCCAAGCCCGAGTCTAAAGACCGAGATGGTCCAACCCGTGACAACACCGTAGCCAAATTAGTCGAATGCTCCTCGAATTTCTCCATTAAACCACTCATAAACCCCTCCAACTTTGACTCGACAGCTCCTAAACCCGAATCCACCGGGGCTTTCTCAATATCCTTTGCAAGAAGCAACTCGGGTCCATCAACAACAAGACCCATCAGCTTGATCAACTTGTCACACATACAATCCCGAGCACTAACACTGTAACTGTCAGGCCCTACAATGCGTTTTATTTCCAACAATCGAGATATCCACATACCATACGGCAAATCGATTGTGGTGCTCAATTTCTCCTTAGTTACCGTAAGACTCGTCTGAATTATACGGTGCAAGACAACACTACCCAAATTCACCTTCTGACCTTCCAACCAAGAATAAACCAAAACCATTATAGCTTCATAACTCGATACCTTATCACGGCCTCCTCTCCTCGGCACCACTGTGTTCCACAAAAAGTTCAAGAGGAACTTGATTTTTGCCGAGAGAGGACGAACCACGATATTAACTCCCTCCGTCATCTCCTCAAAATACTTCTTCACTAACAACTCCTTTTCACTCACAACATTAGACCATTCAAGACTCGGATTTAATTCGATTCCTTCATCGGGAACCGAAAAAGCAGAGCAAAAATCCGAAACAGAGACTGTAACATCAACGCCATTAACAACCGCATGCAAGACACCTTTCTTAATTGATACACTAGCAAAGAATTGTACCACCTCAACTGGGTAAATAGGACCCGAAAACTGACTAATGTGACCCCACCCTTGAAAATCAAGAAAATTAACAAAGAAAGCAAGAGCGGGAACACTAACCAACCAAGATTTCGGATAGTACCTACCACCATGAATGGAATACCTCAAAACTCGATTAACTAAGATGCTTTCATCATGAGTAAGCCGAACACGATTTAACCCTTCCTTGGTCGCGGCTTTTGAAGCATCCCTAAGCAAAGTACGAGCAACACCATTCTGAACTATCACCTCGGGTTCCTCCACAGCTTCACTATCATCAACAACTACTTTATTTTTACCCTTGAAAAGACGGCGTCTTTTGCCTTCGGACACCGATTTGTCCCGACTACGAAACAGGGGCGAGTTTGGGTTTGGTTGTGGTGAAGCACAATTCATGGAATGAGGATCATGTGGTGGTAAAGGTGATGTTTGGTTAGGAAAGGGGCGGTTTTGGTGGTGACGGGTTGAGGATCGGGTATTTTTTGCATGAGATGGATTCATGATGATGGTGATTGTTGAAAAAGGAGGTGATGGTGATGGTTTGAGTAAAGGAGATGAATTGTGATGATGGTAAAAATTTGAGAGAAAGAAAGGTATGCAAGTGGGGTTGGGTGGACGGGTAACACGCAAAGGGTAGATATAGGTGTAGGCTTAGGCTTAGGGTTAACAAGTGGAGGTCAATTGTGGTAAGTCTCTTTAATTAGGAATAGGTATTGTGATAAGTATAGGAATTTATGGTGATAAGACAAGAATGAGGAAATTGATTTGATGTAGGAAGTATGAGCCATGTATTTGAGAATTATTTGGAAGATTTTTATGATTTGGAAAGATAAAAATATGGTGTGTTTTGTTTATTGTGATAAATAATAAAGTTTGTATCCCAATTAAATTCTAAATAGCAAATAGAATATTATGATAAAAATATTTCTATAAACGAAATTATTCATGCAACGCAATATACGGACACAGTCATACAATCTTAACTTAACTAGTCAGTCATAAAAAGATTGAACAAATATAGAAACTTAGGTACCACTGATTAAACCAATTTCCAACCGTAAAGTCTCAAATCGTTCTCTAGCTAACGATTTTGTCAAAATGTCTGCCCATTGTTTTTCAAGATTACAAAAATTCAAGTTTTATATTCCCCTTCTCAACATGGTCTCGTATAAAATGGTGTCTTATTTCAATATGTTTGGTACGTGAATGTTGTGCGGGATTTTTATAAATAATTATCGCACTAGTATTATTACATAAAATAGGAATACATCCTACGTCAACACCATAATCACGTAATTGTTGCTTAAGCCATAAAAGTTGAGTACATACCAGTCCTGCAGCAATATATTCGGCTTCAGCAGTTGAGAGGGCAACCGAATTTTGTTTCTTCGAACCCCACGTGATGACATGGTCCGATAAAAGTGGCGACACCTGACGTGCTTTTTCTGTCTAGAGAACATCCTGCGTAATCGGCATCAGAATAACCGACTAGATCAAAATTGCATTCCATTGGATACCATAGGTATAAGTTGCCCGTTCCAATTAAGTAACGTAAATTTCGTTTTACGGCCGTCATATGCGATTCTTTGGGAGACAATTGATATCTCGCACAAACGCATACGCTGTAATACCCCGTATTTTATATAATCAATTAAACGGATATTATTATATATTAATTATTATACATTTTATATTACTAATTATATCGGGTTAACTGTTGAGTCGATAATTACGTTAAGCTATCGCAAGTTAATTGAGACGGGTTTTATATAGAATTCGAAAGGTGAGCTAACCCATTTGAGTTGGCCCAATAATCTGTCCAGCCCATTTAACCCTAACCCTAAACCCTAAACCTAATAGTACCCTAATCTCTATCAACCCTACTCCCTCAACCCGCCTCCCTCAACCCGCCTCCCTCACTTCATCAGCTTCAATCCCAACCCTCACGCAAAACGAGAGAGAGAGAGAGCGTGGGTGTTGGCGGCACAGCAAGGAAGACCTTAGGGTGTTTGTCGACAACCGTGGGTGGCCCTGGTGGCGGTAGAGGTGGCAGGAAAAAGGTAAGAGCAACTCCTTTCCTCTGTTTTCGCATTTTTACGTCGTGTGTTGGTGGTCATTGCGTGTCTTAAGGAGGGGATGAGGGTGGTTGGTGTCGGGGTAATGGTAATGGGTGGTGAGTGACGAGTGTAGTGGTGGTGTCATGGTGGTTTTGGGTGGTTATAGTAACAATAAAAGGCGGCGACGACGGGGAGTAGCAAACGAGTTTAAATGCGGTTTCAAAGGCGAGTTTAGATGGCTAGGTTGGGGTGGCGCCACCGTGGACTAGGGGAGGTCGAGACGGTGGTGCCACCGTTTCGGGTGCGTGGGCTGACGGCGAGCAGAGCCATGGTGGTTTGACAGGGGTTTGGTGAGTGTTGCGGTGGTGGTGACTCAAGGTCAGTGGGCGGTTGGTGAGGCTTGGCGGTGAACCAGGCCAAATGCCAGCCCTGGTTCGACTTGCCGGCGGCAGTCGACCAGGCTGGTGGTGGTTGTTGGTGGTGGGGTCGAAGTGGGCAGCATGCCTGGTGGTTGTCACGGTGGAGAGGTGGCGCGTGGGAGCGTGGGGATGCGAGTGAAGGGACGGTGGTTGTGGACGGGTTGTGTTTGTTTTGAAACGGGTTTTTTATTAGTTTAATCGTTATAATTCGTTAATCGGTCGTATTATTAATTAATTAATTTAATTCCCGAGTTGATTAAAATAATTAAAGACGGGTTTTGAGTCGGGTATTGAGTTGTTCAAATGTTGATTCGGGTTTTTCTTAAATCGCATAATTCGTTAACCCTTTAATTATCATTTTGGTTTTAGTTCCGAGTTATTTAAAATAAAATAATAATTAATTAATTAGAGACGGGTTTGTTAAAATGAAAAAGCTACTATATCGGGAAAGTTTCCATTCTAAGAAATTCTACTTTAGTAACTTTCTATTTTGGGAAGTTGGGGCAAATACTAATCGGGTTATTCTAGTTATCAGTTGGGCATAAGTTTGGTGTCGGGATTGTATTTCGGGAAAGCTTCTATTTTGGGAGATTTCTATATTTAGTAGTTAGTAATTATAAATATTATAATTGTTTTAGGTGACGGATTCGTGAAGGATCGATAATCAGATTCGTTGCTTTATTTTCTGGACTGCTTGAACTGCTTAATTGGATTTGCTGGCACGTTGAGGTAGGGAAATACACTTGTCCTGTTTTCGTTGTTGTTGAATTGTGTTGACTTGATTCCTGGTTGTTGATTTACGTTATGATTTATATACGGGAAAGTGGTTGACTGAATTGATCGTATTGAGTATGATATCACAACATCGGGTAACCAGCATGATTTTATAATTTATCAGTTCAGTGATTTATATATATATTGTGTTGCATTAATTTCTTTTGAGCATTCATATGCATTGGAGATGGAGGATGTTGTGGTGATGTGGTGTGATGATGACGATGTTGTGATAAGGCCCAGGCGGGTTCTGCAGGACTTGCCCTGGTGTCCTCAGCTGCGAGCTGGCAGATCGACTACGGTCGATATATATAGTCTACCGGGGATCGGTATGGCTGGGCGTTCCGGGTTATGAGATATGAGATATGAGTTGAGATGGAGATGGAGGTGACGGAGGAGCATGCATATCATATTTTATTGTTTCATTGTTTTCCCTACTCAACCTCGTGGTTGACCCTGTGTATTCGTGAACACCTGTGATGACCCAAATATTGGCGAGCAGACTTGACAGGTTAAGAGATAGAACGGGAGCTGGATGGGCGTGAGACACTAGATCATAAGATTTAGTAGCTAGATCATCATCTAGAAGACCTTCACTTTTATTTATGTTAGTTCTTTGTAATTTGACGTATAAGAGGTTTTGTAATAATTAAGTTAAAGTAATTATAAAATTTTGCCTTGGAGTTTAATTTGCTATTCACTACCTCGGGAAACCGAGATGGTAACAGTCCGGTTTATTAGGGAATGTCTTGCTAAAGGCTCTTTCATAAACCGGGGTGTTACAAAGTGGTATCAGAGCGAACGATCCTCAGGCCTAAACCAATGAATCCAATGAACATAGGAAGAGTCTAAATAAAATGAACCCCGGGATAGAACTGTTAGGAGCACACTAAGATAAGGTATGAGTTAGGGGCCCCCTCACACTGAACCAGCGGCCCTCTCAGTTTGACCCGGAAACCCTGAGTGTATATGAGAGAAAGGGTAGAAAAGTCTGAGAGGCCGAGCATGAAATTCATATATCGTTGCCTAAGTGTTAATCGATTGATACATTAATTATTGCATAAAAGAGTTGATGTATACCTTGAGACCCATATATTCTAACCATTCTCACAGACAACGCTACGGTAGGTATTTTGTATGAATGATGTGTTGATAGTACTACTATGACTAAGTAATATGCGGTTATGTGATCCCAAAGCCATGCTAGTATAGTATTGTGATAGTAATTAGAAACACTATTGAATTGCATGCTTATAGTCATAGCAATCGTGATTTAGATGTACGAAGTAGATCGAGATGCGAAGGAATTCTATGGTATAGATGTTTACGTAAGTACAGTGTGAGATTTAAGTTAGGATGGGTTAGTATTGATAGTGTGGTTGCAAGAGTTTGGAACATAGAAAATGAATGACTTAGTGCTGGAACTCGTTTTGTTTGATTTTACTATTTAATTGACCTTACTGCCATTTCTTTTCTGTTTATTGCCTATGGATGAAAATTTTATGAGAGATAGTCTTGGGAGTTAGTGATCGTTTGGCGTTCGTTTCGTGTTTATAGGATATACAGACTAGGAGGAATAAATATTTTAGTGAGCTGTGGTTAGGAAGTTCCTGTGCAGTAATGTTCGACCAACGATTTTGTGAAAATCCTCATTTAAATTGTATTAATAATTTTTACATAATTACAACTCCATCGATCAAAAGAGTGTACTATCAAGAGGATTAGCCGCCAAAGGGATCTCTCTTTGAATGAGATCTCAATTCCAGCGACGGTCGCGCATGGTGGATTCACAATCCACTTGCACGCATAGAAATTCAAAAAAGAATCGATCTAGTGAATGAACAACTCACAAAATCTTTCCGTCATTTTTTTTTTAGTTTTTGCTCTTTTTTTGTGTCGCATATGTTTTCAAATTAATGAGCCACGAAAATTCTTGATGTTTCTATATTAAACGGTAAATTTTGCAAACTGACCCAAGTTTTGGACCAATTGCTGTCATATGTTTGTTTGGACCAACTGAGTTGTAAAATTCTTTAAAAATGGAATTCTTGTACTTTAGACCTAATTCTTTTTCCCCTGTGTTTTTAACTCTTCGTGTTCTATAAAAATAATATGAATCAAGTTTTAATCGAACGGTTATTTATTCGTGATCTTCGAAAGTTACAACGTGAATCATGACTTGTAAAATGTGTGTTCTATGTTGAATTTTCATACGATTGTTTGGTTAATTCATGAGCCTTAGTAATGTGAATTTATAATGTCCTTATATGATGATAGTAGCACGCATGTCCGGTAATTATGTATCTTAACAAGTGACAAAATTTAAAACTTAGTTGATAACACTGTTGGCATGATAGTATGAGAAAAATGGGATAGCTTAATTTGATTCTTAATCGAGGGTGAAATGTTTATACGAGTCCAGTTGTTTGCATACGTTATATACATTTGGCATGTTGCAATATTTCTGGCGTGTTCATCATATTTGCATAGTGGTCGGATATATATAAATTTAAAACTATATTGTCATATCTTGGTAAAGTTGATGGCGTTAACAGTTAATTTGATTGTTCTAATATACTCGCATGAATAATTATAATAATTATGTCTAAATGTTTACACATGGATGATAGTAATGAGTATGTCTAAATGTTCACACATGTAGGATGCATCTAAGTTCTAATGTCTTTCATATGAGTTGTGTGCCAATAGTTATATGTATTACCTTCATCACATTAAATCATTTCAGTTGAACCTAAACCTATAACATGATAATAAACAGTGAGTTATTTCTTATTGGATATGTTCGTTATTATATTGTCATAAAATGCTATAGTGATTCTTGCAATCGTAATACGACATTTGGCATATCTATATTCTCGAGTCGTTACTATCAATTATACTCTAATAAAGATTGTTTATGATAACTATGTTGGCAATTATAATGGGATAACCCTTTTGATAGTTCACATGATATGCATTGGTTTAAATGATAGTCATTTTAGTTACATTTAATTGAGCCACGAGCTGCCTAATTATTCAAATCGTGCAAATCAGAGAAGTTGTTCAAGTTGCTAATTTTTTTTATCATAGCTAGTGTTCTACAAAGTATATGATGGCAAATGTAAAGGTTTAAACTATTTATACAATATCTTTTGTTTTGCTGAAAATGAATTATACTAAGTTGCTGGACACAATTGAATGATATGGTTGCTAAGATGTTAAAACACATGAGGGATATGGAAGTAATGTTGTCGTTGTCATAAGATCATATGTTGTTACTTTTATTGGGAAACATGTTTTCAGAATTGATATTGTGCAAACAATTTTGATAATTTAAAATATGAATGATGAGTATGTTGTTGATTGCTTAAATTCATCGGCCTAATTCGTGACTTAAACCAATGAGTGAGTAAATGGTTGTACGAACATGTCAATAAGATCCTGTGATTGTGAGGGATAGCAGTGGTAGATCTATCTTCTGTGATATGTTTACAAATGTGAGAAGTTCTTAAATTGTTTTGTTGATTTTGCTCCCACTCGTTCATAGTCTACAATTGATCATCAAATTTGTTTAGTTGTGAAAACCGTGTAAACCTTAGTTCCTTTCTTGTTGTTCCTTTAGTTTGATGTTGTGTTTTTAAGTTAAGCATGAGCTAGTAATAAATGTTACTTGTTGACAATCAGTTAATTTCTTAATAAAACCTTGTTTCGACCTCAATGTTGATGCGCAATCTCTTATCATGTATTCTTTCCTGTCTCATGTGGTTGATAATGATTTTGTTGCATAGGTATATGAAAATTGAAAAGAGGTTACGAGGACGTAACCATGTTTTTAGTTGGGTAGGATTGTAAAATCTTAATACTTAATTTGCACTTGTTTCTAGATGGTAGTTTTGATCAAGTAGATGTTTCGTTGTGGGGTACCTATGCAAATGAGTTCTATATGTTTTATTCCTACTTCTGTTAGTTGGTTGAGGTGTAAAAGGAGAGTGTAGTTAAACTACTGGTATTGAGTTATGAGTTGTGGGGCTTTTGTGCCGAGTTACGTTTACGGTCCAGTGAGACCATGGTTATTGAGTTACTTGAGTCTGAGATCGGAATTTAGATGAAAGATGACGGTGTTCTCAGGTAGCTATTAGTCGTAGTTAGTTGGGTTAAATAAAGACGAGTTAAACTTCGGGACGAAGTTTATTTTTAGGACGGCAGAATGTAACATTTCGTATTTGTTATGTTTAATTGATGTGTCAAGTGTGTGTTAACCGTGTTAGAAATGAGTGACGTCCGTAAGTACGATATGCAATACCCTTCGAGGTTTGGGGGTATGGGAGCGAACTTCGGGACGAAGTTCATTTTAAGGGGGGAAGACTGTAATACCCCGTATTTTATATAATCAATTAAACGGATATTATTATATATTAATTATTATACATTTTATATTACTAATTATATCGGGTTAATTGTTGAGTCGATAATTACGTTAAGCTATCGCAAGTTAATTGAGACGGGTTTTATATAGAATTCGAAAGGTGAGCTAACCCATTTGAGTTGGCCCAATAATCTGTCCAGCCCATTTAACCCTAACCCTAAACCCTAAACCTAATAGTACCCTAATCTCTATCAACCCTACTCCCTCAACCCGCCTCCCTCAACCCGCCTCCCTCACTTCATCAGCTTCAATCTCAACCCTCACGCAAAACGAGAGAGAGAGAGAGAGAGCGTGGGTGTTGGCAGCGCAGCAAGGAAGACCTTAGGGTGTTTGTCGACAACCGTGGGTGGCCCTGGTGGCGGTAGAGGTGGCAGGAAAAAGGTAAGAGCAACTCCTTTCCTCTGTTTTTTCGCATTTTTACGTCGTGTGTTGGTGGTCATTTGCGTGTCTTAGGGAGGGGATGAGGGTGGTTGGTGTCGGGGTAATGGTAATGGGTGGTGAGTGACGAGTGTAGTGGTGGTGTCATGGTGGTTTTGGGTGGTTATAGTAACAGTAAAAGGCGGCAGCGACGGGGGAGTAGCAAACGAGTTTAAATGCAGTTTCAGGCGAGTTTAGATGGCTAGGTTGGGGTGGCGCCACCGTGGACTAGGGGGAGGTCGAGACGGTGGTGCCACTGTTTCTGGGTGCGTGGGCTGACGGCGAGCAGAGCCATGGTGGTTTGACAGGGGTTTGGTGAGTGTTGCGGTGGTGGTGAGTCAAGGTCAGTGGGCGGTTGGTGAGGCTTGGCGGTGAACCAGGCCAAATGCCAGCCCTGGTTCGACTCGCCGGCGGCAAATGATCGACCAGTGGTGGTGGTTGTTGGTGGTGGGGTCGAAGTGGGCAGCATGCCTGGTGGTTGTCACGGTGGAAAGGTGGCGCGTGGGAGCGTGGGGATGCGAGTGAAGGGACGGTGGTTGTGGACGGGTTGTGTTTGTTTTGAAATGGGTTTTTTATGAGTTTAATCGTTATAATTCGTTAATCGGTCGTATTATTAATTTATTAATTTAATTCCCGAGTTGATTAAAATAATTAAAGACGGGTTTTGAGTCGGGTATTGAGTTGTTCAAATGTTGATTCGGGTTTTTCTTAAATCGCATAATTCGTTAACCCTTTAATTATCATTTTGGTTTTAGTTCCGAGTTATTTAAAATAAAATAATAATTAATAATAATTAATTAATTAGAGACGGGTTTGTTAAAATGAAAAAGCTACTATATCGGGAAAGTTTCCATTCTAAGAAATTCTACTTTAGTAACTTTCTATTTTGGGAAGTTGGGGCAAATACTAATCGGGTTATTCTAGTTATCAGTTGGGCATAAGTTTGGTGTCGGGATTGTATTTCGGGAAAGCTTCTATTTTGGGAGATTTCTATATTTAGTAGTTAGTAATTATAAATATTATAATTGTTTTAGGTGACGGATTCGTGAAGGATCGATAATCAGATTCGTTGCTTTATTTTCTGGACTGCTTGAACTGCTTAATTGGATTTGCTGGCACGTTGAGGTAGGGAAATACACTTGTCCTGTTATCATTGTTGTTTAATTGTGTTGAATTGATTCTTGGTTGTTGATTTACGTTATGATTTATATACGGGAAAGTGATTGACTGAATTGATCGTATTGAGTATGATATCACAACATCGGGTAACCGGCATGATTTTATAATTTATCAGTTCAGTGATTTATATATATATTGTGTTGCATTAATTTCTTTTGAGCATTCATATGAATTGGAGATGGAGGATGTTGTGGTGATGTGGTGTGATGATGACGATGTTGTGATAAGGCCCAGGCGGGTTCTGCAGGACTTGCCCTAGTGTCCTCAGCTGCGAGCTGGCAGATCGACTACGGTCGATATATATAGTCTACCGGGGATCGGTATGGTTGGGCGTTCCGGGTTATGAGATATGAGATATGAGTTGAGACTGAGATGGAGGTGACGGAGGAGCATGCATATCATATTTTATTGTTTCATTGTTTTCCCTACTCAACCTCGTGGTTGACCCTGTGTATTCGTGAACACCTGTGACGACCCAAATATTGGCGAGCAGACTTGACAGGTTAAGAGATAGAACGGGAGCTGGATGGGCGTGAGACACTGGATCAGAAGACTTAGTAGCTAGATCATCATCTAGAAGACCTTCACTTTTATTTATGTTAGTTCTTTGTAATTTGACGTAGAAGAGGTTTTGTAATAATTAAGTTAAAGTAATTATAAAATTTTGCCTTGGAGTTTAATTTGCTATTCACTACCTCGGGAAACCGAGATGGTAACAGTCCGGTTTATTAGGGAATGTCTTGCTAAAGGCTCTTTCATAAACCGGGGTGTTACAAACGCTAAACATTATATCGGGTCTACTAGCGGTCAAATATCACAGTGACCCAATCATCCCATGGTAAGTAGTTTCATCAACTGATTTACCGTTTTCATCCAATGTCAATTTCTTGTTCTCGACCATTGGAGTAGGCATAGCATGTGAATTTTCCATTCCGAATTTCCGAATCAACTCTTTGATATATTTCTGTTGATGGATCTTTATGCCTTCATCTGTTTGTTGTATTTGCAGCCCTAAGAAGAATTTTAATTCTCCCATCATACTCATCTCGAACTCGGAAGTCATCAACTCAGAAAAGTATTTGCACAAGTTTCGGTTAATCGATCCAAAGATGATATCATCGACATATATTTGAACAACCAAAAGGTCAGAACCCTCAGTTTTTAGAAATAGGGTTTTGTCGACGGATCCTCTACTGAATCCACTGTCAAGTAGAAACTTAGATAATCGATCATACCAAGCCCTAGGTGCTTGCTTTAATCCATATAGGGCTTTATCCAATTTGAACACGTGCTCCTCAAATTTGATATTCTTAAAACCAGGGGGTTGTTCAACGAAGACTTCCTCTTGTAAATAACCATTCAAGAATGCCGTCTTGACGTCCATCTAGAAGAGCTTCATTCCCTTGTGTGCGGCGAATGCTATTAGAAGTCTAATAGCTTCAAGACGAGCAACAGGTGCGAAAGTCTCTTCATAATCTATTCCTTCTTGTTGATTATACCCTTGGACCACCAATCTTGCTTTGTTTCTGACAATGACTCCGGCATCATCTAATTTGTTCCTGAAGACCCACCGAGTTCCAATGACTGTACGATCTTTTGGTCTAGGAAATAAATGCCAAACCTTGTTTCTTTCGAACTGTTGAAGCTCTTCTTGCATAACTATAATCCAATCTGATTCAGCGAGAGCTTCATTAATATTCTTTGGTTCGATCATGGATAGAAAAGAGTAGAAGGAACAGAAGTTGTTTAAGGAACGTCTTGTTTGAACACCCTTCTTAATATTTCCAAGAATATTATCCATGGGGTGTGAATTCTTGTATTTCCACTTCGTTGAAGTGCTTGGTTCTTCATCGTTATTTGAGCTTGTCCCGACTTCATTTGGTTCGGAATTAGAGGAAGTGCCCCCTGAATCCAATTCGGGTGTTGTATTTGAGCCGATTATAACTTCGGACTCTACACCTTGGTTTGGATTCAATGTTACAGTAACATCATCTATAACATTAGTTTGGGATTTCTTGTCTTGAGTCAATGGTATAGTATCATCAACTATAACTTTGCCTTTCTCCTTTTTATCTTTTGAGGAACGATCAAGTTCATCGTTTATTCCCTCAATATCATTATCCTCTAACTCCAAATCCGGGGGATCATCTCTTGAGAGACGAAAGTCGGGTTCATCCAAGTCTTCTTCCTCATCCTGTAATGGCTTATCAAACACGTTATCTTCATCAAAAATAACGTGGACACTTTCTTCAATGCAAAGAGTTATTTTATTGAAGACTTTATAAGCCTTGCTATGATCTGAATATCCTATGAAAATCGCCTCATCACTCCTAGGGTCGAATTTACTTAACCGGTTTTTACCGTTGTTGTGTACAAAACATTTACTCCCAAAACAGCGAAGATGGGAGATATTAGGTTTTCGACCTCTAGGGAGTTCGTAGGGGGTCTTCTTGAGAATAGGTCGGATTATAGCACGATTATGGATGTAGCAAGAAGTACTAATGGCTTCAGCCCAAAAGTTACGAGGTAAACCACTACACAAGAGCATTGTACGTGCCATATCTTCTAAAGTTCTATTCATACGTTAAACGACACCGTTTTGTTGAGGAGTTCTTGGTGCAGAAAAGTTGTGCCCTACACCATTAACTCTACAGAATTCTATAAAGGTTTGATTATCAAATTCGGTGCCATGATCCGTACGAATAGATACTAGATTAGTCTTATATTTATTTTGAACACGTTTCATAAGACAATCAAATTCATCAAAAGTTTCGTCTTTTGAATGAAGAAAGATAGGCCATACATACCTTGAGTAGTCATCTACAAGAACGAAGACGTACCTGGATCCTCCTCTACTCCTTACCTTCATTGGTCCACATAAATCCATGTGTACTAATTCCAAGGCTTGATTTGTGCTTACTACTCTTTTTGGTTTGAATGATGATCTTACTTGTTTACACCTTGCACACGTATCACACATCTTTTCTTGGTCGAACTTGATCTTAGGTAACCCTTCAACCAAGTCCCACTTCTTGAGTTTATTCAAGGTAAGTGAGCTAATGTGACCAAAACGTTTATGCCAAAGACAAGGATCATCAAGTGTAACTTTCATGAACGAAAAGGAGTTAGTAGGCACAGCATTTAAATCTACCATATAAACATTCCTTTTTTTGTGGCCTTCAAGAATAACGTTGCTAGTTCCTTCAATAATAATGCGACAACTATCAGTATGAAAAACTACTTTGTTACCTTTGTCGCATAGTTTAGATATGCTTAGCAAGTTATGTTTTAGACCATCCACGAGATAAACATCACTGATTGCGTGAGACTTAGAAATTTCGATTTTGCCAACTCCGATTACTTTACCCTTTTTATTGTCCCCGAACATTACTTTTCCTCCGTTGAAGGGCTTGAGTGAAAGAAACAGATTCTTATCTCTGGTCATGTGTCTTGAACATCCACTGTCAAGATACCATTGATTGTTTTCTTTCACTTTTCCTTCAGAAAGGATTAGATACAGTTTTTAGGTACCCAAGCTAAGTTGGGTCCCTTATGATTAGTTAATCTAAATACTAAGTCCTTTTGAACCCAAACACGTCTAATGACCGTTTTTCTAACTTTAGGTTTGTTTGGCTTGGGAGGAGTTCTAGGGTTAGAGTTTTCTCTAGGTCTAGGAATTTCTCTAGGTTTCTCTTGACTATTTGCCTTGTGAATAGGTTTACTGGGTTGAGATTTACAAGGGCTTTGTGAAGTGCTAGGTTTCTTAGAGTAGTCAAAGGCCATGTCATAGAACCAGCGAAATTTATTGTTCCTTTCTTCGTTAGGTTCGTTAGTGGGGATTTCCTTATCCTCGACAACTGTGTCAACAGTTTTGGCATGTTCGGCATTTTTTCCTAAATCATGAGCCTTTTTGAAACAATTGATTTGGATATGACCCGTATGACCACAGTAATTGCAAATCAAGTATTCAGGAAGATCAGCATACTTCCTTTTTTCTAAAATCAAAATCCGAAGGTGTTGATTTGCATTTGGAGTGATCTGTACGGCTGTAGCACTCATGTCCTAACCCCATCTTCATATTATTGTCAGATTGTTCGGTTAGGAAGTTTAGGACTGTTGTGCTACCTTCCCACTTGTCATGGA
Source organism: Silene latifolia (assembly GCF_048544455.1). Classification (NCBI taxonomy): domain Eukaryota; kingdom Viridiplantae; phylum Streptophyta; class Magnoliopsida; order Caryophyllales; family Caryophyllaceae; genus Silene; species Silene latifolia. The sequence goes on along the minus strand of NC_133534.1, from coordinate 50,160,177 downwards.
CCTTTCTAGCGTGTAGAAGAAGGTCTTTTAGGGTTTTAATTTCCTCTTGACATTTCGTGTGATCTACATCATTGTTCTTTTTAAAGTTGTCACGAAAGTCTTGGAATCGTTTATTAAGAATGAACACAACATCGGTGTGGTGTTTCTTAACATTAATCATATCGGTCTTAGATTCTTTCAATTGCTTTGAAAGAGAATCTATCTCTTTCTTTTGATCTAAGATCACTTCTTCATTAGATGTGACCTTAGTTTCCAAAAGTTCTTTGACTTTTCTAAGTTCTAAAGTTATAGCTTCATTAGCTATAACTTTGGCTTGAAGGTGCTTGATGTTAAGTTTTAGGTCGGAAGTTATAGCTTCATTAGCTATAACTTTGGACTCTAATTCCTTCTTTTCGGCCATAGTAGAATCTAATGTTGTAGCTTTCTCAGCTATAACTTTAGATTTCAACTTCTTAGCTTTAGTCTTGAGAGTATGATTCTCTTCTGCGATTTCGAGAATCTGTTCCTTTAGATCTTTCAATTCCAAATCCTGTTCGTGACACTTATCAAGAGATTGTTCAAAGAATTCAATTAAAGCACTTTTAGACAATTTCCTAACACGTTTTTTAAGCTCAAGGTAACTTACCTCTTCATCGTCGTCTTCATCTGATTCTCCAAGAAAGCAATAGTTTGAATGAGAATTTGTGCTTTCATCGTCACTGTTGGAAATTAGGTCAAGACTAACACTGCTGAGACAAAGGTTTGCTACTTCGTCGTCTTCAGATTCCTCGTCATCTTCTGAGTCAAGGTCTCCTCAACACGAAGCCATCATAACTTGCTTGAATTCTCTCTTTGTCTTCTCACGTTTCGTCTTGTCCTTTATCTTTTCCCATGTTGGACAATCCTTGATCATATGACCAGATTCTCCACACTTGAAGCAACCTCTATTTGCGAAAGACGACTTTGAGTCATTAACCTTTTTGTTGAATGATTTGTTGTTATTGTTATTATAGGATGATTTTGTTTGTTTATTTTGAAATATCTTATTTTTAAAGCGTCGTGCAAACAAGACAGTTTCATCCTCTAATTCAGAGTCAACTTCTTCGCTCTTTAAGGCCATACTCTTATTGCGACTTGGTTCAGCGTCATCTTTGTTAAGAGTAATTTCATGGGCCATGAGAGCACCAATGAGTTCTTGATAGGATAGGGTTTCAAGATCTCGTGATTCCTCCATTGCAGTGACCTTAGCACGCCACTTCTTAGTCAGGCTCCTAAGAACCTTTCTAGCAATGTCCTCGATGCAATTTGCTACCTAGGTTTTTCAGTTCATTTATGATGCTTGAAAACCTTGCGGACATACTATCTAGAGACTCATTAGGCTCCATGATGAATAGCTCATATTTTTGCATAAGAAAATCAATTCGGTGCTTCCTAACAATGAAAGTACCTTCATAAGCTAATTCGAGCCCATCTCATATCTCCTTAGTCGTGGAGCATGAAGAGAACCGATCAAACTCAGTAGAAGTCATTCCGTTTTGCAGAAGACTTATTGCTTTGGAGTTCTTTTCGGCCTTCTTGTAATCGGCCTCGACATAGTCCTCTTCTTTCTTTTCATAGGTAGTGCCTTCCTCGGATGCGACAAGAATTTTGTGCGGTCCGTTTTGAATAATCCTCCAGCACTCCCAATCGTGTCCTTTCACATAGTGAGTCATCATGTTTTTCCACAATCCGTAATTCTTCCCATCAAAGACAGGACACTTGAGATATTTGGAATCCATTTATCACATGATAGGCAGCGGAATATAAAACAATACGATAAATGAAAAACAAGATAGATCAGCCTCTTTGCGGTTAAGCAATCAAGAGCACGAGGCTCTGATACCAATTGAAGAGTTTATTGATCCAAAATACTCAAGAGGGGGGGTGAATTGAGGATTTAAAACTTTTGAAAGTATTTTCGATTATGCTAATGTAATTGATTATTTAAAGTTTATTGGTTAAACTTTAACTAATCAACTAACGACGGTAAGTGAAATAAACGAAAGAACAAAACAAGGAGAAACACACGGATTTTTGAAGTGGTTCAGTTTCACAAGTCGAAACCTACGTCCACTATTCTCGATTAATAAATTTAGTACCTTTCTACGGATTACAAATTTACTAACCCAACTCGTACAACTAACTCTAGCTGTAAGTCAATGAGTACCGTTAAATACTCGAGTGACTAACTTACACTAATAAGAAAGCACTAATGATTCTAACAAAGGTTCACGTTAATGAACAAGTAAGAAATCAATTACGCACTATTATCTTATAACGATAAATGAAGAACAAGTATGCGAGTTTTATGACACACGACCTTTCAAAATTGCAAATCGGTTTTTCTGCTTAAAACACACGGTTTGCTTTTTAAAGATGAAAACAATTTTTATGCTTAAGGTCTCTATTTTAGATGTTATAAATAGCAAAGTATTTATAGGAGGAGAAAGAGTAAGCTACACGGTTTTGTCAAACCCTAATAGCCGAAATATTAAGATATAAAGACAAATTATATCTTCTTATTATCTCTTTCCTAAAAGCCATAAAAGATAATAAAGAATATTCTAAAAGATAGAATATAATCTTTCCAAATATTATCTTTACTATAAATTCTAAGATTATGATAAGATTTCCTAAAACAAGAATATCTTTAATCATAAATAAATATATTAAGTAAGATATATAAGATATGTAAAGATATTTTTATAGAATAAAATCTTTACCTAATATCTCCTAGGCAACACGAGATATCACGGCCCATAAGCTCGTGAATCGTGCAAACCCTAGTCTTAACATATAATTAGAATTTAGGTTTTAAGAAAGGCTATATAGAAACCCTAATTAGTAGCAAAGTCCAACTCATAAGTTGATCCATCACAACTACCAATTAACGTTTACTATAAAACCGGGCCCCTCACTAAACCGGGCTTTATTATATAAATACTTTTATTAAAACATTTAAAATAAACTTTAAACAATTATAAAACAATTTTCGAAATATTTATAAGTCGTGTATAAAAACTCAGCATTTCAATGTTATAGTAGAAGAGCTATAACATTGAGCTCTTTTACTAGTAATGTTATAGCTGCAAAGCTATAACTTTACTAAATCAAGAAACTCACTCTTGATTACCATTACGAGATAATCACCTATACTATTCTAATCTTCAAGGAGATCTTCGAGTATAGGCTACGTCATCATCCAAGCTTGATTAATCTTTTAGACGAACTTCGTCTTCACATAATACTTGAATGAATCTTGAATTGCTTGATCTTGACCGAAGGCCTGAACTTCTCATGCAATTGTCACAATCCTCTTTGTTGCTCGTAATAGGTTAGCTCTAAGATACTCAACAAACGATTACACGCAACAAGTATATAGAATGTAAAACACCTTGACATCATCAAAACATAAACATATAAGCTATATGGTCCAACATATTTGGTTTGGTCTGTAATCGCCTACATGAGCCGATAACTCTGGCTATTATATTGTCCAGTCGATTGATGGTGGCTTTAATGAGCCATAAGTCAAACAGTTGGCTGATCGATCACAGATGCGAGCTATAACGAGACCTCGTAGGACAATAAATTGTGACAACGTAATGGAGTCCTAAATGTTTAAAAACATTCGGTGCCAGGTCGTGGATTGGACGTCCATTGTGTTCTTACAGTCGATTCTTTTGACTATCGACTGTCTCTTGAGATTAAGGCAGTTTTTGGGTGACTTTGGTTTCTTTCTCATGGTCTGCCATAACAGGAGGCTAAGCAGATTTTTTCTGGGTCATTTCATATTGTGCTTATATCTGCAGGATTCGAGTTGAAGAAAATATCCAACCTTTATCAGGTTTAGTTATTTCTCAGGGCCACTCGAGGAGTTGTAACTGAAATGCATGGCCATGCTCGAATGATGATTCGTTTATCAGTTAAGTTACTCTCTAGTCGGGGAAACCACTCTTGATATTGATCACTTGTAAAATACGACCTTTGTGAATACAGATTTTGCAAATTGTTTTACATTGCGTGGGAGAAATTTTAGGATATGAGAATCGGTTATCGCACATACACTTGTGAGGACAAGTGGGAGTTTGTTGGAGCTTGTGTCCTCCACAAATTAGTATCATAACATTAATAAATCTCTTATAGGTTCACAACGGTATATTTCGTATTTTATCAGTTGATTAACGATTACTTAATAACGGTTGGCTTGCTAGAAAGTTTGACATTATCATATAGATGACGGTGATCAACTGGTCCCTAAAAGTCACACCTAAAGGATGTGTTTGAGAGATGTGATTGTATGAAAATATAATCACATTGATGCCTGACTAAAAGTTTAGTCCAAGTATTTGACTAAACAGTTAGTCAATGCGTTGATGAGACGATTATTTAATTCAATTAAATAATATTAGCTGAGACGAATTAACTGTCAATTCGTAAATTGAATATAATAAGTTATATTTAATTATTGTATATAATGTTAGCTTAAACGAATTAAGATGTTAATTTGTAATTAAACATAAACGGTTATATTTAATAAGCAAATTATAAATATGCGATATTTATAGTTAATGTATATATTATACAATATTGTCATAATAAATGTTGACAGACTGGTATTGATAAATCGACTGCAAACTGTTATAAGTGGACTTATTAATACATGTCGATATATATGACAATTGATAAATAATACACATAATATACAATTAAAACAACAACCAAAAATAAGAAGATTATATCCTCATTTTGGTTGTTGGGAATTCGGTCAAAACCGAGAAACAGGAAGCAAATAAAAGAAAAAAATCTTTCCCCATTTTCTCTAAACCTACACGGTTTAAGAGGCCAAAGGGATTCATTTTTTACTTACTTGTTTTTTTGCTTAACCTAATTCTTTTGACCTAATTTTTCCTCTCATCAAAAATCACACAAAAACCCTAAATTAATTAGTGAATTTGGGGATCGATTCTAGCAAGAATAAAAGGGCATTTCTCATATCATCTTGGGTGCAACGATTAGGCGTATATCAATTTTGATATTGTTCTTAGGCCATATTTGCAAGGATCAAAGGTTGATTCATAATCCCTATTCTATTTTGTTTATGCAATTCATTTATGACTAGTTTTCATAGATTATAATTTCGTTATAATCCTTAATTTTAAGGGAAGTATACCGATATTTCTTACAGTAAGGGCCTCAATGCGACTTCGGGACGTCTCCCAAGTCTTTGCGGTCCACGGGTTCATTTTATTTAGACTCTATACATTCATTGGGTTCATTGGTTTTAGGTTCTAGAATCGCCGCTCTGATACCACTTTGTGACACCCCCACATACCAAGGTGCATTACCAGGACCACCCTAGCATGAGAGACCGTCACCATCTCGGTTGCCTGAGGTTAGTATATCAAAGTTACCAATCCAAAACATAATTATTAAAGTATAAATGATTAACTGGTTACAAAGTTCAAAATTCAAAAACCAAAGTACATGTGTCTAGTGTTCAACTAAAACTGAAAACTAAAAGCTCTTGACAACGGCAGCTAGACTCGAGTGATGACTCCCCATGACGACCCCATAGCTAAAGCACATCATCACCTATCATAATCTGCTCACCATCCCCGAATGGATCACCACAGATTTTATAAAACAACAACGGGGTCAGTTACTGTATAACCAAAATAAGACAAGTACAGAAAGGCAAACTGCTGATCATCACACCTCCAACTTCCGATCTCACATAGTAACTGACTACACACTAAAGTGTGTAGCCCTGCCAGATTACCCATCGCAACAGGTAATCCACACCGCTAGTGGGGGACCGCAGCCAATCCCTACCAAATCCCCGCTCATCAACAAGCGATAACCCTGTTCATTAATGTGCACACCCCTCCTGTGGCGGGTTCCACAGAGGGCGAAACAAGGGCGTGAAGTCACTCCCGCAAGTGACTCCACTCAGCCGAGGACTCGCGAACATCATCAACAACCATCACATCACCAACATCAACTCCAACACACCAACAACGATCAGCAGATAAACAATCGTACAACAATACAAACATATACTTATAATGATTAAACAGTAAACCAAGTATGGAAACCCTACCTTCGCACAACTGCAATGAGACACAAGCAAGGCAATCTAGAACGGCTCCTCTACGAAGTCCTCACCTAACAACAATCACATGAACTCCAATTACCATATGCAAAACCCCCTTTTTCCCCCAATTCATAAATTAAGACAAACCCTAAAATATTAATCAATGAAACTAATGAAATCAAAGATTTACCGACACCAACGATATAATGAATGATGAAGAAGACCTACTAACAATCCACAAACTTGAGAGAGATTTGGAGAGGATTAGAGTTACGTTGAAGTGTTTAGGTTTTGTGAAAATGATTAGAAACTGTTAATCCACGATTATATAACTCTAATCCTTTCTAAATCAAACCGCGGAAATAACACCTGTCAGACCGGATACTCGGTCGAGTATAGAGTATACTCGGCCGAGTATCCTCTACTCGGTCGAGTATAGAGTATACACGGCCGAGTATCCTCTACTAGGTCGAGTATTCCCATACTCGGTCGAGTATTCCTGGGCAGTAAACTTCCCAGAAACACACGACACACCTACTCGGCCGAGTAAGCCATATTCGGCCGAGTACAGACTTAGGAAAAACCGTAGTATTACAATCACTATTGTTATTATTATCCGTCTAAAAATATATATTTTTATATAAATTAAACCTTAAAAATATAATTTTATAAATATTAGGCTTAAAAAATGTAATTAATTAAATTAAGCAATTTAAAAATATAAAATAGAGTAGTAGAATGGCTAATTAAATTATAAATGTTAAAATAGAAAATTTGCGGGTGTTATAGTGATAGTATTGTGGAGATTGGTTGATATTGGTATTATGGGTATTGATTGTGAAGCCATTGTCGGGAGATGGTCTTCACTCCAATGTTCGCTCCTTGTGGCTCCCGTCACAAGGGGATGTGCACATTAATGATCAGGGATCGCTCGTTGCGATGAGCGGGGCTTAGGTCGCAAGGTTGTGGTCTCCCACTGGCAGTGTGGGTACCTGTTGCGATGGGTTACCTGGCAGATCTGGGCTACGGCTCAGATAATGATACTTGGAGGTTGGAGTTTGTATTGTTACAGGATTGAATTGGATGGTTATTGCTGTTGTAGTTATGTTTTTATTGTGCAGTTAACTAACCCCTTTTCTATTGTTGCCAAACTTGCGGTGATCCATTGGGGGATGGTGAGCAGATATCTAGCAGGTTTTGGTTGCTGGAGCTCTCTTGCGGGATGGATAGGATGCCACTGAGTCTAGCTTTTGTCATAGCTTGCGCTAATCGCTAGTAGACTTTATTTTATGACAGTTTGGTTGTATATACTTTTCATTTGAAGTTTTGGAGTTTGTAACTTTAATTTGCTATACTTTATATATTTCCGTTTCATTGTGGTATCTGTGATGCTTACTACCCCGGGTAACCGAGATGCTAGCATTTCCCGTTTGCTAAGGTAGGCCTTAGTAAGGCACTTTAGTAGATGAGGGTGTTACAGGCCTGGAGTTTCATGGCCCAGAGGTACGGGTTGGGCCGAGCTGACCTGCACTGTTGTACACTCCTATAATCAAGCAACGACGTACATGTTGTTAGCTTATAAACGGACACCAGCCATCAATGGTAAGATAAAAAAGGTCACGGGTACAAATCTTATCACCCCTTATTTCTAAAGTATAATATTGGTACAATGGTACATGTATGGGGAGGCTTTGCATTTACACTTTAAACCCAAAGGACATTTATGTGAGGGGGCATATTATAGTATATAGCCGATCTTGGAATTCCAACCACTCGCTGAACCTTCTGGTTGTTATGGTTGGTTTACACATGTAAATGACGATGCATTATACAAAATCAAAGCCCAACAGTGAAAAATGCCATGTAGTTTAAAAACTTTATAGCCATTTAAAGCATTCCATATTGTTAGAATATAGAAACGAATCAATTGTGATTTGTTTATTTATTCATTCCGTAATTAGATATTATTAGTTACCTATTGTATTATATTTAGTCAATAGAAGATCCCGTGTAATTAGGCAATTAGCTTGTTGATTAGGTGTATATATTCGTTCTCATAATCAATGGAAAAGCATCGATCATATTTCCTACATGGTATCAGCTTTTAGGTTAAATTGATCCATCGCTTCCGCTCCTCTCTTCTCTTCGATCTCTGCTAGTCTCGACATTTCTCTTCTCTCTCGACCTCACGTCACACCATTGTCATGACTAACAAGAAATCGAACACCTTTCATCCGGCTCTTGCCGTCACAAATATCAAGAACAGCGTTACCGTCACTCTCGGGATGGATAACGACCAATATCCCCTTTGGGTCGCACTCTTTACGAATCATGCTAAATCGAATCGCGTGCTTCATCATATAATTCCGGCTAAATCGGGTGGACCTAAGGCGCCAGAAACAGCGGAGGAATTGGAGATGTGGGAAGTTCTTGATGCTACGGTCCTTCAATGGATCTATGCAACGGTCACTATTGACCTTCTCGAGACCATTGTGGAGGCTGAGTCCACCGCAATGGAGTGTTGGAATCGGTTACGGAATATTTTTCTCGATAACCAGAATACGCGTGCAGTCACTCTTGATCAAGAGTTCTCTCACACTTCCATGTCGGATTTTCCAACTGTCGCTGCTTATTGTCAACGTCTCAAATCGCTTGCAGATCAATTAAAGAACGTCGGGGCTCCGGTTACAAATAATCGCCTGGTTCTTCAATTAGTCTTGGGTTTAACGGAGGCTTACAACGGCGTCGGTACGATAATCAGGCAAGCAAACCCTTTGCCTCAATTCTATAGTGCCCGATCTATGCTCGTCCTAGAGGAAGCAAGTATCGCCAAAAGCGCTGCCACAACGGCTGCTCAGGCGATGTATGCGAAGACCCCTGGTGATGGTTCGTCGATTCTCGGACCTGCACCATCATCGTCACAGGGGAAGGGTAAGAACAATGGGAATAATAAGAAGAAAGGCAAGAATGGGAAAGGCGCTGGTGGTGGTACGCGTGGTTCTAACACAGGGGGTTCTAGCGGCGGCGCTACTGCTGCTCCCACCCCGTCCTCTGTTCCGGCAGGACCTTGGCAATGTATGGGTTATGGCGGATGGCCCTGGCAGCAACCCAATTGGGCCTACCCTCCATGTCCCTATCCTACGGCCTCTTGGCCACGTCCTGCTGCAAGACCGTCGTATCAGCCTCGGCAACAGGCGTACACGGCAGAGAACCCGCCTACTCCGACTGACATAGAAGCTGCAATGTATACGTTGGGCATTAGTCCTCATGATCTACGCTGGTTCATGGATACGGGAGCGACTTCTCACATGACATCGGACGCAGGTACTCTTTCTTCCTTTGTTAATTCTAGCATTAATAATGGTATTCTCGTTGGAAGTGGTCAGACTATACCAATTAACGGATTTGGAAATTCTAAACTACACATTAATAAACAGCCTTTCACCCTTAAAAATGTCCTACATGTACCTCAACTCGTAAAGAACCTAGTTTCCGTCAGAAAATTTACCAAAGACAATTCTGTCACCGTAGAATTTGACCCATTTGGTTTTTGTGTGAAGGATTACAAGACGGGGAGGCGTCTAATGAGATGTGATAGTCAAGGAGACCTATATCCGGTTGTGTCGTCACCAGTTCCGCCCCACCAAGCGTCGTCTTTTATTGCACTTACACCGTCAGTATGGCACGCCCGGCTTGGGCATCCTGGATTCCCTATTTTTAATTCGCTTAGAATAAATAATTTCATTTCTTGTACCGAAATTTCGAAACAATTTGTTTGTTCCTCATGCTCTATTGGTAAAGCAGTTAAACTGCCTTTTATGCAATCTCTTACTAAGACATTCATGCCCTTTGATATTGTTCATTGTGACTTATGGACATCACCCGTCCCTAGTTCCTCTGGTCATCGGTATTATTTGGTTTTTGTTGATGATTTTACTAATTTTGTTTGGACCTTTCCGATAGCTCAAAAATCTCAAGTCCATTCAATTTATTTAAAATTTAGACAATACATTCGTACGCAATTTGAAAGGGAAATAAAGAATATTCAATGCGATAACGGAAAAGAATTCGATAACCATCCGTTTTGGGAAACGTGTGCCAACCATGGTACATCGTTTCGTTTCTCGTGTCCCTATACATATTCACAAAACGGAAAGGCTGAGCGTAAAATTCGATCCATAAATAACATTGTCCGTACTCTTCTCCTTCATGCATCCATCCCACCCTCCTTTTGGCATCACGGTCTTAGTATGGCGATTTATTTGCTAAATATTTTACCAAACAAACAAATTAATTTCGTTACTCCAACGTACTCTCTTTACATGAAACATCCATCCTATACTTCTCTACATATTTTTGGTTGTTTATGTTATCCTCTTGTACCGTCTACTACACGACACAAATTACAAGCCCGTTCCACTCCTTGTGTTTTCCTTGGGTACCCGGATCATCATCGAGGTTATAAGTGTTACGACATGAAACAAAAGAAAATAATTCTCAGTCGCCATGTTGTATTTGATGAGCATCAATTTCCGTTCCAACATACTCCAACTAGTGACACTCTTGACTATCGTTTTCTTGATGACGTAATCTCGCCTTACACCTTTGATCACATGACCAACACCCCACTTGGAAACCCAGTCGACATACCAGTCGACCCACCCACTTCCTCCTCCCCTGTTTCGCACACCAACTCCCCTGGTTCTCCCATCCTCTCGCCTGCCCCTGTTCAACCCGAACCACAGCAGCCACAGCCAACCCGTGCCCAGCCCCCTCCTCCACACGTCTCGAAAGCAGTTACACGCGGTGACCATGGTATATATAAGCCCAAAACTATATTTGATCTAAATACTACAGTAGCTATATCACCCTTACCTCGTAACCCCGTGTCCGCCCTTAACGACGTTAATTGGAAACTGGCCATGGATGACGAGTTTAATGCTCTAATTAGCAATGGAACGTGGGAATTAGTACCTCGTCCGCCTAATGTGAATGTCATTCGTTGTATGTGGATTTTTCGTCATAAATATAATTCTAACGGTTCCTTTGAGCGACATAAGGCTCGTCTTGTAGGTGATGGGAAAACTCAAGAAGTTGGAGTCGATTGTGGTGAGACATTTAGCCCGGTGGTCAAGCCGGCCTCCATCCGCGTGGTCTTAAGTTTGGCTCTTGCCAACAAGTGGTCAATACATCAATTGGATGTGAAAAATGCGTTCTTGCACGGTAACTTAAACGAAACCGTCTACATGCATCAACCTATTGGCTACAGGGACTCCCGTTTTCCTTCTCATGTTTGTCTTCTTCGCAAATCCTTATATGGCCTCAAGCAAGCTCCGCGGGCTTGGTACCAAAGATTTGCCGAGTACATTGAAAGCATGGGATTTGTTCATAGCAAGTGTGATCATTCGCTTTTCATCTATAACAGTGGTAAACATCTCGCCTATCTTCTTCTTTATGTAGATGACATAATTCTTACCGCTTCCTCGGATGTTTTGCGTCAATCCGCCATGGCTCGTCTTGGGGCCGAATTTGCGATGAAGGACTTAGGTCCGTTGAGCTATTTTCTGGGTATTGTCGTGACACCAGAACCAGGGGGATTATTTCTTTCGCAATCTAAGTATGCACTTGAGATAGTCGACAGGGCAGGTATGTCTTCGTGCAAACCGTGTTCTACTCCCGTGGATACTAAGCCTAAGCTTAGTTCGGTCGCTAGTCCTCCTTGCAGCGATCCCTCCCTCTACCGTCGTCTCACAGGAGCTCTTCAATATCTTACGCTGACTCGTCCGGACTTGTCCTATGCGGTTCAACAGGTGTGTTTGTTCATGCACAATCCGATGGAAGTGCATATGAATGCTCTCAAGCGAATCCTTCGATATGTAAAAGGCACTCATGCGTATGGCCTTTTCTTTAGTGCATCACCGACGTTCTCCTTGACGACGTATACAGACGCGGATTGGGCAGGGTTCCCGGACACGCGTCGGTCCACCAGTGGGTATGCCGTGTTTTTGGGGGATAATCTGGTGTCATGGGCCTCCAAGCGACAACCCACATTGTCTCGTTCTAGCGCCGAGGCCGAGTACCGTGGGGTTGCGAATGTGGTATCCGAATCTTGTTGGTTGCGTAATCTTCTCTTGGAATTACATCGCCTCTTGTCAAAAGCAACTCTTGTGTATTGTGATAACGTTAGTGCCATATATCTTGCTGGGAATCCGGTCCAACATCAACGCACTAAACATATCGAGCTCGACATTCATTTCGTGAGGGAAAAGGTTGCTAAGGGTGATGTTCGATTCCATCACGTACCGTCTCGTCATCAACTCGCGGATATTTTCACGAAGGGGCTGCCTTCGGTTCTATTTAATGACTTTCGGGACAGTCTTAACGTTCGCTCTCCTCCCGTTAAGACTGCGGGGGTGTGTTAGAATATAGAAACGAATCAATTGTGATTTGTTTATTTATTCATTCCGTAATTAGATATTATTAGTTACCTATTGTATTATATTTAGTCAATAGAAGATCCCGTGTAATTAGGCAATTAGCTTGTTGATTAGGTGTATATATTTGTTCTCATAATCAATGGAAAAGCATCGATCATATTTCCTACACATATATCTAAGAGCTAATAACATTGATGTAGCTACTTACTCCTTTTGAAATTGCGTTAAGTCGTTATTGTATCATGGAACTATGAAAGACACAATAAGTATAGATGAGCAATTTAAAAATAATACAAACTGCCCCGTGCAGAGCACGTGCAATCCACCTAGTTACAATAGTATAATTGTGAAATGGAGTTAAACACAATTCTTTTAGTGGATAAATGTTGTTACTAAAAAGATCTGTTTTATGATAAATTTGTGTAAACCGCCTTACACAAGTATTTTTGATTATTCAAAGGCATTTGGTTTAGTATAATTTAAAGGTTAAGTTGATAACTTGTACCTAGAATAACCCGATTTTTCAACTTATACTTAAAGATAACTTTACCCTGATTACTTTACAAAAATTTACCCTGATTACTTTGACTTCATCGTTGCCAATTTGGTTGCGTCATACATACTATTTCAGATACAAGTTTAACACACTCAAGTTTCGGACAAATTTTTGAGTTACAATACAGAGAGATAATTTGACCTAAATAATGTGACAATAAATAAAATAAATAATGTGACAATATACTACGTACAAATACTCTAAAAAATATGGTTTATCATCTGTTTTGGAAGTTAAATGTCCTGATGGCGAAAGCAAAGATGAAGGCAAAGAGGACCGCAAATCCAGCAACAATAGCAGCAACTTCTCCAAGGAAATCATGATGAAATCCAAAGTAGCTCTTGAGAAACTCTTCTACTGTCGGGTTGGCAGGATTGTCCACGAGTATCTCCTGTATGTCCCCGAACTGAGAGGTTACTAACCCGTACAAAGTCCATGACACCGGGCAAATATAGTAGTACCATCTCCACCATATGGGTATTTTCTGTTTCATTACCAAGCATAGCATTAGATTTAATACCGATGCCCAACTTTATGTTGTAACTTAGTGTTTTAGTAATTTCTAAACAAGTAAACTATGCTATAAGGTAGGTAGCTACAAAGACAATAACTTTACCGCCCAAGTTGGTTGATATGACTCAAAACTCAATATTACATTTCAGCCGACAAGACCCTGTAAGCTAGTAAAAGAAGCTACAAGGTAAACAAATGGATTACACTTGGTTGGTCTTGTATGAAAGTATGAAACAACCTCATTATATGAAACGGTACGAAATTTAAATTAGTAACAGACATTAATCGTAAATAAATAAGGTAGGTATTACGAGTCTGCCATCATGGGAAACTACTCAAAAATATTTACATTTTAACAAAAGGTCAATTTTCAAAGTAACTGTTGGGGATAAAATTCACAAATTTTATTAGCAGGACACGTGGCACAAATTGACTGGACAATCGCATGACTTGAGGATCGCTGAGGTGGCAATTAGAAGACCATTAGATTATCTTGAAGAAACACACGCAAGTGGCATGCATAAATCATAGTAGGAGAAAAAGTCAAAACAAACTGTTCCTATTTTTCAGGTAACGTCTCCTGGATCCTAGGAGCCTGACCCGGAGGAACCTGCTGCAGCCAAAACCCTAGAAGGATAACTATAAAAGGGAGGAGCATATGTTTGAGGAGATCATTCTCTAGTCAACGGTTAAAAAATAAACACCATTGTATTTCCTTACTTGCTGCGAAAATCTTGAAAGTGATAGTGAAAATACTTGGCGGGATTCCGACTCCCCCCGCGGTTGTTCCCACAACGGGTTTTCCGCGTCACCAAAATTCCTCCGTGTCATTTTTCTCCTTTCGTTATTTTCTATTTTTGCTCATCGATTTCTTTACTTATTCGAAGTCACAGACGATCACTTTGACCTCACATATTAAAATCTAATTGGTAAAATTTACCCAAAACAATTTGGCGCCCACCGTGGGGCCTCAGTGATCAATTTCTCATAAAGTCGAAATTAAGCAATCCGTCCGTCATCATGTCCGGATCCAGCGCGAGTTCGTCTAGCACCCAGGGGGTATCCCCTCAATCCTCTGGGGGAAGACCTCTTCCAAATGAGCACGGGATCGATCCCATCGTTCCGTCGGCGACCGTCCGATGGCCCTGGCCAAGACCTCCCGAGAGCCATGCCACCGCCTTTCAAGCCACCCCAAGCGCCTAAGGCATCGGCAGCACCCGTTGTTACGAGATCTAGCAGGAAAGCAGCCCAGCAGACCCGTTTCGGAGATCGCATCAGGAGGAGTCCTGAAAAAGTCAGGAGCCTCATCACCAGATCCAATGCGAGTGGTGTTGGAAGGAATGGATACCCTGCATCGAGCCATCGAAAGCCTGAGGAGAGACAACCAAGACCTCAGGAACCAGATCGCAACAGTAACCAGGACCCCGTCAGCCGCACTGCCTCCACCTTCTGAGGCCCCAGTTCCGGCTACCAACGCGGGTCCCAGGCAGATTCCATCGGAGTTGGTCACCAGACTGGATCTTGAAGGAGTACCACCCAGAGGAGCCATCGAGCCTAGCGGATTGGGATTCCTGTCTTTTGATCGACCGTCTAGCTTGCAGCCAACACCAGGTAGTGTTTTGTCTAACAGTCAGCCAGGGACTAACTTGCAATCTTTTGCAGGAACCCCCATCCAGCAGGTGGCAGGATGGAATCCAGGACCCAGCACCGGTGTAATGAATCCAGCAAGCGGATACTTCTCTGGAGGAACCTGGGTGGGAGGAGCCTCTTCTCAGCAGGCACCAGAATGGCAACCAGGGACCATCGTCCACGCAACACCCTTGGCAAGTCAGCCAGGCAGTCAATTCCCAGGAGGAACCTGGCTGGGAGGTATGTCTGGTGGCTCTTATCCGCCTGTCCCTAACCCTCTTGCAGGAACAGGCAGCTTGCTGGAGCAGCAATACCAGGAATTGAGGGACCTGATGTACAGGATTCCGGGCGTAGCACGACCCCTGGAGAAGGTAACACGAGACAGCTACGCAGACTCCCCTTTCGTGGATGAGATAGCCCTTGTCGGCGTCCCGAAAGGATGCGTGCCGCCAGCAATGACGCTCTACGATGGAACCACGGATCCTCTTGACCATATCAACCACTACAAGCAAAAGATGATGGTGACCACCGCGACAGGCTCCTTGAAAGAGGCCTGTATGTGTAAAGGGTTTGGGTCCACCCTATCCGGAGCTGCCTTGCAATGGTTCGTCAGCCTGCCCAACAGGAGCATAACCTGCTTTGCCGACCTAGTCAATGCCTTCCACCAGCAGTTTGCCAGCAGCCGCAAACCAGAAAAACAAACCAGCGACCTATATCGGATAGTGCAGGGACCTGAAGAGACTACCAGAGATTTTCTAAACAGGTTCAACAGGGAGAAGGTGGCAATCCCCCGGTGCGACATAGCCACCGCCATACAAGCTTTCCGCCAAGGGCTGCACCAGGACTCGGACTTATATAAAGATCTGACCAAGTACCCATGCACTACCTTCGAGGAGGTGCAAGAAAAGGCAATTGCAGTCATGCGGCTGGAAGAAGATGCAGGGCCCAGGAGAGCAACTTATGGCGTAGATCCTACATCCAGAAAGGCACCTGTAGAGAAGCAGAATGAAAGAGCCAAACCCTACAGCAAACCTGTGAATAAAGTATTAGAGGGCCCAGGAGGAAAAAACAACTCAGAGCCACCTCCGAAAGTAAGTGAGTATAAATTCTCAACCAATCTTGCAGGTGTACTCAAGGCCCTAAAGGAGATCCGAGGAGCCAGATGGCCCAGGAAGCGGACTGACGAACGTCCTAACGATAAAAGAGACTCCAGTAAAAGGTGCGAATACCATGATGACATCGGCCACGACACCGACGAATGCTACACCTTGAGAAAGGAAGTCAAATTCCAGTACGATCGAGGAAACCTGGACCACCTACTGCCAGGAGGCTCCACCAAAGTTCATTCCACCAACCAGGTTCTGCCTACTCCTCCACCTGTGTGCACTAGAATTGTAAATGTTATTACAGGAGGCTCGGAATTGTGCGGCCTGACCTATTCAGCAGCCAAAAGACACGCCACACAAACCAAAGGAGATAAGCCAGAGTTTTCCTGCAGAGTCAGCCGCCAGGACCTCCCTGCAGTCACCTTTGATGAAACAGACGCGCAAAATGCCCCAGAACAACACCACGATGCTCTGATCATCACCCTCCCCATAGGAAACTGCGAGGTACGGAAGATCCTGGTAGACACAGAAGCTCCGTCAACTCGATTATCTTTGGAAACACTAAAGGTCATGGGGTTCAGCGAGAAGGACTTAGCAACAAAAGAGATACCTCTAGTCGGTTTTAGTGGCGAAACGAAGCACTCTCTGGGAGAAATCGTCATCCCGACCTATGCCAAAGGAGTCAACAAGCAGGTAAGATACTTGGTTATCGATGGGCCCTCTACTTACAATGTGATTCTTGGCAGGCCCTGGATCCACGAAATGAAGGCGGTACCTTCGACTTACCACCAATGCCTGAAATTCCCAACGCCTTGGGGAGTGCAAGAGATACGTGGGGATCAGGAGGAAGCCAAGAATTGCTACAAGATAGCCCTAAAATCAACAGCCAGACCGCCAGCATAGCAATTACAGAGCCAGAGCATCCAGGAAGAATACGTCGAGCCACCTCAGGCAGAGCTAGACGAGGTCAGCCTGGATGAGCCGCAACGAACGAACCATACTCATCGGGTCGAATGCACGCACAGTAAAGTCCGTCAGGAACTTGTTCAATTATTGAGAGCTAACATGGATTGCTTTGCCTGGTCCCACAATGACATGGTAGGTATAGATCCAAGTATCATAACACACAAGCTGAGTGTGGACCCAAGCTATAAGCCTATCCAGCAGAAGAGGAGGAAGATTGCTCCAGAGAGGAACCAGGTCATAAACCAGGAGGTAGACAACCTGCTCGCTGCTGGAAAAATCAGGGAAGTAAAATACCCGGAATGGCTATCTAATGTGGTGGTAGTTCCGAAAAAGAATGGCAAGTGGAGGGTTTGTGTCGATTTTACGGACCTAAACAAAGCTTGCCCTAAGGACCCGTTCCCGCTGCCGCACATAGACGCTATGGTGGATGCCACAGCAGGCCATGAAATGCTCACATTCCTGGATGCTTGGAGTGGCTACAACCGATCAAGATGCACCCGATGACCAAGAGAAAACGGCATTCGGTCGGAGCGAGGTATCTATTGTTATAACGTGATGCCCTTTGGTCTAAAGAATGCGGTTCCACCTACCAGGGGTGGTGAACACTATGTTCAAAGAACAAATAGGCCGAACCATGGAGGTATACATCGACGGCATGGTGGTGAAATCAAAGCAAGCTGCCCAAAGACGTTGAACATCCGGGCGACACTTTCAAAGACCGAGAAAATATGAAATGAAGTCAATCCCTCGAAGTGCACTTTCGGAGTCTCCGGTGGGAAGTTCCCGGGATATATGGTCACGCAGAGGGGGATAGAAGCCAAGACCGATCAAATCAAAGCCATACTCCGGCTAGAGTCACCTCAAAAGCCGAAGGACGTGCGGCGTCGACGGGACGGGTAGGCGCTCTCCGAACAGATTCATAGCAAGGTCCTCGAGACAGTGCAGGTTGTTCTATGACATCCTAAGGAAGAGCCGAAGTTCAAGTGGACGGAGGAGCATGAGGCGGACTCAACGAGCCGAAAAGATATCCGAGCACTCCACCACTCCTATCAAAACCGAACACGGAGAGCCCTTGTCTTTGTACCTCTCGGTGACGGAGGTGGTCACGGTGCGGTGTTAGTTCGAGAGCAAGAAGGAATGCAGCATCCAGTATACTATGTCAGTAAGTCTCTGCTACCTGCAGAGACCAGGTACACCTCACTCGAAAAACTTGTACTTGCGCTGGTGACAGCCTCCTATAAATTGCGACCTTATTTTGAATCCCATACTATATCTGTGATAACTAACTACCCTCTTAAGACTATAATGAGGAAACCAGAGTTATCAGGAAGAATGGCCAAATGGTCCATACACCTGAGTGGCTACGATCTGAAATTCGAACCTCGGACAAAGAATCAAGTCCCGTGCTCGCGGACTTTGTCTCCGACTTTTCCCCCTCCCTCCGGATGCGGTGAGAAGGAAAAATCCTCACTCGGAGGAGGATAAAGGAGAGCAAGTATGGGAGCTGAATGTAGATGGAGCCTCAAATATGAAGGGAGCAGGAGTTGGTCTGGTCCTTAAGTCACCTCAAGGGGACCAGCTGGTCCAGGCAGTTCGGTGCGAATTCAAAGCTACCAATAACGAGGCAGAATACGAGGCCTTGATCCTGGGTCTGCAGCTGGCTCTAGATCTAAAAATCAGGCACCTCCAGGTATACAGTGACTCCCAACTCATCGTGAATCATGTAAATAACTCTTATGCAGCCAGGGACCCCACTATGATGGCCTACCTGGAAATAGCGCAAGCATTAAAACTCAGGTTCCAGACCTTCAACATCAAGCAAATCCCCAGGGACCAGAACGTGGAGGTTGACGCCCTAGCCGCCCTGGGGGCAACATTCAAGGCAGGTACAATCTCCACCGTACCTATCGTCCACGTACTAGAACCTGCAATATCAAAAGCAGAGCAAGGCAACGAAGGCACAGCTGGCTCACCACAATCACAGGAAAAAGAGGTGTTAACAAACACCGCCACCCCGGGAGGAGGTCAGAGACTGGAGGAAGCCTTATCAAGAGTGGTTGCAGAATGACACACTTCCAGCAGACAAAAAAGAGGTAAGAAGCTTTAAAATGCGAGCCTCCAGATTTGTATTAATTGATGGTGTCTTGTTCAGGAAATCCCACGCAGGACCCTACCTGAGGTGCCTGGATAAGGATGAAGCCCAGGCTGTTTTGCATGCTATCCACAGTGGTGAATGTGGAAACCATGCGGGGGCGGCCTGTCCAACAAGGCCCTCAAGCGGGGGTACTTCGCCCACGATGCGCAAGGATGCTATGGAATACGCGAAAAAGTGTGACGCCTTTGCCAAAGGCATGCACCGATCGACCACCACCTGCGAACCTCTCGCACCCGCTATTTCTCCCTGGCCCTTTATGAAATGGGGAATGGACATAGTGGGACCACTGCCCAAGGCACCAGGAAACAAGGTCTACATGCTTGCCATGACGGACTACTTCTCCAAATGGATAGAGGCGGAATCATTTTCCCAGGTTACCGAGGCCCAGGTGATATCTTTTATTAAACGCAACATCATCTGTAGGTTTGGTATTCCATCTGAAATAATATGCGATAATGGGTCCCAGTTTATTGGCAATAAGACGAAGCATTTTGTGCTAGTTGGAATATTTCATTGCGAGTCTACTCCCGAAACCCTCAGTCCAATGGCCAGGCAGAGTCCAACAATAAAATCATAGTGGAGAACCTGAGAAAGAAGCTGGAAGAAATTGGGGGTAAATGGGCAGAGGAGCTACCACTAGTCCTGTGGGGCGACAACCACCCCTAAAGTAGCAAGAACAGGCAAACTCCTTCACTGGTGTTTGGGGTGAAGCGTTTATTCCTTCAGAGGTTAGGGTTCCTACACACAGATACGGATGCCTGACAGAGGAGCGGAACTAGGTGGAAATGGCAAGCAGTCTAGACACGGTGGATGAGCTCAGAACCAGCGCCCAGATCAGGATGGCCTCATACAGGCAGACAGTGGCCAGGAGCTACAACAAAAATGTAAAGGTCAGGACCCTGCAAGTAGGAGACTTGGTCTTGAGGAAAGTTTTCCAGAACACTAAAAACCAGAAAGCAGGCAAATTTGCCTACAATTGGGAAGGACCGTACCAGGTGGAAAGTATCGTCGGAAATGGAGCCTACAGGCTCATGACAATGGAAGGGCAAATGGTCCCTAGATCGTGGAATATCATCCACCTAAAGAAGTATTTCATATAAAGCGACCAGAGCAGTCAGCAACCAGACATGCAATACGACCCCACCAGGTTCCAGGTTTTGCAAAAGTGTCCTTTTCATTTCTAAGAGCTTCAATTTTTCAAATAGAACCTTAAAAATCCTTTTCTGAGCTTCCAAATAAAACTTTTGACTTCAAGTTATCAAATTGCAATCAAAATTTCAGTACGCCTTAAGCAAATTTAAAATCTAATTGGTAAAATTTACCCAAAACAGTAACCCATCTAATACTTTGTTGGGTTCTTTATGTTGATGATAACATGCCCATTTGATTTGTGTCATCTTAGTTTACCTTTTCAGGATATATGATCATATCAAGCATGGATTAAGAAGTGTTGAAGTTGTTATTAATCCCATTGTAATAAGTCATGTGTCATCTAATGTACAAGTGAGAAAGTAGAGTATATTAGAGTAATAGAAACAGTCCAGATGACTGTTGCTTTTACAAGTAAACAGCTGCTTGGATTGTTGCCACAACTCGAGAAACTTGAAGTCCCTTTTATCTTTCAAAAGCTTTCACGTGACTTTTATTTTCAAAAATAAAAAATCAGATTTTTATTAAGGAGATGGTATTCATTAAAGAGTGGTTTGAATTATCTCAAAATGTTTCCTCTTTATGCAAATTCAACCCTTTGGTCCTTTAAGAAAACAAAGAATGTTTTTTGCCATTTTAGTGTCAACTTGTCATCATGTGACTTGTCTTTTCTCTCTTTGTTTTCTGAATTTGCAAGAGCTTTTAAGGATATATTTCAAACCATCTTTCTCTATTCTTACCTTTGCAAAAGAGGCCTTTTTGGTGCAAGTTTTGGGTGGTTGCTATTGCCCTTCACATGTGAGGTCTTTGACCCTTCAAAACCCTAGCAACCCCTTCACTCACCTCCTCTATATAAACCGTGCATCCTCTCCATAAATCCTCAAGACTTTTCTGAATTAATTCTTTCAACTTTGCAAATTATTTTTAAAAGCTTAAAAATCGTGTTTGTTTGCAAAATCCTTTAAAAGTCTTCAAGTGTCTTCAGTTTCTACGATCGTGGCTCTTTTTGCTTTATAATACTAAACTCTCTTGCTTAAGAATTGTTGATCTTGTAAAAGTTGTCCATCTCTATTCTTTGTTAAGAATATGTTAGTGGAAACTTGATCCTATAACATTCTAAGTGTGTTAGTAGAGTTTAGGACGGAGTAGTCTTTAACTCTTTGGCAACCGGAGTAGGTTGTGAGTTGTTGAGTTCTAGGACGGAGTAGTCCTTTAACTCTTGGCAATCGGAGTAGATTGCGAGTTAGCTTGTCATAAAAACGGAGTAGTTCTTGTACTAGCTTTGCAACCGGAGTAGGTTGGCGTCTTTTATTACAAGGGTCTTTTAGTTGTCGGAGTAGATCACTAAAGGAAAGTAATAAAAAGGTAGATTGGACGTAGGCACTTGAGTATTTGCCGAACCAATTCAAAAATCTCGTGTTCATTGTTTTTACTTTATTTCCGCTGCAATTTACTTTGTTTGTTTGTTTTGTTTCGCTTAACCTTAGAAATAACAGATTCATCATATCTTTGTCGCATTTGGTCTGCAATCATACTCCACAAACCGAGACAAATAGATACGATCGAACGATTGTTGCTTTCATACTTCAGCAAACATTCATCGTGATACTTGTTCAATCTTTCAATATTATTCAAAGTATCCTCTAATCTCTTTTGTTCACTTAACTTACTTTAATTCAATAAAGTTGAAGTTAAAATTTTTAAAAGGGTACCTAATTCACCCCCTCCCCCTCTTAGGTACTTGAATCCATAAACTCAACATACTTGAAGCCTTTGAATCATATACTCGTACTGTAAAATAGTAGTAACAAGTAATCAAGCATAGTATAGTAATGAATAATGAGAGTAGGTGTGTAAAAAGGGATTACCGGTTTGGATATGAGGAATCCAGAAAAAAGGTTCCAAATTCCATAAAAGGCGGAAGCAATGATGGGGGCAACATGGTGGTTGGGTGTGATGGCCACGGTCATCATGCCATAAAAGGTGAAATAACAAAGGGTGAAGAACATGAAGAAGAGGTACCATAAGAACTTGGCTGCTGTCCATTCAAACCCTATCATGGCATATACTATGAGGCCATATACTAATGCTTGCACAAAGATGTATGGTATCTCAATCAATGCCTGTCACCAAACACAAATGTTATGACAAAATTACCTTAAAACAGCAATTCTAATAATGATTTAACAGGAAATTTCACACTCGCTTAGACCATCCCCAAGCAGTGGTCGCGCTAACTAGGTCGCGACTCTGAGCAAAAGCATAAGGTAAAGCTAAAATTTGTGCAGATACCTGAGCAAAAGCATAAGGTAAAGCTGAGTACATTCCTGCAGCTTTTTCTCTATAGAACACTGTTCTTTCTACAGCAACAACTGGTTGAACTGACGCTGCATTTTGCACACCGATAAATAGCACAGCAGCGTACATAGAACCCATTGCATTGAATAGATCTATAGATTTTTTTCTGAACATAGACAAAATACAAATTCAGCATACATTTCTCACTAGTAAATCTTTAATAAATTTAATCTTCCTTGCTAATTTTTATCGCTAGTTAATCTTGAAGAAATCATTTTGACCATTAATTTACTACATTTTCTAGAGGGTATTTTGGTATGCATATCCTCAAAATTTACCCCAAAGTGATGATATAGTCAATTGGTTTGAGTGGCCCAAAAACGAATATGTATTTGAATCTAAATGAAAATAGCAAGTACTAATTCTCTTTGATCAGGATTTCTTGTATCAGAACGTACGTTTTGCCTCCAAGTTGCCAAAAGATAGTCCCGAACAATATAGCAATCATGGTGGTAAAGAGAAATCTGATGGCGGTGTACATGGGATTACGCCAGTAAGACCAGTGCTGTTTCCACAAACAAGCCATAGTTTGTACCATGAAAGGTTGGGAATACTGAGTGTTGAAATGAAGGTCTTTTGAACCAGGTCGAGGTCTTCCTACCTCTTGGATCAGTGCTTTGTTCCTCCTGTAACCAAAATCACCCGGCATCAGGCACAAGTCTCACGCTGTCCTACTATAATTTTCTTATACATGTACAAAGTTTAGGGATGACAACAGATTCTACTTTGTCTAGATCCATTGGTCCAATGGTTGGTTTGGATTTTAAAATTTTGTATTTTATGGATCCATTTGTCTACATTCTCTCTTTCTCCTTCAATGTGGGACACTCACATGTGGGTTTATATTCCAACAACATGAGAGACATGTCCTACAAACAAAACTAAAATTTGACTCGTTCGGGTTGGAATTGTTGGACACTCGGACCCTATCTTGACGGAACCTACAGATCCAGGTCGAATATGGATTTATGCTAGTATTTACAGATTTGAATCTGGATTACATAGGATCCAGTTTAAATCCGGTTCATTGTCATCCTTGGTTAAATATTTGTTAGAAATACCTGTACAGGTCCGAATTTTTGTACAAATCTGCAAAATCTACTCCAAGAGTTAGCTCTTGACCTGGTGTTGAGACCTCCAACATCCAGGTTGCTGGATTATAACCATTTGTGATTTTCTGTACTCCTTGAATACTCTGTATCAAGTAGACCAGTCAAATTCTGACTCGACTCGTAAACCTAACCCAACTCGTTTTTCTAGAGCCAAGACCCGAAAATCTTGACCCATTAGAACCGAATCCAAAATGACCTCTTAATTTAGGTTGAAATCTGACCCCAACTGGTTGACCCGTTGGGTCAAAGATAAATTAAGAATTTTATTAAAGTATTAATATATATATATATATATATATATATATTTCCTATTTGAAAAAATAATTAAACAACTTTTAGTATTAGTAATTTAAATTACAAACACAATTAAATATCAATTTTATAGAACTTTTATAACCTTTAATAATAAAAATAATTATTGAAATAACTTAATTCTATAGTTATTATTTCAATATATAACTAATGTAAGCATTGAATATGATTAAATTATTAATATCAATATATTGAATATGCTTTAGTTTTAAAAAAAAAAAAATTAGATTTGAAAAAATAAAAGCGTTAAAAACTAAATTTTGACCCGTATTCTGACCCTTATCCGACCCGTACTAACCTGACCCGACCCGTATGACCCAACCTATTCGACCTGTTTGACAGGTCTAGAACTATCAAGCATGTAACAAATCACTTAAATGCATGAATTCAAGTGCAAACTCTACTTAAATCAAGCATAAAAATCACAAGTTAACCTCAAAGTAATTGATGAGATCACAAGATTGTTGTCCTAATGGCCCAACATATATTTCCTGCCCTCCTCTCTTCATCAAAAATAGCTGCAACAACCACAATAAAACTTTATTTACTTTTTCTAAAGTATGATGAATGATTTGATCAAGATGACAGATCCCTTTTAAAATTTAGTGGAACCGATTTTTACCTCATCAAAAGCCTCAAATATGTCAATGCTAGGTTGGTGAATGGTACACACAACAGTTCTTCCTGTATCGACTGTGTTTCTGACAGTCCTCATCACTATAGCTGCAGCTCTTGCATCAAGCCCTGAAGTTGGTTCATCCATGAAAATGATGGACGGGTTTGCAACTAACTCGACTGCTATTGTAAGCCTTTTCCTTTGTTCGGTTGACAACCCACTCACACCAGGTAACCCTACTAGTGCTCCCCTCAATGGGGCTAGCTCAACTAGCTCCATCACCTCCTCCACAAACATCTACTTGGACAAAAGTAAGTTTTTAAGTATAGCATTTTGTATAATGCAATAAGATAAATATACGAGGTAAGACTTGAATACAATTTTTAACATGCGAGTTATGCGAAAAGCGACATTATGAATTTCAAATGTAAAATACATTTGTTCAGAATTGTTAACACTTTAAAAAATGATATGATATCTTTTGAGGCGTCTCATACAGTGAGACAGTCTCATGCAGAAATAGTTGGATCCACATATTAATAAAGAACAATCAATACTAACCTCTCTTGTTTGAGGATTGACATCAGAGGATAAACGCAACCAGGCAGAGTATAGCAAAGATTCGTAGACAGTTACATAGGGAGAGTGGATATCATTTTGCTCACAATATCCTGAAATTCTAGCAAAAGTTTCTTGCTTCTTAGGATATCCCGAAATTGTAATGTCTCCTTTAATGTAACCTCCAGTTTTCCTGCCAGCAAGAACATCCATCAGAGTCGTTTTCCCAGCTCCACTGACTCCCATTAGAGCAGTAAGAACCCCTGGCCTAAATGCACCACTGACGCCTTTAAGAAGCTCCAGCTTATCTTCAACCACACCCTGTGCTTTCATTTCCTGGTTTTAAAAGTATTTCAGGTAATTTTCAGATAGCGTTCTGATGTTATATATATATATATATATATAATGACACATGTATCAGACGATGTCAAATGTAAGACCACACAAAATAAGGGTTAATGAGTTGGCCTCAAATGTAAGAAATCTTATACTGGTATGAATTTCTGAAATTTACAAGACAGTTGTATTGTTTGACCCTCAGTTACTAGCATAGACTTTATATGTTTACCTGTGGCATGTCGACTGAATATTGTACTTCACTGAAAGTAATCGAATGTTGCTCAAAAGGAAGAACCATTCCCTTTTTCTTAATTTCTTGAGCTGCTTGAACAACAATTTCGCGTCCATTTCCTACAAGTTAAAGTAATAAGGCCATTTAGAATTGCCTTAGATTTAAACTATGTCCACTATTTATTCACTCTACAATAATGTTGTCCAGCATATGCCAAATTAAGGGGGTCAGTACCGTTTGTGTCGTTCTTCTTGTCATCATCATCTGGGATTGCTTGGGTTGTCTTGTATGCTGCATAAGAGCATGGTGCAATATTAGTTGAAAATCTACGACATGACCTACGGATTTGAAGGTGCTATTCCATAACTACTATGTGTGTCAAATGTATGCAACCCTACTTTCTCCTGAAAACATACAACGGTTCATCGCATGTCGATGACCCATAATGACAATTATCGAGATTCAAGAATTGTCACTGACTGCTAAATCCAGATATAAAGAAGCGCAGACAATTTCAGTCCAAAAGAACAGGGCCTTTAGCAAGGTGTAATAAATGTGAGATATGAAAATTTCAGAAGGTTGTCCAGAGTTAGAAGGCGACATACGGCTGAGTACAGCAAGAGCAAGAGTATAAACAATGTTGAAGAGAAGAGTAAATCCAACTAATGCGCCTGCTGCTATCCAATACCAATATGCGTGAGTGGGAAAGCCTCGACCCTTTAGGGTTAAAACTCCAAGTGTTTCATTTTGGCCTGGAAGAATCTGCGGTGTACACGAGCAAATGTTAAGCCAAATTCTAAAACAACAACTAAATTCTCATATGGTATGAAATTGGCTGATATGAATCATCGTATGAAACTTAAATAGAAATTTAAAAGTTGAGAGAAGGGAAAACACAATAGTGACACTGTAGAAACATACTTTGCTCCAACTGTGCCCGAGGAATTCATTGACAGCCACAGCATTCTGAGCATACATCATTGGTGATGCCCAATACCCCCATATCCACCATTTCTTTATATTATCTAATAGAAAAAAAATGTAAGCATTAGGAAACTGCAATGGTAATTGTGATTAAAAAGTAGCTCGCTCGAGAAACAATGTTGTACGACTTAGACGTGTTCAACTATTCATTACTGTCTTATTATAGGAGTGATCAGTTATTTAGGATGTGTATTTTTAAGGATTTTTTCTGAATTTTAGAAAGGTGCATAGCATTCTTATGCTCAAACTTGTCAGACCTTACCTTTAGAGAGAACGAAACCACCCAATGCAAAGAGTATGAGCAAGGCAAAGGATCCACATGTGTTTGTGATAACCAAGGTCCGTCCTAGTGATCCAATTGTCCTAAACAAACCAGATGCCATTTGGCTTAAAAGTACTAGTATGAGGTAATGCTTGAGCATCCTGCAACAAAAATATACACCTTGGTTAACAAAGAACAGAAATGCATGCCCTGTGATTGTAAAGTTAAAAAGGCTCACTACTTTAATTCCCAAAAAAGAAGGAAGTTACCTTCCAACATTAGGATCAAAGCCAATGACATAGTAAGATAAGCCAACCCACACAGCAGTTTCAACAAAGGTAATGGGAATCTTAAGGATCCAGCTAGGAAGAGAATATGCCCAAGGAGGGAAGAAGAGAAGGTCACGATGCTTATAGAAAACTGGAAGTTTGCTTACTGTCAGCGACAACTCTACCATTCCATTGAACATACTGGTCGTCACCCCGAAAAATAGTGCACCAGAGAATATTGTGCCATCCGGTATGGTGTCCTTGTGCATGTTGGTTCGAAAGAACACCGTCATTGCTATAAAAGCCATGACAATGAGCTGATGATATGAAGACATGTAAACATAGAATAGAATTAGTAATTTAGTATTTTCATAAAGAAATCATCGGTTGCAAAGGGGGTTATTGAGGTCTGATCATGATGGGTTCGGATTATTTCATCAAGTCCTGGATTTACTATAAATGATGGTATGGTATACGTACTTGAGCGAGCTTAAAGATGTAGACAAAGGAATTCCTCTTCATCAACAATAATTCTCTATCAAAGCAAGCTTTGAGATAGTCCATTGTACCAACACCATACTTTTCAGTAGTTAGGGCAGCAGGATGATTTCTAGTCCTATCAAATGCAACTGAAAGCTCTTGACTGAGCTTCCTTCCCAGATGGAAAGACTTGAATGCTTGAGCAAATTCCTCGGTCGTTATGAAATGATAAGGCATATGTCTTCTTGACCAGTACTGTTCCTGGTCTTTCTTGGATGTCACCTATTATATTATTTCAACAAGATTGGTTGGTTAATTAAAAGAGTAAAACTAGGCACCAGCAAACAAGAACTAGCTAGATCCGGCATAACTAAGTCGACGCAAATAGACTAGAACAGAACAAGCTTTGAATATAATCCTAAACCTGACTCAACCCACTCTCGACCCTGTGGACACATAATTGAAGTGACTTGAACTAATCCCAAAATGACTTATATGGGAATCACGCTTAACTTATTCTGTTGGAAAATATAGGGGCTTTTTGCCTTTGGAGTGTTTCCAATTGTCCCACATTGGTGAGGAAAAGGGAGTTTTATGGGTTTATATGTACCCACCCTCCTTACCATATCACTAGTGGGTCATGGGAGGCTTTTGTGGAAGCTTTGCGAGGTGCTTAATTCAGCTCGCACACGCGCCCGGATCCGGATTCGGGATTTGGGATTTGGCAATCGCCTGCGGCGGGCTGTGCCTATCTTTTTGGGCCGCGGTTTGTCATATATTTTCTGTTTTGGACTTGGACTTGGTCAGTCAATGCAGTTAGTGGGTTGAGAGCTTTGCTCCTCCATTTTCTCCACTGACTGCTGCGTTTTAGGGAGCTGTTTAGGCTCTACTAAGTCCTCCGTCTTCTATATAAATAAGAGCTTCTGCTCTTCTTTCTTTCATCAATCAGAAACATATATGACAATATCTTTCTCTCTTCCTCTCTTACAATTTCTGGGTAAAGTAATTATATCGTTCCATAGCTCTTAATCTCGAGTGGGCGGGTTTAAGCGCTGTAGTGTAAATCCTTGGGGGACTACCGGCAACTGCTGATCGCCACCACGGTCGTGCCGAAATAGTTTTCAAGGCAGTGGCCTCCGTACCACGGCACTACGAATCGGTTATATATTCTGATCTTTCTCCTTTTATTGTTACTGCTTCGTTTTTTGCAACAACAATTTGAAAACTATTTATCTCTTGTTGTCTGCTGCTGTAACATGTCGTCTGTTTTAGCTAAAACCCTTCCTGATTTGACTAAACTTGAGAAATTAAACGGTCATAACTATAAGCGTTGGTCACAGAAACTGTTGATGTTTTTCGAACAACTAGAAATTGATTATGTGCTGTTTAGTGACCCGCCTGCTCCTGTTAAAGAGGTCATTCTTCGAGACCGTAGAGAACACCCCTCCTGCTAAATCTGCTGTTAAGTCAAACGAAGAGGATATTAAGAAATTTGATAAGGACAATAAACTTGTTAGATGCCAGCTTCTAAACAACATGACTGACACCCTGTTTGACCTGTTTATGGTTCATAAGTCGTCTAAACTGATATGGGAAAGCTTAGAGGCTAAGTATGGGGCTGATGATGCGGGGAAAAAGAAATATGTTGTGGGTAAGTGGCTGGAATTTCAGATGGCTGACGGGAAACCCATCATGGAACAAGTTCATGTCTACGAGAACCTTTGTGCTGATGTTGTTAATGAGGGTATGAAATTAGATGACATTTTCGTGGCTAATGTTCTGTTAGAAAAGTTCCCTCCCTCCTGGTCTGACTATAGGAACCACCTTAAGCATAAGAAAAAGGACCTGTCTCTCCAAGAACTAGTAGGACACATGAGGACCGAAGAGGCAAATCGCCTTAAAGACAAACCTGTTAGTCAACCTGTTAAAACTTCTGTCTGCTCTGTTAATGCTAATCTGGTTGAGTCTGGTGGTCCGTCTTATACTGAGAAGTTCAAGGGTAAGGGTAAGGCCAAGGTTGGTCAGGGTAAGAACCAGGGTCAGACTAAGAAGAATGGTCCAGGGAAGCATACCAAACCATTGCTAAGATTCGAAACCAAAGGGTCCCATTGTTTGCTACGTCGTGGGAAAATCGGTCACAAAGCCTACCAAAGGTAATCGAAAAGAAAAAAGCTGCTGAAGCTAATGTTCTTTGATGATGATGTCATTGCTTCTTTGTGGTTGTGGAAGCTAATCCGGTGGGTAATGTCTTGAATGGGTTTTGATATCGGCGCTTCCGGACATCTCTGTCTTTGATAAGGGGTTATTTGCTTGAGTTCGAGGAGGTAGGCGATGGGGAATGCGTCTACATGGGTAATTCTTCATCTGCAGGTGATCACGAGCAAAGGCAAGATCTTTCTCAAACTTACCTCGGGGAAAACTCTTGCTCTCACCAATGTTTTATTTGTACCCTCATTGCGTCGAAACCTCGTGTCCGTGCCTTATTGAACAAAGTTGGTTTGAAACTTGTTTTTGAGGCTGACAAGGTTGTAATGTCGCGTAATGGGGAATTTGTGGGCAAGGGTTATCTTTAAGGGGGTCTTTTTGTATTGAACACCGATTCGCTTTTTAATAATAATGCATCTACTTCGCTTATATTCTTTGAGTCTATTGATGTTTGGCATGGTAGATTAGGTCATGTGAATGTTGACTATATTAAAAAACTTAGAACTATGATCAGTTTAATTCCAAGTTTGACGAGTCAAGAATTCTCTAAATGTGCTAGCTGTGTTGAGGCTAAATTCACAAAGAAACCTAGTAAACCTGTCACAACTAGGAATACGAGTCTTCTTAAGTTAATTCACACCGACCTAGCTGACTTCAAAAATGTGGCAAGTAGAGGTGGAAAGAATTATTATGTCACCTTTATAGACGACGTTCAAGGTACACCCGTGTCTATCTCGCTTAAGACTAAAGATGAAGCAGAACAATCGTTTATAAACTTTAAAAATGAAGTCGAAAATCAACTCGACAGAAAAATTAAAAGGGTAAGGTCTGATAGGGGTGGTGAGTATAAATCTAGTTATCTAGCCGACTTTTGTGCCGCTAACGGTTTAATACACGAGACTAGTCCACCTTACTTACCTCGCCTAACGGCGTAGGCCGAACGAAAAAATAGAACCTTAAAAGAGATGATGAATGCTATGCTTTTAAGTTCTGGCCTATCTGACGATATGTGGGGGGAAGCAATTCTATCGGCTTGTCACATTCTTAACCGTGTACCTCATAAGAAACTTGACAAGACACCCTATGAAATTTGGAAGGGCTATCCTCCTAACCTTAGTTACCTTAAGGTGTGGGGGTGTTTGGCTAAAGTGGGTTTACCAGATTTTAGGAGACCTACCGTTGGACCAAAGACCTATGATTGTGTTTTTATAGGTTATGCTCAAAATAGTTCCGCTTATAGATTCATGTCTTTAAGTGACCGTTCTATATCCGAAGCTAGAGATCCTGTGTTTTTTGAGCATGTTTTTCCATTACAGAAGAATGTTGATTCACCTCCTAGTTTACCTGTTACATCTGTTGATATCTCTTCACATGCTAGTAGTAGCACTTCTATTGATCATGTTGTTGAACCTAGAAGAACTAAGAGACCTAGATGTCCAAAGAACTTTGGAGCTGATTTTGTTTCAACTTTGTTGTCTGAACATGGATACTCTGTTTGTGCTAGTGATGAATTTGTTTCAGCTTTTTTAATAGAAGATGACCCAAAAACGTATAGTGAGGCAATGAAATCCATTGATGCTAATTTTTGGAAAGATGTTATTAAAAGTGAACTTGACTCTATTGTGTCAAATCAGACTTGGGAGTTGACTGATTTACCTAAAGGTAGTAAACCCATCACAAGTAAATGGATCTTTAAAAAGAAAATGAGACCTGACGGAACAATAGAGAGGTTCAAAGCTAGACTTGTAGTTAGAGGCTTTACACAAAAGAAGGGTATTGATTATTTTGATACTTACTCTCCTGTGACCAAAATTTCGACTATTAGGACTCTTATCGCCTTAGTTTGCTATTCATAACCTTGTTATACATCGGATGGATGTTAAAACGCTTTTTGAATGGTGAACTAAGGGAAGAGATCTATATGTCTCAACCTGAAGGTTTTGTGATTGAGGGTCAAGAGAGTAAAGTGTGTAAACCGAACAAGTCTCTTTATGGATCAAACAAGCACCTAAACAAAGGGTATGAGAAATTTAACAACACTTTGATAAGTAATGGCTATGTGGTTAACAATTCTGATTCATGTGTTTATTCAAAGGTAATAGAATCCGATTGTGTGCTTATATGCCTTTATGTTGATGACATGTTAATACTTGGTAATAATTTAGAGGTGATAATTAGAACCAAAGAATTTTTGTCATCACAATTTGAGATGAAGGACTTGGGAGAAGCTGATGTTATCCTAGGAGTTAAGGTCATCCGAAACCCCAATGGAATCTGTCTAAGTCAATCTCATTATGTTGAAAAAGTGTTGAGAAAGTTTAACTGCTTTGATGATGTGTCTGCCAGAACACCCTATGATCCTAGTGTAGCATTGTGTAAAAACTTGGGCAAGAGTGTTTCCCAAGAAGAGTATGCTAAAATCCTAGGTAGTGTGATGTTTTTAATGAACTGTACTCGACCAGATATTGCTTATGCAGTTAGTAGACTGAGTCGTTATACACATAACCCTAGCAATGAACACTGGAATGCTCTTCGTCGTTTACTAAAATACCTAAAAGGAACAGTTGACTTATGTTTGCATTATAGTAAATTTCCTGCTGTGTTAGAGGGATATTGTGATGCGAATCGGGTTGCGAAACGATGAGATCTGTTCTACTAGTGGTTATGTCTTCACCATGGGTGGAGGTGCTATATCGTGGAAGTCTTCGAAACAGACTTGTATTGCACGCTCTACCATGGAATCTGAGTTCATAGCTCTTGAGTTGGCAGGACAAGAGGCTGAATGGTTGAAAAACCTTTTAGCTGATATACCAGTATGGGGCGGACGGCTAACACCGGTCTCCCCTGCCTGTGACTCGCAGGCTGCTATTGGTGTTGCAAAGAATAGTGTCTACAATTCGAAAAAGAGACATATTCGAATAAGGCACGCTGCAGTTAGACAACTCCAAGACAATGGAGTGATTGCTTTGGACTATGTGAAGTCCGAAAACAATCTTGCTTTGATCCCTTTACTAAAGGGTCGCTAGGAGACTAGTCGTTGATACGTCGAGGGGAATGGGGCTTAAGTCCTTAGGTCAAGAGTGAGACTTGACTAGGTCTAAAGCTTCTATTCCTATGGCGTTGTATGATTCATAACCTTTATGGTGGTGCTTTTGAGACGCACTTGATGGATCATACACCAGGTTGGACTTAGGTCCTTAATGACTCATGTGAGAAGTGCTATTGAGAAGCACTTGAGTCACCTACGTAGGTTTAACGATCATTAGACTATGAGAAGTCTTCTGAACACACCTATTAGTACCGAGGTAAACGCACAGCTCTAAAAGAGCGCGTTGCACTTTGAATCGCGGAACGATCTTAATTACAAGGTATGATATGTGTTGTGGGGGGGTATCGACCAAAGCTCAGCTAGGAATTCAAATCGCAAGATATTCTCTCGCTGTAAGTAAGTTGTTTCCTCATTTCACTAAAGTGTCAATTCAAATCGAAAGATATTGATACCTAAGTATCCAATCCTTCCTTTACCCGAATTTCTTTCTCTGTCTCTGCGCCCCTAGTGGGGATTGTTGGAAAATATAGGGGCTTTTTGCCTTTGGAGTGTTTCCAATTGTCCCACATTGGTGAGGAAAAGGGAGTTTTATGGGTTTATATGTACCCACCCTCCTTACCATATCACTAGTGGGTCATGGGAGGCTTTTGTGGAAGCTTTGCGAGGTGCTTAATTCAGCTCGCACACGCGCGCGCGCGTGCCCGGATCCGGATTCGGATTCGGGATTTGGGATTTGGGAATCGCCTGCGGCGGGCTGTGCCTATCTTTTTGTGCCGCGGTTTGTCATATATTTTCTGTTTTGGACTTGGACTTGGTCAGTCAATGCAGTTAGTGGGTTGAGAGCTTTGCTCCTCCATTTTCTCCACTGACTGCTGCGTTTTAGGGAGCTGTTTAGGCTCTACTAAGTCCTCCGTCTTCTATATAAATAAGAGCTTCTGCTCTTCTTTCTTTCATCAATCAGAAACATATATGACAATATCTTTCTCTCTTCCTCTCTTACAATTTCTGGGTAAAGTAATTATATCGTTCCATAGCTCTTAATCTCGAGTGGGCGGGTTTAAGCGCTGTAGTGTAAATCCTTGGGGGACTACCGGCAACTGCTGATCGCCACCACGGTCGTGCCGAAATAGTTTTCAAGGCAGTGGCCTCCGTACCACGGCACTACGAATCGGTTATATATTCTGATCTTTCTCCTTTTATTGTTACTGCTTCGTTTTTTGCAACAACATATTCTACCAAGGATTCTCGCTTAACTTATTCTACCAAGGGTTTTATTGCAGGTTTTAACATACAACTTTGGAAACTCACCCCCAAACAATCTCATAAATCATAATCTCATTCAATTAATTAATTAATAATACGATACCCAGGCCAATTGATATTTTGACAGAATGTAATACTTATATTTCAAGGGCTTTGTTACTTACTTCCTGCAAGAAATCAGCAACTCCTTTTCGGTCAGGACACCGAAATCCCACGGTCTCAAAGAAGTCGAGAACGTGTTCTCGAGGTCCTTGGTACACAATTTGGCCATCAGAGAGAAGGATGATATCGTCAAAGAGATCATATGTCTCAGGTGCGGGTTGCAGAAGTGAAATGACAGCAGTTCCGTTAAGGATATGGACTGATTGCCGGATTGAGTTAACAATTTGGTATGTTGTGGAACTGTCTAACCCTGTTGATATTTCATCCATGAAGAGAGCCTTAGCGGGTCCCACCAACATTTCACCTACAATCAACAACCATTTTATTGCAAATTCATGAAGATTCACTTGAAAGACTATCTTTGGAGCCTATCTTTGGAGCAGTCTAACATATGAAATACAGGGTGAATTTTACAGATTTTGGTATGCGTCTTGAAATCAAAAGTTTAAAATGGTCATACAAAACTTTTAATAACATTCAGCATGTTTCTGTTGTATTAAAGTAGATGCTTGAGTTGTACTCGTGTGCTTTACCAGTTGTGACTCGCTTTCGTTGGCCACCTGAAACACCTCTTAGCACCTCATCTCCTACCATTGTATCAGCACAGATTTCTAGCCCTAATATCTGAGAATGTTTTCAGATTATTATCAGAAGACTTACAGTAGTTAATGAATAAAGTTGAAAACGGTAGTGAAGGGTTTATGATAAAGTACCTTAAGGATGTAATCTGTGATAACACTCTCTTCGTGGCCCTGAACTGCTGCCTAAAGCATTATATTGTGCGATATACATTAACTCAAGTACTCAACGTTGTTCGTGTATTGAAATTTATTATAAAGAGCTCACAAAACTTATATGAGACGAGAACCAATTCACTAACCATTCAAGTAAGTAAATGACAAATGTATAAGAATTTATTTGGTCTCAGTGTCAGTAATAAAATTTATAATACCTTCATGAAAAGATCAATATCAGGATCAGGCTTAATATTAGCCTCTTTCTCTCTTCTACACAACTCAGCTAACATTTCTGTAAAATTCATGAAAACAAGTGAATCACGGTGTTGACCCTTGAAACATATATAGTTAAAGGATGGAAAGAAGCAAAGTGAAACGAACCATAGCCGTATCCAACACCCTGAAACCTGGCAGAAAATGCGAGGGTTTCTCTGACAGTAAGTTCAGGAATATGAACATCATGTTGGCTAATGTAAGCTGCTGTTCTTTGTGGTACAAATTCGTTCATGTTATGTCCATTGTATGTCACTTTTCCTGAAACCTGTTCATGTGGATAATAACTACTACTTATTAAAGAAGCTCAAGAAATCCAATAATAAACGTAAACTTAGTAGTAAGTAGCAAGAGGTGAGGGCCTGGCTATGTTAATCCAATTTGGCAGCAAGTGTCGGACACTGTTACTTGTACTCAAAAGGTTTCATTTTTGTTTGTTATATAAAATCAAGTGTCCAAGTGTAGAGACGTCAAATTGAAGTATCCAAGACCCATACACGTTCTACCACCCATAGCGGTTTCCAAAGTAGCCATGGAAATTGGACTCAAGGGACGGACGGTTTATGTGATTAGGCCGTAACAAGTGTTTGTACAACCCCAATCAAACATAAAAACTAAAAACTAATTAATGAGTTTGAAAACAAATACACATGGAAATTGGACATCATAACTCAAGGGACGGTTCACAACATACCTAACAATTTCCAGCCAACTAAAAAGTTGGTGGAGATGTCGATACAAAACGTTACCCGTCCATTACTTACTAGTCTCTTTCACTTCACCTTCCAATACTCTTCTCCCGTACTTCCTCCCTACTCATCAATTGTTTACCTATTTCATTTTGTCATCTCATTTAATTGTTTACCTTTTTCTATTTTGAGAATGCCTTTGGACAGTTTTATCCTCCTTGCCGAATTGACCCCCTTTTTCGTTAGTCTTTGTGGCAAACTAAAAATAAACAAATGACTCGAACAGAGTCGCTAAATTTTACAAGGATAATATGACAGCGGCAAAATTATGAAAATATTGACGCATCTTTTCATATTTACAAATTTACCGACTATATTTAACTTAAACCAATCTTAAAATCGTAAAATTGTTGCATAATTACCTAGAATTTCCAATTCATGGACTATATATACAACCAGTTATATATGTTGTACGGATAGAATCTGAGCTTTGTGATAAAGTATCCGAGTTTTATGTTAAAGAATATGAGTTCTATTAGAAAGTATTGAGCTCATCCATTTACACATGAAAAACATGAACTTTAAATTAGCTCAGAAAGAATACATATAAGTCATTAAAAAGATGAACTTTAAATTAGCTCAGAAAGAATACATATAAGCTCGGATTCTTATACCTTAATTGTACAATGTTTATGGTACAACTGGATATATAATCTTATTTGTGTAGAATTTCAGTATTAGTTTATATTTTCCTAAGTTAATTCTACTTCATACTTAATACTACCTTCGTCCCAATTATTTATTTCGGTGTAATTAAAATATTTTCCACAAAGAATAAAAAGGTACATAAGTTCTTATTACAAAGACAAAATTTGTAGTTACTTTGATTAGGCTTGATTTGTTCATATTGAAGTTTTATGGGTGTTTCTCCGATTATTTTTATGCGCGATATAATGTTGTTTTAGCTGCACCTATTAAATTAAATAGGTATAAAATCGATGTTTATTCTTCACTATAAAGTTAAATGAACTCTGATCACGTTTGTATCTCTGTTACATTATGAGTAATATAACTAGCCTCACATTTTGATTATAAAAATATAAAAGTAGTTTGAAGGTAGTGATTTTTTTCTCTCAAAGAGTTTCAGTTCTTCTTTTCGAGGTGATTTAAAACTTTATAGTAATACTTTTGTTCCATGGGTTATCCACTTATCCTCATGTCTCAAACAATTTCCTCTTTGTATAATCTAATACTTTAGTAAGGCAACTACTCTGTATTTGAAAAGAACATTAATTACCTGTAAATCTGTACCAAGTTTTCCGGCCAAAGCCAAAAGTAAAGTTGTTTTCCCGGAACTTGGCGGACCTAAAAGTAGTGTCATCCTATATAAAATAAATACACAGAAAAACCATTATTCTTTTTTTCTTTATGAAAAAAATTACTCTTACTATATTTATGTTAGGGTTTTTTTGTCAAACACAACCTTTAAAAAACTTTTTTTTTTCCAAACACCACCTTTAAAAAAAAGTCTGTAAAACACAACCTTTAATAATTTTTTTTTGTAAAACACGACATTTTGGCCAGAGTTTAACCACTTGCAATAGGGTGACTTTAACTCGATATTTGAGGTAGCAAACGAGGTTGATTTTAGGTGTTCGATCATAGACTATTTGAAAAGGTAGGAGTACAAGCTTTTCAGGGGTTACCAATACGGTGGTGATAAGTGGCCTTATGTTGGGTTTATTGGTGTGTAAAGTAAGGTTGGTCAAGAAGTGAATTGGAGGTAAAAACAAATTAGAAAAACACCAATTCACTCCTTGACCAGCCTTATTTTACACACCAATAGACCCCACATAAAGTCACCTATCACCGTCGTATTGATAACGCCTAGAAAGCTTGTACTCCCATCATTCCAACGAGTATAAAAACACCTCAAACCGACCTCGTTTGCTATCTCAAACATCGACTGAAAGTCACCCCATTGCAAGTGTTCAAACTCTAGCCAAAATGTCGTGTTTAACAAAAAAAAAATTATTAAAAGGTTGTGTTTGACAAACTTTTTTTTTTAAAGGTGGTGTTTGGAAAAAAAAGTTTTTAAAGGTGGTATTTAAAAAAAAAAAAAAAAACCTTTATGTTAAGCATATGTGATGAACTTTGTGATTTTACCTTTTTGGCTTGATGATGCCACTTACATCACGAAGAATAGTTAAATGCTTCTTTTTATTAGACAGTAAATGAAAAGAGTTTAAAACTCCTTCCACAATATTTGTCATGAAGTTAATAAACGTCGGTAAAGCTCTACTTCCCATAAACACTTCTGCTTCGACTTTCAAATTCTCATATCTCACTTCAATTGTAGGGATTTCAATTCCAACCCTGCAATCCATGAATTAAGCACGATAAATAATCGAATTACATAATCCAAAACTTAATTCAACACTATGGAAAAAAAACTTATTCCCTCTATTCCAGTAAATAGTTTATATTTGCTTTATTTTATGACAGAAAAATAAAGTAAATGTAAACTATTGACTGAGATGGAAGGAGTAAGTAAACATAAGACTTCATAAATCAAAGTGAGTCTCCTGTAGACAAATTTTTATTGGTCGTCGATTACACTATCACTTATACTCGTACCATAATTTATGCCTGAAATATAAATAATCCGATTTTTTATGAGACTAGGAGTTAAGTCCTTTAAGATAATTGGGGACGTACGTAAAACTTAATAATTTTCAAGTTGGAAACTCAAAAAGAATACATGTAGTGCAAAAATATACTCCGTAACAAGTAAAAGGAAGACATAATAACATACATACACAATGAAATTTATTGGTGATATAACAACGCTCCAAATTAGAAATGTAACTCAAAACCCGAAAAATCCCATCTCGCTCTATTGCAAAATCGACTTAACTATTTTAATACTACCATTTTATTCTCGGTATCGTTTCAATTTTATTGGATGTCCCCGAAGGGACTTCTAAGTTGTAACTATTTAATTTAATACTATTATTATAAAACGATGAACTAATTTTATTTTATTTTCTTAAAAGTAAAAAAGCTTAGAAAATTACCTTTCAATGCGACCCATGAGTTTCAATAAAAAGTTCTCGTTATCATCCTCAGTGACATGAACCAACCTTTCCAAAAGGTTTTTCTTGTCATGAAACCCAAGATTATTAACATCAATTTCATTTACAACTCCATGAGACGACGTCAATATACCCTTCCTTAAACGATCATACGTAGGGAGTTTCTCAAGAGCTGCCCACCTTAGAGCTTCTTCATCGTCTTCATCTCGTATCGATCTTGAGAACACATCTCCTCCATTGCTCCTCCATACTGATGAACTATTCCTCCTTAAACTACCTCCAAACTTTGCTATATCACCCCCGTCCATTATCCCTTCAAATGTGCTTTCACAACATAAATGACGATAATACTGGTATTTTTATCGATACAGAGAAAATAAAATATGAGCGTAATAAATAGTAGTGTATATTTGAATAATGTTGGTTGTTATAATGGTGGTTATAATTTTTGTTGTGATATATAGCTAGGAGGTGAGAGTGGTTTTATAATGTACAAGTTTATGATACGTGGACCAAATGTGTTTGCCAACATCGTTACTAAAAAGCGATAAAAAGAAGAAAAAAGATTTGAAAGAATTTTTAATAGATTAAGTTAACGGGTATGATGACGGAAGTGGTGATTTGTAAATTATTCCAATTCATATGGTAGCTAACCGATGTTTCCATTCATACTTAATGTTTAAAACGAAAAGAGGTAGTTGGACGATTGTTCAGATTGCTTGGGGTAATAAAGCCAATTGCAAATTCTCTTGTACAATAGTTATACGTGTGTTTACAAGAAAGTAGTTATTTTTTACTTTTTTCGTTTCATTCAATTCTATATATTTGCTTTATATATGTGTATCAATGTTCGTTTCTTTTTTGTTCATATTTTTAGTTAAATATGGGTAGACTCGCTATCAAATAGGATGGATGATGTTTTGGCAGATGATTTGGTTGGAATGAATTAACCCTTGTTGGGCTTTCTAAAAAAAATGACATTCTCCCCGACCTGATACCCGAACTTAACCCGAACTCGAATTAACTCGACCCAGTATAACTCTACTTGAATTTTTATTGTTACAAAGTGTTTATTATCTACAATTAACTTGACAATAGTTGACCCGAACTCAAAATGACATGGCCTGGCCCGAAGTCTACAGGCTAGAAATGACCCGACCCGAAATGTATCCCACCGATTGACCCGTTTGTCAAGTCTGCTTTTTATATGATATGAACTCTTTATATACTAAAATTGTTATTGCCCTTATCAAATTAATATTGTGACATTTAGGATTTTTTTTTAATAGGGTGAAAATTTTAACGGGGATAAACAGAAAATAGCATAAGATTAAACTTGAAAAATGTTCAAAAGTGTCACTCGATAAAAACGAGTGCCTCTCCTAACCGTTCTTTACCTAAGTGAATCTTGGAATAGTGCTTTTCCACATTAAATTTGATGATAGAATATTAGAATAAGTCAATATGTAATATTGTAATTATTTGATATTATTCATTTACCTAGCTTAGGTTAGATAGTTTCCTAGCTTATAGTATTTGTTACCTAGTTTGTAGTATTCTGTTAAGCATTAGTTTGTATTTAAACGTTTGACATAATCAATACAATCCACCGATTACATTCCTTTATGGTATCAGGAACCCCAATCGATCCTTCATCTGCTTCCGCTCAATCTCCTCCTTCTTCTTCTTCTTCTATCCTCCACCAAACATCCGACCTCACGTCACAAATGGCCCCTGAAGCAAAGTCGTCTTTTCATCCGGCGCTTGCAGTCAACAATGTTGCCAATCACATCGCTGTCAAACTCGGCATGGATAACGATCAATACCCGCTATGGGTAGCATTGTTTACAAATCATGCTAAATCAAATCGTGTTCTCCATCACATCATTCACCCGAAGGTTGCTCCTACGCCGCCTTCTACCGATGACGAAAAGGAGATGTGGGAAACGTTGGATGCTACGGTATTACAGTGGATCTATTCCACCGTCACCACCGAATTACTTGAAATAATAGTCGAACCAAATTCCACGACCATGGAAGCGTGGACTCGTCTCGCTGACCTCTTTCAAGACAATCAGAATTCGCGTGTTGTGACCTTGGAACAAGAATTTTCACACATTGAGATGGCTGATTTTTCATCCGTCTCTGCTTACTGTCAACGACTCAAGTCGTTGGCCGATCAATTGAAAAACGTAGGCTCTCCCGTTTCTCAGAATCGGTTGGTCCTTCAATTGGTCTCGGGTTTATCACCAGCCTATCACCATGTCGGAACCATAATCCGACAAGCTAATCCTCTTCCTAATTTCTTCAAAGCTCGCTCCATGCTTGCTCTTGAAGAAGCCGGTTTGGCCAAGCAGGAGGCAACCGGGTCTGGTTCTTCGGCAGCCCTTTTCTCTCGTGGTAATGCTGACATCGACAATGGTGGCAAGTCCAGTGTCTCCACAAACAGCAAGGGTGGTCGGGGTAACGGAGGTAAGAAGAAAGGCAACAAGGGTAAGGGAAACAATGGTGGAAATGGTAAGGCTCAAGGAAATTCCTCCTCTGCCGCGTCTACTGTTCCGTCGACATCTCGTACTCCTGCACAGTGGCCTGGTGGTTTCGGACCATGGCAGTGGTCTTCTTGGGCATACCCGCCTTGCCCATATCCGTCTAATCCTTGGATGATGCGGCCTGGTTTTACCCCTCGCTCTCAACAGGGCATTTTAGGCCCACGGCCGCAGCACAGCTACACGGCAGATGCTTCATCTCCGTCACAAACTGACATAGAAGCAGCCATGTACACTCTGGGACTCGCTCTACCTGAGCCATGGGTCATGGATACCGGGGCTACATCACACATGACAGCCAATCAAGGTACACTTTCGTCTTTTATTAATTCGAGTTTTTCTAATGGTATACTTGTCGGAAATGGTCAGTCAATTCCAATTCATGGATACGGACATACTGCCCTTCCTAAGCCATATCCCCCTTTAGTTTTGAAAAATGTTCTTTACGCTCCCAAACTTGTTAAGAATCTTATTTCTGTTCGCAAATTCACGACTGATAATAACGTCACTGTTGAATTTGATCCGTTTGGTTTTTGTGTCAAGGATTTACGGACGGGGACTCGAATACTGAGATGTGATAGTAAAGGTGACCTTTATCCGCTTTCCAAGCCATCCGTGTCAGCTGCTCATCCTTCCGTGTTTGCAGCCTTAGCTCCGTCTGTTTGGCATAGCCGCCTCGGTCATCCGGGTGATCCCATTTTTTCTATTATTAAGCAAAATAAAACAATTGATTGTAATTCCAAACAATTCTTTTGTCCGTCTTGTCCTCTTGGGAAACATGTTAGACTACCTTTTGCTAAGTCCGTGTCGTATACTTATTTGCCCTTTGATATTATTCATTGTGACTTATGGACTTCACCTATATTATCGTCTTTAGGTCACAAATATTATTTGGTAATTTTGGATGATTACAGTAATTTTTTATGGACGTTCCCAATTGCTAAAAAGAGCCAAGTCAGCCCCATACTAACCATTTTTCATAATTTTGTTCAAACTCAATTTGAACGAAAAATAAAGTCAATTCAATGCGATAATGGTACTGAATTTGTCAATGCTCTTTTTCGTGATTTTAGTGAGAAACATGGTCTGCAATTTCGTCTTTCTTGCCCTCATACCTCGTCCCAAAATGGAAAGGCCGAGCGTAAAATACGTTCCATTAATAATATTATTCGTACTTGTCTCATCCATGCCTCATTACCTCTTAATTTCTGGCATTATGCCCTCGACACAGCTACTTACATGTCTAACATCCTCCCCAGCAAGCCTATTGTTTATAATATTCCACTCTCAGTGCTATATAATCGTTCCCCGACTTATAGTCACCTCCGTGTCTTTGGTTGTCTTTGTTTTCCCTTATTTCCCTCCACCACCATAAACAAATTACAACCTAGATCGTCCCCGTGTGTGTTTCTTGGCTATCCTAAAAATCACCGTGGTTATAAGTGTCTTGACATGTCTACTCGTAAAATTATTATTAGTCGCCATGTTATCTTTAATGAACAAATCTTTCCATTTGCTAATTCAAAGACACCCGACACTACCTCATATGATTTTTTGGACGCTGGGCTCTCTCCCTATGTTATACAACATCTGACCCAGCCCAATAACTCTCACCCGGTCCCTTCCCCTAACCGGCCTGATCCCATCAGCCCACTTCTTCACTCCTCACAACCAGAGGCCCAATCCCCTGAACCAAACCCGACTACCGCGGCCCAATCTCCGGACCCCGACCCCTCTGCCCAACCCCATCCAAAGCAGCCCATCCCACCATCTAAGCCCACTACCCGAGCTGATCACGGCATTTACAAGCCCAACCCCAAATATATGAAACCGTCTTCCCAGCATAAAAATTTGGCCCATATAATAGCTCCGTCACCGATTCCAAAAAATCCCGTATCCGCTATTCGTGACCCAAATTGGAAACTGGCCATGGATGACGAATATTCCGCTCTTATTAATAATAAGACGTGGGTGTTGGTTCCTCGTCCTGCAAATGTCAATGTGATTCGCTCTATGTGGATTTTTCGTCATAAATTTAATTCTGATGGTTCCTTTGAAAGGTATAAGGCTCGTCTTCTAGGTGATGGCAAAACTCAACAGGTTGGTGTCGACTGTGGGGAAACTTTTAGTCCGGTGGTTAAACCCGCTACTATTCGGACGGTTCTTAGTATTGCTATATCTCACTCTTGGACCGTCAATCAGCTTGACGTCAAGAATGCCTTTTTACATGGTACTCTTAATGAAACGGTTTATATGTATCAACCTCTTGGCTATCGTGACAAAACACGACCTGATCACGTTTGTCTTCTCAAGAAATCACTCTATGGTCTCAAACAAGCCCCTCGGGCGTGGTATAAACGGTTTGCAGATTTTATTGCTCT
This sequence comes from Silene latifolia, assembly GCF_048544455.1. NCBI lineage: Eukaryota > Viridiplantae > Streptophyta > Magnoliopsida > Caryophyllales > Caryophyllaceae > Silene > Silene latifolia. The sequence goes on along the minus strand of NC_133534.1, from coordinate 50,115,629 downwards.
TAATGGATTCCGGCATAGTACAGTGGATCACTCTCTATTCATCTATCACAAAGGTAATGACATTGCTTATCTATTACTTTACGTAGATGACATAATATTGACATGTTCCTCCGATGCTCTCCGGGCAACCATTATGCGACACCTTAGCACCGAATTTGCTATGAAGGATCTTGGCCCCCTCCATTATTTTTTGGGTATTTCCGTCAAGCAAACATCTAAAGGTATGTTTTTATCTCAAACCAAGTATGCAAATGAGATCATTGATAGAGCGGGAATGTCATCGTGTAAATCCTCCGCTACACCAGTTGATACTAAACCTAAATTGAGTGCAAATCAATCCGTCCCTTTTTCGGACCCCACCCTCTATCGTAGTCTTGCCGGTGCTCTACAATATCTCACATTTACTAGACCCGACATCTCCTACGCGGTTCAACAGTGTTGCCTATTCATGCACAACCCCATGACCGAGCACATGGCCGCCCTCAAACGGATTATCCGTTATATCCAGGGTACCGCTGACCGTGGTTTGTGGCTATACAAATCAGCTCCTACCCTCCTCCGAGCTTACACAGACGCGGATTGGGGCGGGTGTCCCGACACGAGACGCTCGACTTCTGGTTATTGTGTCTTTCTAGGGGATAACTTGATCTCCTGGGCTTCCAAACGACAACCTACACTATCTCGCTCCAGTGTCGAATCCGAGTACCGTGGGGTAGCTAATGTCGTTGCAGAATCCTGTTGGCTCCGAAACTTACTCATAGAACTACATGTTCCTATGCCCAAAGCTACACTCGTGTACTGTGATAACGTTAGTGCCATTTATCTATCGGAAAACCCAGTCCAACACCAACGTACTAAGCATATCGAAATGGATATTCATTTCGTCCGGGAAAAAGTTGAACGTGGTGAAGTCCGGGTTCGTCATATAGCATCTCGTTATCAAATTGCCGATATCTTCACTAAAGGCCTTCCTCTTGTCTTATTTGATGATTTCCGTGACAGTTTACACATTCGCTTACCTCCCGTTTCAACTGCGGGGGTGTGATAGAATATTAGAATAAGTCAATATGTAATATTGTAATTATTTGATATTATTCATTTACCTAGCTTAGGTTAGATAGTTTCCTAGCTTATAGTATTTGTTACCTAGTTTGTAGTATTCTGTTAAGCATTAGTTTGTATTTAAACGTTTGACATAATCAATACAACCCACCGATTACATTCCTTTATTTGATGGTCCAACGTTTAAACTATGGTATACATGTGCATGAGTTGTATTTATTTCAAGGTAGAAATTAATTAAGACATACGAGGATTGACAATTGCCGCCTTTTGTTGATTTTTTATCCAATGAGAATTTATTCAATCGATTCTAGCAAATCCAGGCATATTAACCATTAATTCAATTTATTAGTTATTTATAAAATAAAGAGATATCGACGCGGTTACAATATAGAAGAAAGATAATTTCTTATGACCCCTAATTTTCGCAGTACATATTTTAATCATCGCAGGACACTATTGACAATTATATTTCTCTCATTTTTCCTCCCATTTTCCCTCTCTAACCTCTTTCTAATATTTTCTCTTATGTCCGATTCATCTAAAAATTCACAAAGCCTACACTTAGCAAGTTGATGTCGACAGCGGGGGGGGTCGTCGCCGATGGGGATGCAGCACATTGGAGATGTGTCAATCTGAATGCGACATCGATGGAGATGCGCCGTGGAGAGGCCAACGGTGAGTGGACGTTGGTGAGGAGCCGGCGGTGATGGGTTGGCAGTGTTGTTCCATGATTAATAATGTTGTTTCATGGTTAATATTAGTAAATATTCTGTATATATTTAGTTTATTATATTTCCTTGTATATCTCGTAATTAGTTTATTTTGTGATATTGTTTCCTTGTATTCAGGATACTGTAACTATATAATTGAGATCAATACAATACCCTAATTAGGGATTGCATTATCTTTATGGTATCAGACACCAGGTCATCTTCTTTGAAAAATTACTCACGGTAATTCTCCGATCCCGACCCCGTTCGTTTGCCTTTGCCGTGCTAGCCTCACGCAACGATGCCCGGCGAAGAAAGAGTCGATCCCCCCCCCCCCCCCCCAAATCCACAATTCACCCCGTCTATACCGTCACCAATATTCAAAATAAGGTACGGGTTCTAGACGGTGTCAAGGTCTCCTATTCTCTATGGGTCGACCTATTCACCCTTTATGCTCGAGGGTATAAGGTTCTGCATCATATCGATGGCACTGACGCCCCCGCTGAAACCCATCCCCTTTTCGAGTCCTGGTCGGAAATTGACGCTATTGTGCTCCAGTGGATCTATGGCACCATGTCAGACGATCTCCTCCCGCACGTTCTCCAGCGTAAATTCACCGCTCGCGAAGCTTGGACTCGAGTCGAAGCGATGTTCCTGAATAACAAGGGCGCGCGTGATGCGAGCCTTGAGCATGAATTCACCAATTTAAAATTGGGTAATTTCGCATCTCTCGATGCCTACTGTCAACGTCTCAAAGAGTTGTCAGTTTCTCTAGGTGATGTCGGTGCCGCCATTAATGATCAGCGTTTGGTGCTTCAGTTGGTCCGTGGTCTCCCAAAGGAGTACGACACGGTTGCTGCATTTATCAATTAATCGCTTCCCAATTTTGAGACGGCCCGGAGTATGATTGAACTCGAAAATCACCGACGTGACAGACGCGAGGAACCTACGACCCTTGTCGCGCCCTCTGCCCCCTCTGGTGACACTCTTACTTGGGATGATGCACCCAAGTCTAGGTCCTCTCGCACCACCCGTCAAAGTGGCGGCCGACGCGGGAACAAGGGCGGCGGAAACCGCAATCAATCGAAACAGCAGTCGCAACCTGCTGCCGTCCCTGCTCAGTGGAGATCCATGCCCTCTTGGCCGGTACAGTGGGCTCCACCACCGTGCCCTTACCCCACCTATCCCGGGTGGACCAACCCTTGGCAAGCGTGGCCTATGCCACAGCAGTTTTCGAGACCTCGCAGCAATAGTAGCGGTGCAAGAGCACCATCATCAGGCTACGGTCAAGCACACGTAGCTGCAACCAGTGAAGATGCTCAACAAATGACGGATTTGAGTCAAGCTTTTAACGCCTTTACGTTACAACCGTTTGGACAGGGACCCTTCTACATGGATACAGGAGCTTCTTCTCATGTCAGCGCGGATGCAGGTACTCTTTCTCCCTCTATTAATTCTAGTTCGATTCGCTCTATTTATGTCGGTAATGGCGCTAGCATTCCAGTACACGGTTCCGGCCACACTACCTTGACCGCACCTAACCGAACCCTTCACCTACACAATGTCTTATATACTCCCAAAATTATTAAAAATTTAATATCAGTAAGACAGTTTACAAAAGACAACAATGTTTCTGTTGAATTTGATCCTTATGGTTTCTCTGTGAAGGATTTAGCGAATGGGAGTCTGATTCTGAGGAGTGATAGTGACGGAGACCTCTACCCCGTGTCAGCCGAGTCACCTTCATCGAAGCCCGCGTCCAGCTCTACTTTTATTACTTTTTCACCAAATGTATGGCACTCCCGTCTTGGTCATCCGGGTGCCTCTATTTTCAATTTCCTTAAGTCAAATTCTAGAATTGATTGTGTTAGCAAATTGGATAATTCTTTATGTCATTCATGTCAAATAAGCAAACACAAGCGTTTACCTTTTTCCGATTCTTTGTCTCGTACTGTTGCACCCTTTGACATTATTCATAGCGATTTGTGGACTTCACCAATCAAAAGTAAAGCAGGCTATAAATATTATTTGATTTTGATTGATAACTTCACACAATTTGTCTGGGTATATCCGTTAAAATTTAAATCGGAAACTTATTCTAAATTCATTAAATTCCACGCCTACGGCAAAACTTAATTCCAACGACCCATCAAAGCCTTTCAATGCGATTTAGGCCGCGAATTTGACAATAATGAATTTAAAGCCTTTGCGGACCAAAATGGCCTTGTTTTTCGGTTTTCATGTCCTCAAACCTCACCACAAAATGGTAAAGCCGAACGAATGATACGACGCATCAATGAAATCGTCCTAGCTCTCATCCACCATGCCTCCCTTCCTTTAGAGTATTAGGTCAATGCCCTCCATACGGCAGTCCATCTCCATAATATATTGCCCACCAAAACACTTCACTACGCTACACCAACTTCCGCCCTCTTCCATAAAAATCCCTCTTACTCTCACTTACGTGTCTTCGGGTGTGTTTGCTTTCCCAACTTAACTGCCAAAACCCCTCATAAACTCGCACCCTGTTCCACAAAATGTGTCTTCCTCGGGTACCCACAAGAGTTTCGAGGTTACAAATGTCTAGAGTTGTCTAGTGGTAAGCTCATTATCTCACGTCATGTCACTTTCGATAAGTCCATCTTCCCCTTCGCTAATTCCACTGCTCCGTCCCAACCACGACCCGTCCCTGCCCCCACCACGTCCCTATCCCCTGCTATCATTGATGCCTTTCTCCAACAACAACCAGACGCCCCACTCCCTGCCCAACCAATACCCAAAACACCACCACATCAGCCTGCCCCTGCCTCCCCACCACGTCCCAATACCCCGCCTACACCACCTACCCCAACCACCACTGCAGAACCCTCTAGACCACCATCTAACCAGCCTACTCCCTCCCCTGCCACTGTTCGACATTCCCCTTCCCCGCATCATCACTCCCCTGACCCTCCCCCATCTTCATTCCGTGACCATCGAATGACCACTCGAGCAATGAACGGGATTTTTAAACCCCGTGTCCTCGCTGCTACTACCCAACCCGAGCTTTCCCCGCTTCCTAAAAGCCCTCACGCTGCCCTGCACGACCCCAACTGGAATGCCACCATGCATGACGAGCATCGTGCTTTAATTAATAATCAAACATGGGAACTTGTGCCCCGTCCGTCTGACGCTCATGTGATTCGATGTATGTGGCTATTCCGCCACAAATTTAAGTCTGACGGTTCCTTGCAGCGATATAAGGCTCGCCTTGTGGTAAATGGCAAATGTCAACAAGTGGGTATAGATTGTGATGAGACCTTTAGCCCCGTGGTCAAACCCACGATGATTCGAACTGTTCTTAGCCTTGCGGTCACCCGGTCTTGGCCAATTCATCAATTGGATGTTAAAAATGCGTTTCTCCATGGTGACCTCAATGAAACAGTTTTCATGCACCAACCACCTGGTTTTGTCGACCCCTCTAAGCCTCGACATGTGTGTCGTCTTCGCAAGTCACTTTATGGCCTAAAGCAAGCCCCTCGGGCTTGGTATCAGCGATTCGCGACATTTCTCTTATCTAAGGGGTTCAAGAGTAGTGTGTGTGACCAATCATTGTTTATTTTTCAAAGTGGATCCGATACGGCCTATTTGCTGCTCTATGTAGACGACATTGTCCTTACTGCGTCTAGCACAACTCTCCTCCGTCGCATTATTCACGATTTGTCACAGGAATTCGCGATGACCGATCTTGGTAAATTGCATCATTTTCTCGGCATCCAGGTATCCCGAAATTCCTCCGGCTTCTTTTTTTCGCAAACTAAGTATGCCCGTGACATTTTAATTCGTACTAATATGGGCTCCTGCAACCCCGTGTCCACCCCTGTTGAAACCGGGTCTAAACTTAGTGCTACGGCTGGCTCGCTCTTACCTGATCCTACTTCATATCGAAGCATTGTAGGAACCGTCCAGTACCTTACCATCACTCGACCCGACATTACCTATGCGGTTCAGCAGGTCTGTTTATTTATGCATGCCCCTCGTGAGCCTCACTTCCAGTTCTTGAAACGAATTTTGCGCTATCTCAAGGGCACCCTCGATTGCGGTTTGACGATTTCGAAGTCTTCCTCTCATACCTTGACCGCCTATACTGATGCTGATTGGGCGGGTTGCCCTGACTCACGACGATCCATTTCCGGCTACTGCGTTTTTCTTGGTAATAATTTGGTTTCTTGGTCTTCTAAGCGCCAAAGAACAGTTTCTAAATCTAGTGCGGAAGCGGAGTATAGGGGTGTTGCAAATGATGTAGCTGAGACTAGCTGGTTGCGAAATCTCTTGATGGAGCTTCGGGTTCCTATTTCTTCGGTCAGCCTTGTTTATCGTGATAATATATCTGCGGTCTACCTTTCGGACAATCCTGTTCAACATCAGCGGACCAAGCACATTGAGATCGACATTCATTTTGTTCGCGAACAAGTTCGTATTGGGAAAGTGAAAGTTTTACATGTGCCAACTGATTATCAATATGCCGACATTTTCACTAAGGGGATTCCCAAACATCTTTTTACACGATTTAGATCCAGTCTCAGCGTACGGTCTCCTCCCGCTTAGACTGCGGGGGTATATTAGTAAATATTCTGTATATATTTAGTTTATTATATTTCCTTGTATATCTCGTAATTAGTTTATTTTGTGATATTGTTTCCTTGTATTCGGGATACTGTAACTATATAATTGAGATCAATACAATACCCTAATTAGGGATTGCATTACCTTTAGTTAATAACGTTGCAATGTGTAGTACGTTTTTCATGTACTATAGTGATATTTTTTCAACGTTATGTACTACACAAGAAAAAGAAAAAAAAAAGAGCAAACAATCACCAAAATCGTCGGCCACTCCTGACGTCCATCGAGCCGGCCAACATTTGTTGGTGGCTCATATGAGCAGCGTACCTAACCACCTCCATAAACCCGATGCTAGCAAACTAAACTCCCTTCCTCGCATATAACTCACAGTGCCAAATCACTGGCCCACACTCGTCGACGAATCGTGGTCCACCGCCAACCACTGGCCGCAATAACCAACACCAACAGACCAACCACACTACATCATAATTAATTAGACCATAATACACTCTAATTAAAAAAAACAAAAATATAAGAAATAGTGAAATTAATAATTAATATAGGATTAACGAATTAAATACTTGTTCGTCATATGAAAGGCAGACAAATGGAAAATTTGGTGTAAAAAAAAAACTGCGATAATGAGTAAAAATCATATTGCGAAAATGAATCCCGTTTTTTATGTGCACGGGTCTACTAAGATTTTGTACACCCTAATCAATAAGGGTCATTTTTTATTTCATTTAGATTTTGCTTTGTTATTACACAAATTCTTATTTCAGACCGTCATATCCGTCTGAAATGGTCAAGACGGATACCATTTCCTCTCACAAAAAACCCATTTAGGGTGTGAGTGGGAAAGCACATGGTTATTAATGGTTATATTTACAATTTCATTCATTTCACAGATTCATGTATCCATTATGTGTGTTGTACATTGATGATTGATCCGATTACCGATATAACAAAGAGTTTCTCTGATCTTATTAAAAAAAGGATCCAAATTTGAAACATTACAACCATCTAGCTATGGACAGATTGGTAAAAAAAATTGAAACAAATTGGTAAAAAAAAAAAGTTTTTGCGTGTAATAAATTGGTTAAATTTTAAGATTTTGTGTCAAATAGGTAAAAAGGGAGTAATATTTAAGTCCAAAACAAAACATAATCAAATGGAAAATTAGTTATCTAAATAGTATAAAAGCTGAGTTGTTTAGGTTGTGTATTAGTTGCTTCTTTTTAGCCTTTTAGGATTGTTTTTTTTTTTGTACGGAACCTCATGTTCTTTAACCTTATTTAATTATTAATCTATCATTTCATTGTCACACTCATGATCTCTGAATTTATAGAAATTATAAAAACCATATAATATACATTTGTTACCATATAGTATATTTGTTTTTCTAACCATTTGTTTTATAAGTTGTTTTAGGAAAAAACTGTTTCATCTACTTTATCATAATGAATTACTTTTGATAACTGACGACAAATATTGTCATACAAAGAGTAAATTAAACTGTGGATAGATTTGAACTTTGAAAGTGGTAAATTTAAATAAATGTAGAAATTTAATGAAATTTCACGATATATAGCAGTAGAATTTTGAACGTTAATATTTTAAATAGTTTTTTTTCGTAAATTACTAAGTGCATATCTAATACAACACCTAATATATTTATATCAAAATTTTCCAAAATTTATAATGTTATTAGGTTCACGATATAAATTGTATCTTTACGGAGTGGTAATAATTATTGTATGTACATAATTGATTTTTTTTAGACTATAGTTTGTATATTTAAATTTTGATAGTTATCTATTCTGTCAATTCTAATAATAACAATTGCTAAATAAGTAAACCCGAGCAAATTTGCACGAGTTTAAAACTAGTTTAAAAGTAATACTCCCTTATTATCACTTTAATCTTGCCGTTTCACATTTGCGGTCAAAGTTGAAAATATTTAAAGATATACGTAGTAACATTATACAGTAATAATTTTACTAAAAAGAATTTTACTAAAAAATAAATTTCAAACCAGATAAAGTACTATGTACATGCTAAAACATCACAAATACTACTATACAACCAGACATCACAAATACTACTATACAACCAGTTGTATAATAAGCATTGTACAACCCTATACATTAATCTGAGCTTATGTGTAATTTTTCTGAATTTGGTAAGAGTTTATTTTTTTATGTTTAAGTGTGTGAGTTCAAAAACTTTATGACATAGCTCAAATTCTTTTAAACAAAACTCAAAAACTGTAGTAGACAGCTCAAATTCTACATCATACAACTACATACAATAGGTTGTATAATCTATTCATTGCTAAAACATAGGGTTAAAGTGTCATTTTCGAGACACAAAAAAATGAAGCAACGTTTTTTTTTTTGCTACCAATACAACATGGAATTACAAACGTGCATGCGGTGATACAAAACGTTTCATCATACATGACCTACATTAGTACACTCCATCCAGCATTCCAGCACCGAAATTAATAGGTACGGAAACGCTTTCTTTATGAAGGTGGCAAGTTCTTTGACTTCTAGAAATTGAATCAACCGTCAATATAATAATTTACTTTGACCTTATTCATCACGAATTCACGAGTCTCGGCATAAACAGAGTTTCATTTAAAATCATGAACTCCCATTATTTATTAGTCCATTTTTGTTTACATAGGTGTCCACCAAATCTAACCACCGAACGGTCATTACTTATTCGATAATTCTCCTTTAAAACGATGGAGTACTATTTGTCTTAAGCTTGACCTGCTTTATGCTTAAATTAAATAATGTTGTCTTAAATGAGAATTTGTTTTAGTTGTTGATGAATTGTAGAAGAGAGTATTCCATAAAATGGTTTGTATTATTAATTGATGTGTTTCTAAACTAATAATACATGTATTTATAGAATCATAGTAGAGGGTAGGGGTGTAAATGATCTGAGCCGGCTCGACAAGCCATTGGAATCGGCCCAGTCAAAGCTCGGCTCGTGCTCGGTCAAAACGAGCTCGAGCCGAGCTTCGCTAAATACGAGCTGAGCCCGAGCTCAGCAAGGCTCGGCTCAGAAGCTCGTTTAGGCTCGTTTATAATTTTTTTTTGTATAATTTATACTCCCTCCTATTCATTCATTTTGTCCCTTTTTCCTTATCGAAACTAGTCGGATTTTTGTCCCTCTTTCCTTTTTTGGTAACTTTTATGTGGTCCAAATTTAATTACATGTGGGGTAGAGTGGAATAGAGTGTTTTGTGTGGTCCAAAATCATTTTCTTAATTCTTGTGCAAAATAGAAGGGGGACAAAATGAATGAATAGGAGGGAGTATAATTTAATATTAATGTTATTTTAAATTATTTGTTATTTAGCCATTTATAAGTATATTATATCATAATATTTTTTGGTATTTTATAATCTTATTTATTTTTTTAAATATTTATATTTAGTTAGATTCAAAAAGTAAAAAAGTGAAAATAATATAAAGATAAAACGAGCTCGATTTGAACTCGAGCCGAGCTCGAGCTTTTTCCAAGCCGATCTCGAGCTTCAATTTTTTAGCCTCGACGAGCTTGAAGCCGAGCTCGAGCTCAGTTCGGCTCGTTTACAACCCGAGTAGAGGGAACACGAACCCTAATACTCTAAACCCTAGACGATAGTCGTCGTGACGTAGTCGTCAGCGTCACTACTACACCCTAGATATTCCCTAACATCGTCCCTCCAACTCATGGTAATTTAATAAAATTAAATTTCCATGAGTTTGCAAAATAAGAAAGATAAAAAATATCTTCATCTTCGACGTCTTCTCATCTTCATCTCCATCTTCGCAAGGTAGGTTAGATAAACGAGTATAAACTCGCTTGAAAATTTTCTCAAACAAGAAGGTTAAGTTTTTCAGACTTGTCGAAAATCAAAAAAAATTGTTAGGAACAGTAATCGGACCTAAACAAATTTTAGTAAAACGGAAAATTATCCGTTAATTTCAATATTTGGAGATCGTTAAAATTTTTCAGACTTCAAATTTCATTGCGTAACAACTCGCCAGTCAATTTTGTACCACCTTAATCAGAACGGAAGACTAAATCAAATTCCAAGAAGATAAATGGTCATCATTTTCTTATCAATTTTAACGAGTAGATAACATTAGAGCTGATCATATGGCCCAGGCCTGCTACCCCGACCCGACCCATCGCGATTTTTCCCCGGACTTGGGCCTCGATTTTAGGCCCGAAAAGCCTACGGCCCGATTCAATATAATAGGGCCGGGTTTGGGCCGCCTTTACGACCCAAATTTTGGCCCGGCCCGGCCCGAACATATGCAAAATTTACGAATATGTACAATTCAAGAATGTTAATAAGCATTTAGTAAAATAATTAATCAATCAATTGTTGTATTGTAAATAAGCGGTTGTCACTTGTTTACATGTATTAGTTTGATAAGGCTTAGTATTTTCCTTTACCAGTATTTATATGATAAAAAATGAGCTAATGATTTTGTATCACGCTCGTGCCGATAAATTGTTTACCATTATCGGCGTGCTAAGTCAATGTTTTTGAGCCTAAAGAACAACAAATATCAAATCAATTACAACACTACAACAACATATAGTGAACACCGCACTAAAATATATTATTACACTATTAAAAATTGCGCATTTAGTTTGTATGAGTTACCTCAAGCAGTAAGTTCATAAAAGCTACATTAGGTTACTAGTTCTTAAATCTTATTTGACAATACTCGAAAAAATCACATAATTCTATACGAAAATTTTGATAACAACTACACAAAGTATCTAACTTCATAATGGAGATTTCTAAACTTATTTTAAGAGGAAAAGTATTTAGCCCGAATTGGCCCAAAAGCCCGCTTTAAGCCTGCATGGGCCGGGTTTGGGCCGATAAAATAGGCCCGCACTTGTAGCTCGGCCCGCACCCTTGGGCTTATTTTAATTCTTGGGTCTGACCCAAACCCGGTCCGGTCCGGCCCATGATCACCTGTAGATAACATCATAAACCTTTATTTTTGAACCCCTCGTTGAAAAATCAATCACTATGAAAACCATAGAATGATATTTGTGCAAGTGGAGACACAAATAGGATTATACAACCAGTTGTACTATAAGCATTGTACAACCAAGGTATAAGAATCCGATCGAGCTTATATGTATTCTTTCTGAGCTAATTCAAAGTTTATGTTTTTAATGTGTAAATGGATAAACTCAATACTTTCTAATAAAGCTCATATTCTTTAATATAAAGCTCGAATACTTTATCACAAAACTCAGATTCTACACCGTACAACATATAAAATTGGTTGTATAGTTCATGAATTAGTGGGGAGAGTGAGGAAATCATGATTTTTAAGAATTGCTAAGGAAAGCTTCATGCGTTCGTACGCACGCAAGGCATTATTATAATTGGAGTAAAAAAAACTAAACCAGATCAATAAATGTCAATTTGAATGTTTTTTTTTCTTTTTCTGAAGGGTATAATACTAAGATATATCCAGCAGATGAGTGTTATACATGTTTGCCCGTCGGCAAAAAAAATGGAAGCGATTTTTTAGAGACCTCAGAAAATAGGCTCTGATACCATGATAAATTGTAGAAGAGAGTATTTCATAATAAAATGGTTGTTTGTATTATTAATTGATGTGTTTCTATTGATAATACTACATGTATTTATAGAATCATAGTAGAGGGAACACGAACCTTAATACTCTAAATCTTAGACGATAGTCGTCATGACGTAGACGTCACTACTAAACCCTTGATATTCCCTAACACTTGTCAAGTAAATTTAACATCGCCCACAACAACAATAAGTTTTTGTGGTTTATGCGGGTCATCAGCCTCATTTTCTCAAAAGATGGTATTTTTTTACAAAAACTTTCCACAACAATTTATCCAATTAGTTTTAGGTGAGTTAAATTTAAAAAAAAAATGCAACATGTCCTTTTTCTAATGGTTTAGGCCAATTAAAGCACATGAGACCCAAGTAAGATTAATCGTAAAAATCATCTTCATGGACCTATTAACACATTTGTAACACCCGTATTTTAAATCATTAACTATTAAATTATAATACTCCCTCCCAGTCATTATATTGTTCCCATTTGATATGGGCACAATACTTAATAAAAAGTACTCCCTCTATTTTTTTATATATGACTTTCTCACATTTCGAGACACTCCCTTCTCTCTTCAATATCTCTTAAAATATAAGACTAAATATTATGATATGTATACTCATATGAAAGAGTTTTTCGTAAGGAATTTAATGGTACCATTTTTATATTTTTTGAACAAATATATTTTTGTAAATATTAAAGTCAAAAGCTTACCTCGTAAATGCAAAACGTCATATATAAAAACATGGAGGGAGTATTAAAATAAGAGTAAAAGAGTTGTGTCGGGTTGGTGATAGGAGAGAGGGATGAATTATTAGTAGTTAAATAAAGAATTGTGGGGCTAAAACATAAAGGAAAGTAATAAAATAGGAGTAAAAGAATTGTGTGGGGTTTGGTAATAGGAGAGAGGAATGAATAAAATAAGAGTAAAAGTTTCTAAAAATAGAAAGGGGAACATTAGTTGAATAATCCGTTTCGGTAAAGAGGGAACATTATAGTGACTGGGAGGGAGTATTATTTTTAATTTTATGTCTATACTAGTTGTTGCTCCACGCCCTATCGGGCGCGGAACCCCAATTTGGTTAATCATTTAAACGATCTTATTAGTAAGCGTCATAGAAGTTGTGGACATTGCGATTTACATCTCCTAAGAGCTGGATAGAAGACGCTATGCTGTATATGGACACAACCCAGCAAACCAAAAAGAAACTTACTTTGTACCTCTAAATGCATTAATATTTAATAATGTGTCGAAGTTAAACATATTTCAAACCCTGCTTGTGCCATTACATGCATTACTAATGTGCTAAGTTAAACATAGTTCCTGGATGTATGGTGTTTTATTTTAGAGCGGAATATGAGCATCCTACAAAATTCGCTCTAAGCCTTGAGGAAGTATCTGTGGCACAATCTGACGGTCCCAAAAGTTGTGTTCAAGCAGGCACAAATGTTGACATTAGGAGATTTAAGACACCTGAAAATTAACAATTTACTGAGAGAACTGGGTTAGAGTGCAACGTAATGCAGCTCCTTTATCAAATCAAGAAAATGCTGAAGGTATTTTGGCAACGGATATAAAGGACAAAGCAGCAACATAGTTTAGTGTACCTGTGCTTCAAATGATGCCAGCAAGCTCAAGGACGGCATAGGAAACAATGTTTTTCGCAGAGTTTGTAGGAGCGTTTTGTGGTCGTGGGGCTGTAATAACCGCTACCTTGTCTGACCTCCTAGCGCGTGACAGTGCGACGTATAGTTACCCCGGTGAGAAACATGGCCTTGGCAAGTAAATAGCAACCTGGTCTAACGTTTGCCCCTGAGATTTGTTTATAGTCATGGCAAAACTCAGTTTAATAGGGAACTGCCTGCGCCGGAACTGGAACGGATAGTTTGCAGAAGATGGTGGCCGTAAATTTATACGTGGTATGGACACATGTTCACCTGCATGGTCTCCATGTTTATCACACACTCTATCAAGTTTCGGCTGAAACTTTTGCAAATAAGTCGTGTACCGTTACATATGTTCACCTGGATTGGATGTTGATAGGAGCGAAGTCTTGCTCCTATAGCGAACACCGGCATGGCTTGAAATCAAGTTGTCCTCATCCCTGGATCAGTAGTTGGCTTATTCCCCTTGTTTCCCTAAGCGTGGACATGAGGCAACGCAACAACACCCACTAATTAGATAGGAACTGAGGCAGCCTACACGGGAGGATACCTCAATGTCGAATACTACAGTATAGGTATTGTGCAATCAGAATAAATGCAACAACAAGCATAGGACCTATTCAATCGCAGGCATGTACATACACACACAAACATATATTTCAGAGGCAATCCAGCACACATGCTACATGTTTCACATGTACCAGACAGGGCATAGACTAACAAAACTACTGCCAAAACAACACATCGCGGGCTTATTCAACACAGCCGGACCTGGCGACACCTAATATACAACTTATGGTACAGAACACAGGTAGCCGTAACCAGAGGCATAAGAAACCAACATTCACGCCATAGCACACCTCCAAAGAATCTGCAGTACCCCTAAAACCCTGAACAGTTTATTGGTAGAGCGTATATGAGGCAGCTACAACACTGTCAAACGGATATATCCGCATTCGCAGTAACCCGAGCAGTGTGCCACAACTTGCTATCCATGAGCGGACAAGAGCGAACAACAAAACATGGCATTGCGGTGTATCAGTCACACAAAATTGAGAACATTGGAACAAACAACCCTTTAAAATTGAACCACCACCTTTAAAAACCCACAAATCAGACACACGAAAACAGTCAAAATTCAAACAAACAACCAAACTGATCGTGTTGCTAAGGAGATTGAGAAGGTTCGATTCGCCACTATTTGACACAACTACATCATTCCTGCATCATGTATAAAATCAACTTGCTTATAGTTACTTTTTAGTCAGATAATTCCTACATCCTTTACAACTGCATGCCGAATAGTTAACAAATGAGAATATGAGATTTAATACATAAGACTACAAAAAACCCTTTGTCCTTGTCGGAAGTCCCTATTCCTAGCACCACACCCTTATTCCTCGGGTATAAAGAGCTATAACGACAAATTTGGTGTTAATTTATACGTACATGAGTATCACCGTTCACCATTTTATCTGTTAAACTAATGTCTAAATTATTAATGACGTAATGAATTAACTGAGTAAAAGAACTTGAGAAGGTACGTCTGGGCATACCTAGGATTTGGTGCCAGTCAAGCATCTGGTTGCTTTGCAGGCATGACATTTTGAAATGTGCGTAGTTCAGAATACACATCATTCAACCTCTTCATTAGTGGGAATTCAGCCCGAGTGGTTATATACAGATAAACAAAGCTAGTTAGCTAACCTTAAATCTTCCAAAAGATGATCTTATTGTTAATAACAAAGCAAAGATTAATAGGTCAAATTATGAATATCATACCCCTGGATAGGCAATACTTATGTGAGGAGGAGCAGCAGCAGCATCACCATCTCCGTCACGCCAATTCGCCATAGTTGTGTCGCTATCATGATAAATCTAGAATTCACGAATCAAATTTGATCCAATCAAAGCAGTTTCATAAACATGATGCAGCAAGCGGAAAACGTAAACAAATGCTCCTAAATCAAGTAGAATTTGAAACATTCAAACGAATATCTCTAAAATTGAATTAAACCACCCTAAATCTGACAAAATCATGCTGACTTTACCCGAGGAATTCAGAAACGATTGACCACATGGTTGAGCCGCTCAAAATCCGACGGGCACAACTCTATAAATTTGAACAATCAGACACCCCAAATAGGAATCCTAAATCAAGCCGATTAAACGACGCAAAAAGTGAATTAAACTATCTAAAAATGAACCAAACCAAGGCGATCATACCTCAGGAACCCTAAATCGATTGACAACATGCCGGAGTTGCTTTAGATAAGTCACACTATGACCACTAATCAAAAGATGAAGATGAAATAATTGGTATAGTCGGTAGAGCACAAAAAAATGAATTAAGTGAAAAGAGTAAAAAGGGAGAATAGGTAGAGGAAATAAAAGGAGAAGTGAAGATGTAATAAGGGAGAATGAAGGAAGAGTGAAGATGAGGAATTAGGAACTGAAGAAAGGATGAAACGAAGGGCTTAGATGAGTGGTAACACAATTGTTCAATGGTTTAGATGGAAGAATGACACTATTCGTAAGGGGTAGTATTTTTTTGGGTCTTATTTTTCCAAATTCTCACATTTTAGGAGCTAGGGACTAGGGATTCTAATCTTTGACCTTAATTTTATTCTTTTATTTATTTTCTCACATAATTTACTTCTAGACGGGTTAAAACGGGTGTATGCCGTCATACTATTCTAGCTTAACAAAATTTTACCAAGCTCGATAATCTTATTAGGTGATACAAACTTGACTCGATCATTTTATAATGGGATAATCAAGTATGGGTTAATAACTTAATATAGCCAAGATCGACCTAGTAAACAATGTAAAAGAATACTACTCGGTATATTTGCCTTGCCTCATTCTATTCTGTTCTCCTTCATCAGTCATTGCCCGTTTGTTTCCACACCCTTGTTGTCATATTGCCATCAGTCCATCACCAACATCTCGTCTACCTTCTCTTAACCATCGTTCGTCCCCTACTTTTGTTGTAATCGGGTTTATTACTACGACGGCGGTGTCAATTCCACACGGTTAAGGACAACATAGGAGCGTCCTGTCGAGGTAACTAGGCTAACCCCTTAATTGTATTTTAGCCTTTAATGCATATGATTGTAGGACGTTGGATGTGTTTAGTGTGATCTGGATGCCTTTTTGTCCGCTAAATTTTGAACTATGTATCAATTTGTGCTTGTTACATTGTTCCACTTTGTTATTTTAGCTGTTGATTTCATTGAATTTGATTAATTGTGACCGTGTGTGCAATGCGATGGTTTAAGGTTTAGATTGCCTGTATTAGTAATTTGCTATGCTGATTCATGAGTGGAATAAGGTCAACTTGAATTGTTTGCATTCCTATGTTTTATGAGTTCAGTGTACTCCTTTTGCTTGTCCACTTATCCAACAAGTAAGTTTTTGTTAATTGATATTTGGTGGTTTGGGCATCATTGAGAGTATTTCATTAATTTGGTTTGTGTAGGGCAATTTTGTTGCCATGTCTGGATTTGTTAAAAGTGTGAGTATTAGGTTGTTAATGCATGCTTTCGTGAATCTGCAACCATCCGGTACGGGTGCGATGATTAGCTGCTCAGGCGGACTCCTGAAGATTTCTTCTGGTGGGTTTTGTACTCCCTCCAAATTTTAATGTTCTTCCCATTTCATTAAAATATTACTCACATATAATAGAGAAATAGGAAGAACATATATATTTGGAGGGGTATTTATTATTACACTTGGTGTGCAATATGATTTTTTTGTCCACCTTGGTAATGTGTTTAATGTACACACTTTACGTACCATGCTAAATAAGTAATCATATTATTTGATGGTTGAGTGATATGATACTTCTTGCTTGCTTGCTTGCTTGCTGATCAATTGAATCACAAGTATGAAATATTGTAGGGTGACTATAAATGGTAAATTATTATTATTATTATTTTTTTTTTTTTTGGACAGAAGGGCTAAGGTCATCACCTAGCTAGAAACGCTAGACGATGAGCAGTCCGATTTAGAATTCTTGGACAGTGACTTAGAGAACAACAATGAAAAGAAACAAGCACACGAAAGATAGAATGACAAAGAGTCTTGAGATCTTGTTGCACATCCGTACCGGCAGCAAGAAGAAGAACTAACTGTAGACAGTCAGATTGAGCGTTGATATGCCAGAACCCCGACTGGCTGCATCCCTGAGAGCATGTAAGAGAGCCGTACCTTCAGCTTGAAAAGCAGAACTTGCCCAAAGCCGAGAGTGTCCTGTATGAAAGACAACACCATTTGAATCTTTAAAAATCCATCCAACAGAACAGAGGGCGTAAAGTCCGTGTGCCAAGAAGCATCACACATAAGACTGATGTTATTGGAGCAAAGACAATCGTTAATGAGAAAGAAAGGCAAATGATTCTTAATTGACTCCATTACAGAAAATTCCCCCGGATCAGAAACGGCAGAGGAAGAAAGACGAAGCTTAGCCACTGAAAGATTATTGATAGCATCAGTCGTTAGGATCCTGATATGTGAAGATAACCCCATCACCGAATCAGGGCTAAAAACGAACTCATTTCGTAAGCACCATATTCTCCATAAGGTACTTATAAAGAGAAGGCGGGAATCTAATGAATCATCCTTGTAAAGGAAACTGATCCAATGGTAACAATATTTTTATTAATGGTAAATTATGAGTGTTATTTTGCTATTTGTTGGTGTGGTTACAAGTACTTGTAGTTGAGTCTAGTTGAGAGGTAGCAATACGGTATTTTGAACCCCCTTGTTTTGGTTATGTGCCACCCGTTGATGGGTTACCACTGAGTGGGTAGATCCTTGTGCCATATTGTTGGTACTAGGTCCACGAGGTCGCTCCATTGAGTGGCTGCGGTTACTTAATTTGAGACTATGGGATTGGTTTACCTTTTAGGTTACCAGTTGTTGAATCGGGTATAATTGGTGCTCGAGAGTTTGGCCAAACTTAGACTAGAACCGTATTATGATCGTCGTCCTACCATAGGGAATGGGATGTCAGTATTATCTGAATGTCTCTAGTGTGTCATATTGTTGACTCACCGGCGTTCCATCATTCTCATGTTTGACCTAACTGCTGATACTGGTAACTATATTTGCAATATTTCATTATATTTAATCATTATTCACTTGTTAGCGTTATTCTATTGATAACTTGCATGAATGATATTTATCTAATATTACATGTTGGTTGATCTAATGTGTTATTAATCAAGTTTGAGAACCCCATGAAAACAGTCCTTTGGGCAGTTCTATTTGGCTCTTTGACTCTGGACTTGAAGAGACAGTTCTACGAACAATCGTATATGTGCTTTCATGTGAGGCATGTTTAATATTTTACAATTTATGTTTTATTGGGTAAAATATGACTGGGGAGCACCTAGTTACTCCCGACTGATTGTCGCCCCCCTCTCAGGTGTTGTTTGCAGGTCTATGATTTATTGCTGGTTGGGATAATCGAGTGAGAACTCTGAGCTACATATACCATTATATATAATAATGGTTAAGATATATTATATTTCATTTAGTCGTTTAATCGGGTGGGTATTTATTCCCATTCCAATTTGTAATAAGGATTTTTATTTATTAAATTTAGAGCAAACCGGAATAACCTTGGTGTTTCCGCCACTGAGAGAGTTTTATTAATGTAATTGACTTATTTAATGATTTTCTTGTATTTCAGAATCCGGGTTGTTACACATTGTCCTGATGCCGCACAATAAATGTCAAGGACATTCATAAGCGCGTGGCTTGATTAGGATTCGCCTCCATAAAGAAAATAGAATCATATGCAAATAACAAATGCGAGACAGAAGGAGAGTCACAACATATCTTAATTCCCTTTAAGAGTGATGTGTCGTCAAACCAACAAACAAATTTATACCTCAACTAACTTAGCATATAAAGCAAGTAGAGAACGAACCCAAAGGACGGAGGTATTCAAATCATTTAAGCAAGTTGTAGTTATGCTAAGGATGTCAAATTTAAGATAGGGTTATAATGTAAACAAAAGTAAAACAAGTGAAAAACAAGAACTAAATCAATAAGGAGGAAAACCCTAAGGTGTCATGGGATAATAGAAGTAATCAAATGATAGATCCAAAGGTATGAGTCTAGGCTTGGTCAAGGTCATGGTAGAGTAAGGCCGGAACTCTTGGTCCTCCGGCTTATAGGACGAGTCGGGTTAGCTTTCGGTGTACATCCGGTGTTCCCACTAACTTAGTGCATGGTCTAACAATTCCCGAGGCTTCCGATCTTACGAGAATCGTTGAAAAGGTAGAGATAAATGCAAGGGTTGACAAGTCAAGCTAACATTTCATCAAACATAACTAAGCTAGAACTACAACAACAAATTTAATCATCCAAATTAACTCACTAAGCATGGATATACTCTATAATAATTCCCCCTAATCCCCCATTAACCCTAGCTACAAGACCATTCACTACACATCATGATTATCATGCTAACAATGGTGTCAAACGTCATAAAACAAGTAAATATGATGATTAAGCAAGATAAAGAACAAAGGATTAACAAGAGAGAGATAAAGAAATACGAACAAATTAAGGAAAAATGAACATAAATAAAGAGGATTTTTGGATGGAGATGAACACTTGTCACTAGTCTTCAATACAAAACCTAAGAAATCCAAATGTAAACTATTAAGATGTAAATTGCAAGAACAATATTGAAAGATTAATGTAAATTGCGTGGAAAGATTAAAAAATAATCGAAGAGAGTAATGTAATCTAATCTAAAAGAGTTTTATAATCTAATATAAGGACGCTTAATCCTCTCCAAGGAGGCATAAGCCCTAGAATTATTACAAATGAGGTTTATATAGGAGATACAAGATTAGGTTAGGAAGGGCAAAATAGGAAGAATGCGGAAAATGAGAAGTGATTAGTGCCCAGCTCGAGATAGAGTGTACTCGGGCGGGTTAGGAGCAGTTTCGGCCAAACTGACTGTCAAACAACTTGGGCGGGTTGTTTAAAAAGTCCACTATCTCGAGCGAGATGGATTTATCTCAGGCGAGAAAGAGCCGAGTTTCCTGCTTTTGGTCTCCAATGGCTCCATAACTCCTTAAGGCTTCCATTTCTTCCTTCCAAACGTCGTACGTAATGTCCGTGGGTCGTTATTCTCGCCTCTTCTTCATGCTTATCCTCTAAAGTCGTCAAATAGCTCCCAATGCACAAAAAACGGGAATTTCCCCTTTTTAGCTTCTTACCTGCAAAACGCATATAAATGCACTAGAAAACAATTAGGAAGAAATTGACTAGAAAACGGACTATAAAAGACCATAAAAGCATTCAAAATGGGGTTCGAAATGGGGTTAAAAGTGCGCTATTTTGAACTGCATCAAATATCCCCAAATCGAATCTTTACTCGTCCCGAGCAAAGAGGTGACTAAAACTAAGACCTTTATTTAACTAATCCTATATAGCATATCCGATACATGACAATTAGCGGGTTCCGCTCCGCCCCTTCAACTCACAACAAGACATTCATAAGGTAGAATGCCTTATTGCAAGACAAGGTGAGGCTTGCCAAAATGGCGATGCATCCATCATTAAGCACATAAACAAGTGCACATACTCCATCATAGATACTAGTTCTACAAACCACTAGGTTCAAAGGGATAGAAGTAAATCGCCTCCAAGTAGTGTTAAACTAGGCTACGTTTATCCAAAATTACTAAATGTTTTTGTCAAGAGCAAGGTCCTTATGGTGTTAGAAGACACTATAGCATCGCGGAATTCGTCCTCTTGCCTAGACAAAAGGAAGAGTCGTGCCTTCTCCACCATGCAAAAGAAGATAGGACCATCAATAGATAAAAGGGACTCAAGATACATGAGCTTCACATTTGTAGTTTGATTTTGGGTTATTTTTACTCCCATTTTTGTAGCATTTGATATTAAGCACATATCTTGCCATTTTTTATGATTGGCAATTTGGTCTTTTGGCAAAGAAATGCGGTGGTGACCAACAATATGAAAATCCTCACCGAAGTGGCATCGAGAGCGACCCCATATGTAATAAGGGTACTCTATAATAACATAGAAGTCCCATTTTCACTCCTAAGTATAAGACAAGAATAACTTTGACAAAATTTGCAAACTGTTAGGCTTTCATTGGCGTTTGAACTCAATCGACGATTATAGTGCCCATTCCCTTTGGTTAACAAGATAATAGATGGTATAAGTTGGAAGAACGATTGCATGGCTTTAAAGGTCACCTTGGAATAAACGTAGCCAAGGAATTATCACACCACAAGGTACTCTTGACTAGACGTTAGCGCATGGGTCAAACGATACTAGCATGACATTAAAAAGGGTGTTTTAAAATTATTCTAGTAGACAAAGTGTTTAGGAGAAAAAGTATCTACAAGGGCCTATGCACACTTGTCATGTTTCTTAATTAAGCATTTTCCTAAGTTTATTCCTAAATGCAACTACATGACATGATGCAACCTACATATAAATAATATAATGCATATGATTCTACCAACTATTATGCCATATAATCCTAAATGCTAGCTCCTAATGTGGACATGGCCCACCTGCGCGCGCCCAGCCGATCTGTGGACAACGACAGCGGTCTTTTTGAAAGCCACGCTCGGCGGCGTAAGAATGCTTTCGACCGGATCGTTTTAGATCGGTCGGTTTCGTCTCGGCAAGGGTCTCGAAACGATGCAAGAGATGTTCGGAGTCGCCAACAAGCATTTGTGGGATGCTTGGTGATACCCGTCGTTGTGAGTACCAAAAATAATATTTATAATTCCTATTAAAACTAACCTAGGCTAGTGGTAACAGGGTCGAACCACAAGGAGGCGAATGTAATTAATAATTGTCTAATTCTAGTATAAGGCAACGAATGTGGGGGTTGAATTGGTTTGGTCTATAGCTAAAGGCAATAAAAGACAATAAACTAAATAAACGAATAAAACAGATAAAAGAAGGGTACTAGGATGGTCGGTTCACTATAGTTTCGGCGGCAGCATACTAAGTAGGTCTAAATCAAACACATGAGGCGGAAAAACAAGAGGTCCTCTCGGTCCACTTTTAACAGATAGCATCTTTCGATCTCGCTACAAGTCCCTAATATCACTAATACTGACTCTCGTCCTAAAAAGTGACTAATAATCTAAACTTTACCTATCTTTCGATCTCAGCTTAGTTTAGTCATTTTAATTGGTGATCTAACAACATTCCCTATCTTTCGATCTAATGGGTCAGTCATATATTAAGCATTCAACTAGTCGCATGCATTCGATTCGTCAAATACAACATTTAAATCAATTAAAACGAAGGTAAACCTCACGTGGTCAGTCGATCGACCTGGTATGGCGGTCGATCGACTGACACGCGATTTCAGGCCCTGTTAATACTAATGCCGCCTACACTATAATTCCCCTACATCCTAGTACAATGAAATTAGCTACTCATACTAAGAATGATAACAACAATAAGTTTGGCTAAATAAACTACAGAATTCATGATTGATACGGTAAGATAAACAATTAACATAAGATGGCAATTCGGCTTGGGAAACTGATCTAGCAATTCTACAACTATGAAAGAAAGCAAAAATAACTGAACAAAACAGGAGAGTACCGTGTGAATTGCGAAGGAAAAGAACAAAGCCGAATTATCAAAGTGAATTGTATTCAATCCCGAATTAATCCTTGAACCCTAATTAATGATAAACTAAAACTGACTCCTAAACTTGAAAAATAAAATTCGGTCCTTATTCTGAAAACTCATGCTGCGTTATATAGGAAAAGTGTAACACCCCCATTTATTCAGGAGCCTTTAGCTAGACATTCCAAAATAAATAGGACTGTTACCATCTCGGTTTTCCGAGGTAGTAGATAACAAAGTCCAACTCACCAAAGTACTTTAAATAAAAACTTTAATGATTACATATTTATTACAAATTAACCAACTAAACTTAATATAAAATAAATACAACTCGCAGCAGAAAATAAATAAAGTGCTAAAATCTTCTATGTGGTCTAGACTTCTAGGTAGATTGGCCAAGTCCTCACGCATCCCATAGCTCCCAAGTCAGCTAATCTTTAGTACACACAAATCTGCTCCCCATTATGGTTCATCACAGGTGTTCACGAATACACTGTCAACCACGAGGTTGAGTAGAAAACTAAACAATGAATAAAAATACAAAGAACCTCCAAATAGATTCCACAATCACATTTCGCCCACTTCCCATCACGTCACACACCCACTTCTAGACACACAGTCATACTCCACTTCTAGACACACGTCATACTCCAGACACACGGTCAATGGACACACAGATCCCGCCTCGGACACACGATCGGTTATACTGACACACACGATCCCGCCTCGGACACACATGCGGATACACACAATCTCATCCCCCAACCTCAACAACAATCGATAATAATGATAGTCTCAATAATATAGTCGAACCAACGTTATATAGAATAATGGCATAAGAGAGAAAACCCAACAAGATAATAATATCGTTGTAAACAGTTAAACACATTCTTCACCAATCCTCCACAATATACAATTAATCCATCTTTTAGTAATAACATAAAGAAGTCAAGATTGAGTAGTTTCCTACCTGGCAAGCAAATCCAATTAAGCAGCTCAAAGTGCTCCAAATAATTAAAGGACACGAACCCGATTATAAATCCTTCACAAATCGCCACCTAACATAAATATTATAATTTAATTATTTAATCATTATTCAATTCATTACATTAATTTATTCGATTATAATTATATTAATTGTAATATTTATATTACTACGTCAATTACTAATTAAAAACTCGTCTCAAACCCAATTAACAAACCCCTCAATATAGCAATGACTCACATAATTCACGTGTAAACACATGTTTTACAAACCTCATGATCCCGTGTCAACCCGTCACATAACACACTCAAACACCCAATGGTTTAAACCCGTCACACTACACCCACAAAGCCCGTGTGAATCTGTCTCACAATAACCAACAACAACAATAAAATAATTGAACCACTCACGTGTATTAAATCACCTTCCTCTAAATCCCGATCATCAACACGTGAGACCTCCCTTCAACCATGTGACAACCCTTTCCCGACAACCACCATGGCCTGCCACCGCAACCACCGAGAGTCTCCACTGCCGGCGGTCCATCCACGGTCCAAAATCTACTCCAAGCCACCACATGTGGTTACCCATCCACGCCCTAACTCACGATACAACAATATACAAACCCGAACCCGAACCCGACGCAACCTATACAAACTCACGATTTAACCACTATACATGACCACCACCACCATTACAGACTACCACCCACCTCCACCGTACCCATCACCACCAGAAAACCGACTCCTAAACCCTACCACCACAACCTACGACTCAACACACACAACCCGCAAACCCCACAAAAACCGTGATAACCATCCCCCTTATCAACCACCCTACGCTACCTCCGGCCACCAAGAAAGCTACCCATCATTCCCCTGACACGCCACTAACCACCAGCGCCAAACCCGACCCCTTTAACAACACCCCATCACCAACTCAACACCGGCAACAACAACACAAGCAACTCTCCCCTGTTTTGCGTGTTTCCAGCCGCCACCGCCGCAAAACACCACCTACGACCACCCTATAGCCACCACTAGACTCGACTCACCACCCCGGTACCAACCCTAACCCCGTTCAGGTCTGGGTCACTCGAAATAAGGGTCAAAAGCCATATAACCCACGACACAAACACATCCAACCACCAACGAAAAACCCTAATAAAATCCCCCTTCCCGCCGGTCAACGGTGGTCAACGATAGGTCATAATCACTCCCTGGTGTCCCACGGTCATAATGACGGTCACGGCTTGTGCTATGATGTTCTATTTTACGAGTTATAGCGTAGCAAAGAGTATACATGAGACGGTCTTACCTTGAGTTAATTAGCGATGTAGATTCCGTCTTAATTCCTTCTACGTGTCTCCTCTTCTTCTCCCAAATTTTCAGTTTTGCATATGATAAACTAGGTCAAGGTATTTATCTCTATTTTATAGGGTAAGTTTAGATCTATAAAGGAACAATTAGGAAACTATGTAATTACCTTATTAGTTATTACTATTATTATTATGAAATATTATTATTATTATTATTATTATTATTATTATTATTATTATTATTATTATTATTATTATTATTATTATTATTATTATTATTATTATTATTATTATTATTATTATTATTATTATTATTATTATTATTATTATTATTATTATTATTATTATTATTATTATTATTATTATTATTATTATTATTATTATTATTATTATTATTATTATTATTATTATTATTATTATTATTATTATTATTATTATTATTATTATTATTATTATTATTATTATTATTATTATTATTATTATTATTATTATATAATTATCGAGTATTACTATTATTTTATGAATTATGATATATTGTTATTACTCGATTGTCATCCCGACTCATTATTCTATTAACTTATTAATTAGTTCCGTCTAACAACATAATCCGCAATTATTATAATTATTAAACATAACTAATCAATATAAATAATAAAAATATAATTAAAATACGGGGTATTACAGTCTTCCCCCCTTAAAATGAACTTCGTCCCGAAGTTCACCCAAAAATGCTACAAAAGGCTTATGAAACTATAATACATCTAAATGCCATTTTAACTAATTATTATTGCAACACAATCAACTTACTTAATCATTATCAAACCATATCATACTTATCAAAATATATCGCAAAATTAACTCAAAACACGAAAATGTATCACATAATAAACTTAAAACTTGAGGTGTCACATTCTAACCCCCTAAAAATAAACTTCGTCCCGAAGTTTCGGAACTACTACTATCTTATTAAACTACTGACAACTTAAATACTTATATAAATTTTAAGACTCTAATCCACTCAATAAACTAGTTACCTTTCTCCACATTCCCTTGCACTGTACCAGCTGTACCAAAAGTCTTTCCACCATTACTCTGATTGCCCCTATTGCCTTGCCTATTGTTATAGCTTTTCCGGGTACTCCATTGTCCTGGATTCCTATTGCTCCCAATATTTGGTAACGGGGTTTGATAGTTCCTTTGGTTTCCATTTCTATAGCCTTCATTTCTATTGTTGTACCTTGCTGGTGTTCTGCATTCCCTTGCCTTGTGTCCGTACTTGCCACATATGTAACATACTTGCTTTCCTGCAATACCACTACCCCCACTGCCAGCTCCCATGCTCCCATCATACCCAAATCCACCATATGTCCTTTTTCTTCCCTCATCACTCACAAATTTCCGCTTCCTTTTCTCCCCTTTTTCTTTCTTCCCTTCCTTCTCCTTCTTCTCTTCCTTTAACATATCTGCAATCCTCTCCGCATGCCCAGCTCTCTGGTAAACATCATCCATGGTACTTGGCTGACCAGCTGCAAGCCTCTTCTTAATAGTGGTTGTTAATCCCTTTTCAAATCTAAGTGCTAACATCTCATCACTAAAATTCAAATCAGCTACATATTCTGACAATTCCATAAACCTGTTATAATAAGTCTCTACTGTCATCTCATCAGTCATCTTGAAAGAATCAAATTCAGCTCTCATCTTACTCCTAATATGTTCTGGCACAAATATAGCTCTCATAGTTTCCTTAAAACCTTTCCAAGTGATAAAAGGTTCCTCACTCTCCCTCCAAGCTTCCCTTAAGACCTCCTTACTACGATTCCACCACAAACCCGCTTTTCCCCTCAAATAGTAAGCAGCTTGATCTACTTGCATCTCCGCAGGACATCCTAGCAACTCAAAAAGGTTATCGAATTCCCTATGCCAATCTCCTAGTAATGATGGTTCACCTAATCCATCAAACTTCGTCGGGTTATGTCTTGCAATATTAGCACTCATCTTTGCTGGATCCTGAACTGACCCCTTAGCCTTCAGTGCCGCAGTCAAAGCCTCATTCATAGCTATCAAACGGTCAATCTCCTCTTGGGACATGGTAGAGGGTGTAGGTGTAGATCTCTTTGGCGGCATGGTTCTCTAAAAGGTAGAACAAGGCAATGTAAGTTTCTATCCGAGGTAAGATGGCTCAACATTTTAAACATTCTATACTTGCAAAGATAAGGTGTGGTCAATTCTACCCATTAGATCCCCCATATCCACTCATATCTCTCAACTAGCATAGGTTAAGATTTGATAAAACATTTACACTAATTTTTTTTTTTTTTTGTAGTGAAACTTGCGTTTTCGGAAATTAAGGTCAAGCTGTAACTTTCAAAATTCACCATTAATTAACCATTACATTCCACGTTGAGTTTTCATAGTTTCCAGAGAATATAAAGAGTTTTTAAAGCATGAGAAAAAGAATCAAGTCCAAATCTCGAATAATCAATTTATAAAGATTTCTACAATTCAGTGGGTCGAAACAAAAACTGATCAGCAAAAGTCAAAAATTTTAGGTCAAATTGTAAAAATCACTATTAATTGTCAAAAATTCACCTTACAACGTGTCTTATCAATTTGAAAACATATTTGAGTCCTTTAAACATTGTAGTTGGAATTAGGTAATAATATTAAGTACAAATTAAATGAGAAATTTTACAAAATCGTTTGTCGAAAACTTCACTGTACAGGAACTTTTTGACCACTGCCCACTAAAATATTTATTTCTCCAAAACCATAAAACTTTTAAACATGAAACCAACTGCATTGGTAAGCTAACTCACTGGGTTATCACTCATAAATATTTCAACCATCATGTATGATGAACGGATATCAAATGGCAACTAAATATAATAGAGGTAAAATCTGACGGAATAAAGTTCAGCTCTAGGTTCCTTTCTACTAGGTCACAAGCCCTTATTAACACCCTTCTACCCCTATATCAATACAACTTGGTCGATAAACTTTCACACACGACTAGTATATACTCTAAAGCATTCATATCACAAGCTTAATCATTTCATAATATATTTTAAATAACATGGCTTTGGGATTCACACAACCGCATATCACTAGACATGATTCTACTATCACACAACGTTCAACCATATAATCAATATAAATTTATAATTACTTTCATGCTCATGATCAAAACAATTCAACATCAACTCCTCATTTCATTCATTCCACACCCCTTAAAATCAAGGTTACGTCCCGTAAACTCAGTCATCGATGAAAACAATATTCAAACAAAGTAACCAAAACTCCTACGACAAAATAAACAATATTCATTTTAAATTACCCCACTCTGTAATATCTCTCAAGGGAAACCGGTTCAAAACTAAAAGGGCCAGAAGTTTGGTGTGAGGGGGCCCCTAACTCATCCCAAGCCTTAAGTGGGCTCCCAACAGTTTCTATCCGGGTTCATTTTATTAGACACATCCTATGTTCATTACTATGTTAATTGGTTAGGCCTGAGGATCGTTTTGCTCTGATACCACTTTGTAACACCCCCATTTATTCAGGAGCCTTTAGCTAGACATTCCAAAATAAATAGGACTGTTACCATCTCGGTTTTCCGAGGTAGTAGATAACAAAGTCCAACTCACCAAAGTACTTTAAATAAAAACTTTAATGATTACATATTTATTACAAATTAACCAACTAAACTTAATATAAAATAAATACAACTCGCAGCAGAAAATAAATAAAGTGCTAAAATCTTCTATGTGGTCTAGACTTCTAGGTAGATTGGCCAAGTCCTCACGCATCCCATAGCTCCCAAGTCGCCTAATCTTTAGTACCACAAATCTGCTCCCATTATGGTTCATCACAGGTGTTCACGAATACACCACAACCACGAGGTTGAGTAGAAAACTAAACAATGAATAAAAATACAAAGAACCTGCAAATAGATTCCACAATCACATTTCGCCCACTTCCCATCACGGCACACACCCACTTCTAGACACACAAATCATACTCCACTTCTAGACACACAAATATACTCCAGACACACACCCAATGGACACACGGTCCCCGCCTCGGACACACGATCGTCTGGTTATACGACACACACCCCGCCTCGGACACACGATCGGATACACACAATCTCATCCCCCAACCTCAACAACAATCGATAATAATGATAGTCTCAATAATATAGTCAAACCAACGTGATATAGAATAATGGCATAAGAGAGAAAACCCAACAAGATAATAATATCGTTGTAAACAGTTAAACACATTCTTCACCAATCCTCCACAATATACAATTAATCCATCTTTTAGTAATAACATAAAGAAGTCAAGATTGAGTAGTTTCCTACCTGGCAAGCAAATCCAATTAAGCAGCTCAAAGTGCTCCAAATAATTAAAGGACACGAACCCGATTATAAATCCTTCACAAATCGTCACCTAACATAAATATTATAATTTAATTATTTAATCATTATTCAATTCATTACATTAATTTATTCGATTATAATTATATTAATTGTAATATTTATATTACTACGTCAATTACTAATTAAAAACTCGTCTCAAACCCAATTAACAAACCCCTCAATATAGCAATGACTCACATAATTCACGTGTAAACACATGTTTTACAAACCTCATGATCCCGTGTCAACCCGTCACATAACACACTCAAACACCCAATGGTTTAAACCCGTCACACTACACCCACAAAGCCCGTGTGAATCTGTCTCACAATAACCAACAACAACAATAAAATAATTGAACCACTCACGTGTATTAAATCACCTTCCTCTAAATCCCGATCATCAACACGTGAGACCTCCCTTCAACCATGTGACAACCCTTTCCCGACAACCACCATGGCCTGCCACCGCAACCACCGAGAGTCTCCACTGCCGGCGGTCCATCCACGGTCCAAAATCCACTCCAAGCCACCACATGTGGTTACCCATCCACGCCCTAACTCACGATACAACAATATACAAACCCGAACTCGAACCCGACGCAACCTATACAAACTCACGATTTAACCACTATACATGACCACCACCACCACTACAGACTACCACCCACCTCCACCGTACCCATCACCACCAGAAAACCGACTCCTAAACCCTACCACCACAACCTACGACTCAACACACACAACCCGCAAACCCCACAAAAACCGTGATAACCATCCCCCTTATCAACCACCCTACGCTACCTCCGGCCACCAAGAAAGCTACCCATCACTCCCCTGACACGCCACTAACCACCAGCGCCAAACCCGACCCCTTTAACAACACCCCATCACCAACTCAACACCGGCAGCAACAACACCCGCAACTCTCCCCTGTTTTGCGTGTTTCCAGCCGCCACCGCCGCAAAACATCACCTACGACCACCCTATAGCCACCACTAGACTCGACTCACCACCCCGGTACCAACCCTAACCCCGTTCAGGTCTGGGTCACTCGAAATAAGGGTCAATAGCCATATAACCCACGACACAAACACATCCAACCACCAACGAAAAACCCTAATAAAATCCCCTTTCTCGCCGGTCAACGGTGGTCAACGATAGGTCATAATCACTCCCTGGTGTCCCACGGTCATAATGACGGTCACGGCTTGTGCTATGATGTTCTAGTTTACGAGTTATAGCGTAGCAAAGAGTATACATGAGACGGTCTTACCTTGAGTTAATTAGCGATGTAGATTCCGTCTTAATTCCTTCTACGTGTCTCCTCTTCTTCTCCCAAATTTTCAGTTTTGCATATGATAAACTAGGTCAAGGTATTTATCTCTATTTTATAGGGTAAGTTTAGATCTATAAGGGAACAATTAGGAAACTATGTAATTACCTTATTAGTTATTACTATTATTATTATGAAATATTATTATTATGAAATATTATTATTATTATTATTATTATTATTATTATTATTATTATTATTATTATTATTATTATTATTATTATTATTATTATTATTATTATTATTATTATTATTATTATTATTATTATTATTATTATTATTATTATTATTATTATTATTATTATTATTATTATTATTATTATTATTATTATTATTATTATTATTATTATTATTATTATTATTATTATTATTATTATTATCGAGTATTACTATTATTTTATGAATTATGATATATTGTTATTACTCGATTGTCATCCCGACTCATTATTCTATTAACTTATTAATTAATTCCGTCTAACAACATAATCCGCAATTATTATAATTATTAAACATAACTAATCAATATAAATAATAAAAATATAATTAAAATACTGGGTATTACAAAAAAGTACGTAGCTATTATTCCTAAACCTAATAACTCATGGGCTTGATAAATCTCGATCTTTTAATTCTCGTCTGAAGTAGCGACTTGGTCGATCGACTAAGCATGGCGGTCGATCGATCGCCTGAGCTGAACAAAGAGCTACGGAACTCGCAGGGTTGGTCGATCGATCAAGGTAGTGGTCGATCGATCAAGTAGCGATAGTTGGCTTCTATAATCTCGTGGATTTGTCTTTTGGGCCTTGAAACGCGCACCAAGCTCGTTCCTTAAGTGAATTCTTCACGTCAAATGCAATGCAGGATACTCGGGGACGGATTTAGCTCAATTTCCGTTGAATTCTTTACATTTCTGCAATAATGTACAAAAACACGAAAGTAGACGGAAATAGGGGAAATGGTAGCTTAAACTACACAAATGAGCTCTGAAATGCGTGTAAAATGAGGTGTAAAACATCATATAAATGACACGCATCAAACTTCCCCAAACCAAACCCTTGCTTGTCCCCAAGCAAGAACTAAACTCGATCTAATGACCTAATGGAACGAGTTCAATCTCAGAGCGAATTACAACATGTAAAGCCTAAACCATTTTAATGCAATAACCAACAATCAATTAGCAATTATGAATCATGCAACCGAGTTATGAAGTCGTTAAAAATCAATGAACCATCAACTATAGAGACTTATCAAATTGGACTCTCACGGGTCGCTCATATCACACATAAGCATAGGTGAATATATGTAAGAGGATAGAAAGAATTCATTTTGTAAAGACTCTCACCTAACTACGACCTATAAGAACATGCCTGCAATATAATATGAAAGTAATCTCTATGACCGTACATATGCATTCCAACCAACAAAAGACAATGACACATGCCGAGGTATATATGGATATGTGAGGTATGGGTAAGAAGAGGCAAAACATTTACGGGAAAGTGGAGGTACAGGTGATCAAGCTAGTACCAAAACGGAACCATATGACAACATCCTTCTTCTTGTTCAAAATTCAATCGATACGGTGCTATAGCAAGCACAAAACTCACAATCTCCAAAGATAACAAAGAATCAACCAACTCCCCATAAGATACTAATGCAACATGGGAGCAAAAATCGCCATAAGATAAGGATTTTGAATTATGCGAATTTATTTCCTTCGGAACCCAGTCGATCGACTTGATGTAGTGGTTGATCGACTGAAGTAAACAGTACAAAAATCTTTTTTCTTTTTCGAATCATTTTTTTTCTTTTTTTTCTTTCTTTTTTCTTTTCTTTGAACTTCTTTCCTCCTTCATTCTTTTTATCCAACAAAATCTCAATATGAGCATTAGCTACCAAAAACTAAGTAACAATCCCAAGAACATAGACTACTAGCTTGACAAGGGCAGGCTAAATGTAGGATGTAGTAATGGGACAAAAAAAAGCTATTTTTGGCAGTGTGAAGCTTATGGGTAAAATGAGAAAGGAGACCTCTACCACATGTGTCAACAAACCACAAACCGAATGCATACAGGTATTAAGCAGATCAAGTTCATATTTATGCATATTTGTGTAACATGTGTCATAAGGAGTACTACTCACATTCCTAGATAAACTGGTCATAGATGACACCAGTTATAAGCTCTAAACCTTAGAAAATATGATGTAGCTTGCCAAAATTCTAAGTCAAGTCTCAAGTTCAGCAAATAATTAACGAAAACTCGTAGATATGCACTTATACGATTCTACTAATAACATGTCAATTAGCAAGGTTCAGGCAGAAACAGATGCAAATGCAATATCACCAGTGAAATACTACCGTTCCGACTCGACCTATATGCTGAAATAAACATGCAAATTTTTGAATTTCGATAAATATTTTTTTTTTAATTTTTTTGTGAATTTTCTGTATATATGAGAAATGAAAAAAACAATGCAAAACAAAAAATGTAAACGTGAATTCAAGCAAATGATATGTGACGCAAAACCCTTCCCCAAACCAAATCGCACAATGTCCCCATTATGCAAAATCATGTAATGAAAGAAAAGAGAAACGGGAATTTGCGAGAAAATAAAGAAATATGACATGAAGTGGAAATCGGGAACTCACAAGACTTTAAGCGCAGCAAAAGGAAACCTCCCCAAACCAACGAGAGTTAGGAGGTTTCAGTAGCTAGCAGTGCTACCAAAAAGTACCTGAAAAGACAAAAGGACCACGCATAAGTCCGAGAAAACAATTTTGAAGCGGTATTATGTGCACAATTGAGAAAGTAGAAGAAATAAATAATATGACGAAAGATAAAGTGGAGTAAAAAACTCCCTCAATTCCGTAAATCGACCAAACACAGCAGGGGAGAGGTCGTGAACAGGTACAACAGTGCAGGGCGGTCGATCGACTACATAGCCCAGTCAATCGACCAGAGTGAACAGAAAATGCAAGCTTCGAATCTGGGCGGCGGCCGATCGATCGACCATACGACTACCGATCGATCGAAAAATACTCTTGTAACTTCTGATTTCTTCGTATTTGCTCAATAACTTGAGCTAATGAGGTCCAAAAACCTGCAAGTGCACAATAATACGCGCCCAAAATTGCGCAAAACCCAAAGTAAAGTCTAAAGTGCTTAAAAATCCTAAACAAAAAAAAAAAAAAAAAAATTAAATGCGAAGTCTCGCGCACACAAAAGCAATAAAAATAGTTTAAAAGCAATAAAATGAAGTTTTTGATAAAGCGCGTGATCAACTAGTAGTTGATCAAGAATGGCCACGGTATGGCCCACTTCGTTGGCTTCTGGCTACAAGAGGTAGCCTCAACGGTGCTCATCTTCTCAGCTGCACCTTTCTCAACTTCAGCATCCGTAGAGCTTGACGAATCAACAGCTTCGTCATCTCCCCAATCAATGACCTCTTCCGGCTCATCAAAGTCCAAATCGAACTTTCTCACTTTGGCTGACTCATCTTCGAGCTCCTCATCCGTGCCATAGCTAAGGCAACCTAGACCGCCTCTTGAAACGACTTGCTCCTTCACAGCTGGAGTAACAGGCATCTCTCCCTTCCCTAAACCAGCTCCTGCAATGTCTAAAACAGAAGAATCTTCCTCCACTTTGCTCCCAATCTGGGGCGGAGGTGTTACAACAGGAGTAGGAATAGAGACAGGCACATCAGGAAGTATAAAATAGGATTTCTTTTCAGAAACCCTATTGCAAGTGACCGGCCACATGGGGTCCTTCTTCTTAGCTGTCCGAGCAAAGACAATGGAGTGTTTCCCTACTTTGAAGGTCAGGGTCCCAGAGCCAACATCAATAACTGCACCAGCAGTGTGCAGAAATGGCCTACCTAGAATGATAGGTATGTGGGCATCCTCAGGCATATCTAGGACCACAAAGTCTACAGGGAAGAAAAACTTCCCTATTTGCACAGGGATGTCCTCTAAGACTCCTATAGGCTGGACCGCAGAGCGATCAGCCATCTGAACGGTCATGCTCGTAACTGCAAACCTATTCAATTTTAACTTTCTAGCAAGACTCAAGGGCATGACGCTAATACTAGCTCCTAGGTCACATAATGCCTTCTCAATAGAGAAGGTACCTATATTACAAGGAACGGAAAAGCTACCTGGGTCCTCTAGCTTATGGGGTACAATGTGAGTCAAATAAGAACATGACTCTTTAGTGAGTGCGACAGTATGCACAGTTTCAAGTGACCTCTTTTTAGACAGTAATTGCTTCATAAACTTCATGTAAGCGGGCACTTGATTCACTAATTTAAGGAAAGTTACTTGTACGTTTAAACTACGAACAACATTTTCAAATTTATTGAAAGATACCTGTTCCTTCGTCGGAGCCAATCTCTCCTGGATAGGGGGTCAAGAAAGTAACTTAGTCCTCTCCTCTAAATCTCGCATGCGGCATCCGTGGACTTAGGGCCGAAGTCCACTACCTTCTCCTTATTGAAGCTTGACCCCTCTTCAGACCGTCTCAAATATGAACCATTGATCGACATTGGCTCGTACTTGAACCGGATCGACCCATCAAAGACTCTGGGTCTTGCCCCAATACTTTCGGAGTTGTCGTACCCGAAACAAGTGATCCCTCGTTATTGGGCATTGGAGGACGAAATTGTTCAATATCGCGACGCCCTCGGTCGATCGACCATGTTGCTCGGTCGATCGACCGGATTCGACAAGATACCGAAGCTCCTGTAACTCGCACTTGATCGATCGACGGGTGTGTCGATCGATCGATCGATATACCTGGTAGACGCCTTTTTCTTGCTATTACTTGTTACAGCTTTATTCTGACTCGGTTTCGCCCCATCTTTTTCATTAGTGTCCTCGACCATGGCAGGCCCCTCCAGGGTAGACCCACTCCTCAAAGTAATGGCATTTAGGGTCTCTTTCTGGTCAGTTTGAGTCGGTAAGTGTCCCGCAGCTCGAGTGGTACTCTTGCTAGCCAATTGAGCAATTTGGCTCTCTAGAAGTTTCATTCCGGCCTCTCTAGCTTGGGACTCCTTTTGCAACATATTCTTTAATTCAGCATAGTCGGAATTTTGGGATTGTTGCTGCTGCAGCACATAAGGAGGTTTTTGATATTGTTGTTGCTTATGAGGGGGCACATAACTTTGCTGCTGCTGCTGCTGCAGAGGTGGAGTTGGATTTAGGACATTCTGGCTACTCCACCTCAAGTTGGGATGAACATTAGGCTCATAGTAGGTGTTTGTCTGCCTATAATGTTGAAAGGCAGCACAAGACTCAAAGGGACTAGGACAATTTTCTGAAACATGTCCCTCGACTCCACACCTTTTGCAGACGAATGGACCATCTGGCACATCATTTACATGGTAAATACCTCCTTTAGAAGCTCCTCCCAACTCGTACTTGTCAAATCTAGCAGTGGGAGCTTCAAGTGCAGCTACATAAGGAGATTCGGCACTCCTCCTTTGATTCCCTCTGGAATTCCCATACTCATCTTTATGGGTGGCTAAGTCGTCAATGATCTTCCACCTCTTAGTCTCTCCCATATTCTCTCGCAAAATCGGCCACCCTGGGGCAGGATCCAAGATAGCTCTTTGATCATCATAGAGCCCATTATAGAACTGATTGCATAGGCTCCACTTCTCGAACCCATGGTGCGGTATGGTTCGCACCAATTTCTTGAAACGGACCCATGCCTCATGAAAGTTATCATCCGGCCCTTATTTAAAGCTCGTGATCTGAGCTCTAATGGCATTCGTCTTCGAGGCAGAGAAGTATTTCTTGTAAAATGCCAGGGCTAAGGAATTCCAGTCGGTGATCCCATGAGCAGCTCGATCCAGATCTCTGTACCACTCCCTTGCAGCATCGCGGAGTGAGAATATAAACATAGTCTCCTTTATCTGGTCCTGGGTCACACCGGCCGGCGGGGGTATAGAGCAGCAATAATCAATAAATATCTCCATATGCTTGGATGCATCTTCATTTGCAGCACCCCCGAATTGGTTTCTCTCAACCAAGTTGATATAAGCAGGCTTTGGCTCGAATTTTTTGTCTTCCCCTGGTAATGCGAATCCTTTGTAAATATTCGCAGCTGTCGGCTCAGAGTGACTAGCTATACTCGCTTCTTCAGCCATGACTGGAAAATCAGGAGATGTGACGGTCTCAGCTGAAGAGGTGGAAACAGGAGAAGAAGGTGGATCTTCCTCGAATAGAGCATTCTCGTAGTAACTTGACAGAGTACTCAGCTCTTCCTCTGTCGGCAATACCCTAGCTGATCGTCTCAACTCGCGCAGGGTCCTTTCAATCTCAGGATTGAGCGATAGTAGTTCACCACCTTGTGACCTGCGCATAAGAAGAAACTACAAATAGGATATAAGAAGAGTTTAAGGAACATATGTCCCTTAAACTAAGAAACAGACTAAAATAAAACAACTAAAAATTAGAACAATTGCCTCCCCGGTAACGGCGCCAAAATTTGATACCCGTCGTTGTGAGTACCAAAAATATTATTTATAATTCCTATTAAAACTAACCTAGGCTAGTGGTAACAGGGTCGAACCACAAGGAGGCGAATGTAATTAATAATTGTCTAATTCTAGTCTAAGGCAACGAATGTGGGGGTTGAATTGGTTTGGTCTATAGCTAAAGGCAATAAAAGACAATAAACTAAATAAACGAATAAAACAGATAAAAGAAGGGTACTAGGATGGTCGGTTCACTATAGTTTCGGCGGCAGCATACTAAGTAGGTCTAAATCAAACAC
The DNA here is from genome assembly GCF_048544455.1 of Silene latifolia. Lineage (NCBI taxonomy): Eukaryota > Viridiplantae > Streptophyta > Magnoliopsida > Caryophyllales > Caryophyllaceae > Silene > Silene latifolia. Next base: position 50,077,463 of record NC_133534.1, on the reverse strand, counting down.
ATGAGGCGGGAAAACAAGAGGTCCTCTCAGTCCACTCTTAACAGATAGCATCTTTCGATCTCGCTACAAGTCCCTAATATCACTAATACTGACTCTCATCCTGAAAAGTGACTAATAATCTAAACTTTACCTATCTTTCGATCTCAGCTTAGTTTAGTCATTTTAATTGGTGATCTAACAACTTTCCCTATCTTTCGATCTAATGGGTCAGTCATATATTAAGCATTCAACTAGTCGCATGCATTCGATTCGTCAAATACAACATTTAAATCAATTAAAACGAAGGTAAACCTCACGTGGTCAGTCGATCGACCTGGTATGGCGGTCGATCGACTGACACGTGATTTCAGGCCCTGTTAATACTAATGCGGCCTACACTATAATTCCCCTACATCCTAGCACAATGAAATTAGCTTTTTTTTTGGTAGAATGTGAAAATTCTCATTAAGCTCATCAAAACAAGTACATGAATACAAGCACAATAGGACCAAATAAATTAAGGCCCTAACACATACACCACTAGCTCATTACACATCTAACATTAACAAGCAAACAGTCCTCTATCACTTAACCAACCTCAGCTTCTCATAGTAACCTGAGGTTCCACAGCTTGCAGTCGGAATTTAATCATGCTCTGAAGTTGATGTAGAATCCTTGCAGGTCGGGGAATCATACTGTCATGTTTAGCAGTGTTCCTGCTCATCCAAATCAAGTACACCAAGCAGGCAAAACTGGCCATCAATACTTGTTTCTGCAGTAAGCTCTGAAAACGTTTGCGAAGAATGCATTCCAGGGAATGAAAATACCATGTCACACCCAACCATTGCCTAACCAAAATCAAGCAATGAGCACTGAATTGACAATCAAAGAAAAGATGATGTTGGGACTCCTGAGCATCTGCACAGAGGCAGCAGACTCCATCTGAAACTACCCCAAACTTCAGTAGTCTAATCTTAGTGAGCAGTCTGTTCTGAGCATATAACCAAGTTATGAAATTGACCTTAGGGAGACACACTCAGTTCCAAACAAAGGGTACCCAGCTAATCTTTTCTCTGGTACCCATTAAGTACTCATAGGTTTTCTGAGTGGAGTAAGGTGAGAGGAGCCAACAATGAAATTAGCTACTCATACTAAGAATGATAACAATAATAAGTTTGGCTAAATAAACTACAGAATTCATGATTGATACGGTAAGATAAACAATTAACATAAGATGGCAATTCGGCTTGGGAAACTGATCTAGCAATTCTACAACTATGAAAGAAAGCAAAAATAACTGAACAAAACAGGAGAGTACCGTGTGAATTGCGAAGGAAAAGAACAAAGCCGAATTATCAAAGTGAATTGTATTCAATCCCGAATTAATCCTTGAACCCTAATTAATGATAAACTAAAACTGTCTCCTAAACTTGAAAAATAAAATTCGGTCCTTATTCTGAAAACTCATGCTACGTTATATAGGAAAAGTACGCAGCTATTATTCCTAAACCTAATAACTCATGGGCTTGATAAATCTCGATCTTTTAATTCTCGTCTGAAGTAGCGACTTGGTCGATCGACTAAGCATGGCGGTCGATCGATCGCCTGAGCTGAACAAAGAGCTACGGAACCCGCAGTTGGTCGATCGATCAAGGCAAAGTGGTCGATCGACAAGTAGCGATAGTTGGCTTCTATAATCTCGTGGATTTGTCTTTTGGGCCTTGAAACGCGCACCAAGCTCGTTCCTTAAGTGAATTCTTCACGTCAAATGCAATGCAGGATACTCGGGGACGGATTTAGCTCAATTTCCGTTGAATTCTTCACATTTCTGCAATAATGTACAAAAACACGAAAGTAGACGGAAATAGGGGAAATGGTAGCTTAAACTACACAAATGAGCTCTGAAATACGTGTAAAATGAGGTGTAAAACATTATATAAATGACACGCATCACTTGGAACCCATTCGAATCCACTTTATACCTAGGTCAACCAAGGCAGAAAGCAATGTTTGACATAGGTACTAAAGATAAGGAATCGTCCCTCTTTAGCATCCTATCTCTAGAATGACTCTCGTACGCCCTGGATAAGGTCGTCCACCATCCAAAGTTTCTGAGTAAGAGGTGAAGGTACGTATTGGGAAGCGCTTTAATCAGACACCCAATCCCGCCCGCGGTAGCAGCCTCTACTGATCGATCTTGGTTGGTTAAATGCAAAAATTGATAAAACGGTTTAAATGCATGAATGCGCATCCAAAAGTTCGAACCTAACATGTGAGCTTTCTACGTCGGTTGATTTAATCCAAGTATCAAGTATAAGATGTCAATTTGGATTTATGGTTGATTTGCATGCAAGAGGGAAATTAAACATCCATTTACCGAATTAGGTTTATGGTGCATAACGTGATCCATTTATCTTAGTAATGCGTTTTGCAAATATGATGTTGAATGGGCATATTCTTCATCTGACCCGTCCTGTATTCGGGTTAACCGAAGTCGGGGTCGTTCTGGGCAAAGGCTGGAAGGGGAACAGACCCTGCATCAGGCAGCCATAAGAGGCGCGAGCCTATTGGCGATGCAAATGGGTCTCTCCTGGTTTTAAAATGGAAAAATGAATGGCCTGTTTAGGCGCGGGTCAACAGACGATGGAAGACGTCTTCTGACCATTGAAAAAGTTTCTAAAATGTATTGAGAAATGGGTATTTGAACCCGTCTTGATTTGAAAGGACCGTTTAGGCCACTTTTGTGTTGATTTGAAGAACGAGACTTGAATAATCGTCATTGTTTTGACAATATTCAATGTCGGGTTCGATTTTGCAAGCTTGACATGAATAGTTTTGAAAATAATTATGAACTAATTGTTTTAAGTTCAGTTGTTTGTAATTAGTCAATATTCATCATCGTACTCGGGTTAAAATCCGACATGGTATGTAGAACCAAGGATGACTTTGTGTTGATGACTAATACATTTATTTTAAAAATGTAAATAAATGATGAAAGGCTTTAAAATACCCTTCAAAATGTAAAGAAATGAAATAAAAGGCTTTAAAATAACTTTTATAATGTAATTAACCAAATATTATCACGGAAACACGGATTAAACCGTCATGGTATTAAGAACGAAGGGTGAAAAATGTTATATTGTTAAAAACTTGTCATAAAAAGGTTTGAAAATACTTGAAATGATAAAAACCGATTACAAATGTGAAGTAAAAATGAAGGAGATGAAGAGACCAAACACGGTTTAGATTTGAGGTTAGGCAGGCTGCTTTAGGCGCGAGCCTGTGTGCTACGTAAGTAGCCTCTGCCTCAACCAAAAGTCCGGTTTTGGCTCATTCTTCCCATGTTTTGGACTATGTTATGCATGATTTAGCATGTTATAGTCATGAAACAAATGAAAACATGATAAAAGAAGATTTTTACACCCTCATACTTACATGCTAGGCTTATGGCGAGAAATCGACGTAAGTGTATCAACTCGTTTGGTCGGAAAACTCGGTTTAAAATCGTTTTAGTAAGTAAAAAGAGTGTTTTGTTAAGTTTAGTGATGGTCTAGTGGTTGAGATGGTCAGTCAAGTGATTTAATGGATGATGAAGGTACCAAACAATGTGTAAGGCTTGTGTTTACGATCGGTAGGTCGTAAACACGTGTCGGATTGTGACTTGAGAAGTCGAGTCTATAATTTGAAGGGAGAAAAGAGGGGGCGGACGCTCGCGTAACTCTCAAATGGTGGCATTTCAGGGGTATTTATAGGAAAATAAGTGGTTGTGTGAGTTTTGAGCGACGTGGCCGCATGGGCTGCTCAAAGAGGCGCGAGCCACATCGCACGTCTTCGAGGTGTCTTGTCACTATCACACGAATGCAATCATGATTTGTTCTATCCTAGGATTTGGATGAACATGTTTGGTACTTGACTATGTAAGATTCCGGGAAATCTTAACATAGAAACATTTGAATGGTTTGTTTTTTGTGTTTGACTCGGTTTGACTCGTTGTTGGAGTCGGGATTTGAATTTTGAGTCGGTTTTTGGTTAGGTGTCGGTTTTGACTCTAGTTAGTGTCACTGCGACCCCGTCGTCATGCATTAAACACTCCAGATACTTTTGAAAAGTTTTAAAATGTTTTATTTTTGAAATTGTTTTAAGTTTTCCGACGTATAGTTGTACACAAATTGTCGATCAAACGCTGCGATTCCTAAGCATGTTGTAGTCCGATAATCATCAGGTGTTTGTTGGAGACTGAACAGATACTGGGTATCTACAGAGCCCCCACTTTGACTAAGGCTTGGATAGGGTAAAAGTCAAAGTAGAGCCCCCAGGTCAATCGAAGATTACAACCTGGAGACCCAAGCGACGTCGAGGCGGCTCGAAAGGATTCGGGCCAAGAACCTGCCGTCGGGAAGGCGACGCCAAGGCGACTTTAGGGTACGAGCCAAGGACATGTCGTCAGGAACAGTTTAGAGTCTGTCGACTGTCCGTGCAGGTCGTTTAAAGTCCGTTAGACTACGTACAAAGGCTCGCCAGCCGTAAGATGGAGTCATACCTGAGGCATCTTCGGGATATCTTCTTGGATCGGTTCTTTTTTGCGGACAAAGGCTCGCCAGCTGTGTGGAGGAGTCGCGCCAGAGGCATCTTCGGGACACGTCCTTGAGGTGCATCTTATTTGCGGACAAAGGCTCGCCAGCTGCTGTGCGTATATGAAGAGGCTCGCCAGCCGCGGTGCGTATATGAGGGGGCTCGCCAGCCGCAGTGCGTATATGAAAGGGCTCGCCAGCCGCTGCGCGCATATGAAAGGGCTTGCCAGCCGCGGTGCGTTATAAGGCTCGCCAGACATGTGCGTTTGTAAAGCCTGCCAGCCGTGTGCGCTTGTAAGGCCCGCCAGCCGTGTGCGATTGTAAGGCTCGCCATCCATGTGCGATTGTAAGGCCCGCCAGCCATGATGCTTGGTAAGCCTCGCCAGCCATGATGCGTTGTAAGGCTCGCCAGCCATATGCGATTGTAAGGCCCGCCAGCCATATGTGATTGTAAGGCCCGCCAGCCATGATGCGTTGTAAGGCTCGCCAACCATGATGCGTTGTAAGGCTCACCAGCCATATGCGATTGTAAGGCCCGCCAGCCATGTTGAAGGGTCGATTGATCGACCATGGAAATAGCCGCGTTGGATGGGCTCGTTTTGAATTAGCGGGCTCCGTGAAGAAGTGTAACACCCGCGAATTTCCCATTTTGACATTTAAAATTTATTAAACCGTTTGATTACTTTATTTTATATTTTTGAATTATTCAATTTAATTAATTTTATGTCAAACACGATTTTTATAAAAGTAATATATAAAAACTCATTTATATAAAAATACGTATTATTAAATTATATTTTAAGGCATAATTTATATAAGAATATATGTATACATATTTTTGGTTGGACAATAATAGTGACAGTAATACTAATAATTCCCTTCTTAATTTCCGTCTAACTTAGACCGTCACATTTCAATTGGGAATCTTATTTAAACTCGGTCCAACCGTATATCGACAACACATACCACCTACCCACCCCACACTCTACCTTTATATGTTATTACATATTATTATATATAATTATTACATAATATTATATATATTATTATTATTAATGTTATTGTTGTTGTTCACCGTGTCCCACCCTGCATACTCCTCATTTCTTCTTCTTCTTTTCGAAACAAACAAGCAGCAACAACAAAACAATAACAGAGCCGTACACCATTCTCGCGAGCTTCTATGGCAGATCCCACCTCCGTTTCTCAACCAAATTTCATAATTCTTGCACCATTCTCTTCCTCTTTCCTTCCTTATTCTATCAAGGAAAGAAAGTTTTAGTTTTGACTTAGTTTTCGAAAGTGTCGTCTTATGACAACCCGGCTTCTTAACTCATACAACTTGCTTTTCCTCTTTTTAGTCGAAGACCCGAGAGCAGCTCGTACTTATGGATGTTTTCGCTCAGAAATTCGAGGAGCTAAGGTAACGGTGATAGGTTACTCGACAATGAGTCGATATTCCGTCCCTTCAACTCGGTTTTTATACTCTTTTGTCGTAAAGTTTGATTCTTTAGTTTCTGTTGAAGTGAATATGTCCGTCTTGTATGACCTGTCTTCGCGATATCTTTGAGTTTTATTAGGATGAATTTGATAGTTTTATCCACTTTCTTGTCGTGCTTATTTTCGCCTAAATTCTGCTTCCATTTCCGTCTTAAGTTTGAGTCGAAATGGACTGTTTACTCCTCTATTTGGGAACGATTTTACTGTAACCTTAGGACTGTTTTGGGAGAGTCTTGCGAACGGAGGTATACTACTTTTTTGGGCCATTTTTGTGTTGCTCTTACATGTCTAAAATCACCTTCTAGTGCTCGTTTTATTGGAAAACATCGTCTCGTTTCAACTCGTAAATATTGTGTCAAGTATCACGGTGTGGTTTGTGTTGGCGGGTCTGATAGCCTGCTTTATGGCTCTGTTTTGGGGCAGGGAATAGCGGTGGATTGACACGGTTGAGGGACTCCAATGAGGGCTGTTCACGGACTGTTCTTAGGTACACATGGCGGTCTTGTTTATATGGTTGTGAGAGCTGGTTGTGGCTTGGTTAGTGGCTGTTTTGGGGTGGAAAGCATGGCTGATATGGGTAGTATAGGCGGCTGACTGTCGGGTCGTGAATAGGGCTGCCCAAATTAATCCTTGAGTCGTATTTACGGATGGTTTGGCGCTAGTTTAGTTTGTTTGAAATTATTTCATCACCGTCTCGAATTTTATAACGTAATTCGTTAATATCTTTCTCTCACATATTTAGTTTGTTTGGCTCATTTGGTTCTAGTAAATGGGCTAGCTATATTTGGTAATTCGAGCTAGTCATGTTTGATAAATTGGGCTAGTTAGGTTTAATAAATTGGGCTAGTTATATCTATTCATTCGGGTTTAACCCGTTAATTCAATTGAACTCGTCATATTTATTTAGTTGGGTTTGCATGATTAAGTTATTAGACCACATTTAGATTATGGGTATTTTCGGTGTCAAGTCTGCTTCATTTGAATAGTTTAATGATCGTCTCGTGTTTTATATAGCATAATCCGTCGAATATCGTTCTTTATATATATATATTTCTCTCACATGATCAAATTGTTGGGCTTCACATGATTATATGTTTGAATTTTACATGAGTATTAAGTTGGGTCTAACATATCTTGTTTGTTGGGCTTAATGTGATTTAATTGTTGGACTCCTTATAATTTGTTTATTGGGCTCATAATTGAGTCACTTGAGTTGATCACATTTTATCCCGTAAATTATTCACTATCACTTATTATATTTAACCGACATGTTAAATTATGAAGTGGAATATTTAATAATATAATACAAGTATGAGATATTTATTATAAATAAGTACTTGTAAGAGTCGTTTTCTAAATAATGTCTTGTATTTCGGTTTTGAGAGTCTTGATCCTATCGAATACTAGGGGTGAGCTATAAGCCCTCTAGTTGCGATATGATCGTCAGGATTGATGTTCCCATCCGTAATTATGGTGAGATGTAAGCCATAAGTATGAATGTGACATTAGTGATTCCGTGATGTAATCTTGTTTATTCGTGAAATATGACATTCTATCGTGTTTATATTTGCATAATCATTCTTACTCTTATTGTGACTCGAGTGTGACGTTTTACATTGTGTGACGACTTGACTTTCCTTATTTATCCTTTCGGACCTTTGGTTACGGATATGTGTTCCATGTTTTCGGATTGGGTTATCCTTCTGCTTCTTCAGACCTTTGGTTACGGACTGTGTGCCATGTTTCCGATTTGGGGTTACTCGACCTTTGGTTACGGTCTGTGTGCCATGTTTCGAGTCTTGGATGTGGATAGGTCACCGCATGTCGAATTGGGTGACGTCCATCCCGAGAGTCTGGATCCAGGTTTAGACTAGGACCGTATTATTATCGTCGTCCTACCAGAAGGATTGGGGTCTAGGAAATAGTCTTGTGTGTAGTATCTTTGACATGCTTTAAAGGTAGCCTATGAGCCGGATACTCCGTCTACGCTTTGTGTTGGTCTTACACTTATGAGTCGTGTCAATATGAGTTGGTTGACTTGATTATTCTATTTCCTTGAATGCATATTCATTCTAATGTATCATACCTATTCCATTAAGAAAGTATTATGCCTATCTCATCATGACTATCAATTATATTTCCTTGTTCTTTATTGTTCACATATGTTGCATGATCAATATGTTTAATTAAGTGTTTGTTTACTTGCATTTCGACATATTGTGGTTGGGAGAACCTTGAGTTACTCCCCACTGACGGTGGCGTTCATGTTTACATGAATGACGGGTTGTGAAGATGCTTACGTGGGAAAGACGTGTGGGCTAGCGAGAACTAAACCCTTGGACCTTAGTTTGCTAGTTTAGAAACCCCTTATCTGTTTGTTCGTGGGATATCTTTTCCCCGCTTTCTAGACTTGGGTTGTAATAACCTAAGTTTGCCTATTGTTGTATTTGTTTCATTTCATTAGTGGCTCCCGCGTGTTATTCTTTAACTAGTAATAAAAAGTTTTTAAAATATCATAAATTTCCGCTTTAATTTATTAGTTATATTTTCCGCGTTATCGCAGGGTGTCACAGGAAGCCTCCGATATCCTGGTTGGGAATCTCGGTGTTTTTTTGTTGTGCCGTAAAGGGATAGGTTCGTGAGCCTATCTCCCAGGGCCAGCAGCGATTTTTGAATCTCGAGGAGAGATTGTCGTTGTCTGAAATTTGAGGAAACAATGAATTTTGAATTTCACTATTATTGTTTGAAATGACGGTTTTAATTGTCGTCATTTGAAATTTGAAGAAATAGTGAATTTTGAATTTCACTATTATTTTTTGAAATGACGGTTTTAATTGCCGTCGTTTGAAATTTGAAGAAATAGTGAATTTTGAATTCACTATTATTTTTTGAAATGACGGTTTTAATTGCTGTCGTTTGAAATTTGAAGAAATAGTGAATTTTGAATTTCACTATTTTTTCAAATGACGGTTTTAATTGTCGTCGTTTGAAATCTAAAGAAATAGTGAATTTTGAATTTCACTATTATTTTTTGAAATGACGGTTTTAATTGCCGTCGTTTGAAATTTGAAGAAATAGTGAATTTTGAATTTCATTATTATTTTTGAAATGACGGTTTTAATTGCCGTCGTTTGAAATTTGAAGAAATAGTGAATTTTGAATTTCACTATTATTTTTGAAATGACTTTTTTAATTGCCGTCGTTTGAAATTTGAAGATTTGTGTGGGAAATTGGGCCAAAGCCCAACATTTCTCTGAAAAAAGCAAAGTGACACCCCATTGAGGCGCGAGCCCTTTGGCGATAGAAGGGGGCTTCCCTGTTTTTGTAGGAAAGACGCGAGATCAGGCTGCTCCCCTTCATACTTCGTCTTATCCAAAACTCGACAAACAAACTAAAAATCGCCATTGTTGGGTCTTCTTGCCTGCCTGAGTTCGTGCGATTATCATCATGTCATCTCAAGGTACGTAAATCCTCTTGAATCCATTTGAATTTGTTGGTCTTTTTGTTGATTGAATTAGGGCGAAACCCTAAACCCTCAAAAATTGAATTGGGCGTTTTTGATTGGGCCATTTTTGAGTGAAATTGATGATTGCATTAGGTTAGAAACCTGTTTAGGAGCATAAGGGTGCTTTTAGTTTGCATTTTGATCCCCGTTCCCGCTCCCTATGCTCGAAAAACGTGAATGAGACGAGGGAACCGTCTCATTTCACAATGTCAAGTTTATTTGCTTGAGTTGTGTGCCTCACTAGGTTGTATTGTAGTCGGGGAAAACCGTGTTTGCCACTTTGAACCTTTGTTGGGTATTGTGGGCAAAATTGGAATTTTTGCCTTTTGCGACGGTCTTATGTTTGACAAAATAAGCATCTATTTGAGCTCAAATTGAGTCAGTTTGCTTTGAAATGGACCTTATTGGCAGTTTAGGTCGCTTTAAGACGTGATAAAATCACGTTACTTTATTGTGGTCACATTTTGAAATTTTGACCTGTTTGTGCTCAAATTGGCGTAAAATTGCCTTTTTGAGCCGTAGAAAATACCCCATTGCATCGGGAACACTTTTTGGGTTGTTGGCGGACCTTGTGTGGGTCTCGAGGTGCCGTTTTTGTTGTTGTTGTTTTGACTTCTCTTTTGCTTGAAAAGAAGGGCGAGTCGTTTTTTGTGCAGTTTTTGTGGATTGTTTTGTTTGGTTAGGTTCGGGCGGGATTGCCCTGATTTTGTTTTGCACATTTTTTTTTGGATTTGCCCATTTTATGCCGTCGTAATGCCGAAATTTTGGCTGACGTTCTTTGGTTGCAGGGGAGTGCTCGGGACCTGTCGGGTCCATTGCCGAGACTTTGGAGGACTTGTTTGGGACTGGGCCGATTAGTACTCCGGCTAGTGCGCCAGACGTGGTAGTATAGGACGCTTTTGAGGAGAAGGGGCCCACCGAGGAGGTCGCTAGGGCTGAGAGAGGCGTTGAGGTTCATGAGGGGCCCGTTGTTGGGGCTGTTGGTGCTGAGGGAGCCACTGGGGCTTGGGAGAAGCCTGTTGTTGAGGCTTCTCGTGTTGAGAGAGCTCAGACAGGGTCTGAGGCTGGTACCTCCGGGAGGAGGGTATTTAGGAGGAGGGCTCCTCGGCCGACAAGACGGGAGTTGCAGAACGTCGTTAGGGTCATTGAGAGGCCTCCTATTCATCACGTGGAGTCTCGTGGACAGAAGAGACGGAGGGCGGAGACGGTCGAGGACGACGCTCACGTCGCGGGTTGGGAGGCTAGACGAGTTACAGCTCCACGGGGGCTGAACCTGCGGGCGACGCCTGCTTGGGCCGAGGGTTTTGACGGTAGCCAGCTGTTGCTTCGGCTGGACAGACACATCTTGTACCGTGCGAACAAGGGCTTGGTAAGTTGTACCATTTGGTTGAATCATTGTCATTTTTGACACTTCAGACCTGAATAGGTGTTTTGATGTTGTTTGTTTTTGATTTCAGGAGATTGGTACCATAAGGACTTTCTCAGGCTTCTCCACTTGCCTGGGTTTCTACGACGTTCTCCGAGCCGGTACGAGGGCGTTGATTGAGAGGTCGGCTTTAGGGCCGTTGGTGGCTGCTTGGCGGGATATTCACAGGGCTTCGATTGGGTCGAACCTGTGTCTGATCCGTGCCATGTTGGATCGTTACTGGTCGTCGTTCCATATGGAGTGTTGAGGTCTCTTCCTATATGTGTGTGAGAGGCATTGTCCCACATCGGTAGAATAATAGTGAAGGGGCTTGTTTATAAGTTAGTGGGCTACTTCTCCTATCACCAATTAGTTTTAGGATGGGACCTCATTTGCTTATGGGCCGGTCTCATGCACCTACTTCTATAAGCCCGCTACGGAGGACTCTTCAAGTGGTATCAGAGCCGACGGTTCGGCTTGGGACCGCAAGGTGCGATGTGGTGACGGTGCTCGAGATGGCACGGAGTAGCGTCGTGGTTGCGGAGTAGCACCACCGTTGGACTCTCTCCCTTGGTGGACCAAAGATGCGGAGTAGCATCGTGCGGAGTAGCCTGGTTGGCTCGATACGGGGTTGTGTCGGGTGCGGAGTAGCGGCAAGTGAGAGGGAGTTTCAGCACACACACATGTGAAAGGGGGAGATTGTTGAGGTCTCTTCCCATATGTGTGTGAGGGGCATTGTCCCACATCGGTAGAATAATAGTGAAGGGGCTTGTTTATAAGTTAGTGGGCTACTCCTCCTATCACCAATTGGTTTTAGGATGGAACCTCACTTACTTATGGGCCGATCTCATGCACCTACTTCTATAAGCCCGCTGCGGAGGACTCAACATGGAGTTTGGGGAGGTCGGCGTGACCTTAGAGGATTTTGCCATGATATCGGTCCTCCCGTGTGGCGTGACGCCTGTTGAGTTCTCGGAGACACCAAAGAGAGTGTCTTTCCCCGCGGTTATTCGTTTGATCGGCAGTGCTTTGCCCGAGCCTTCCGACATCACTCTATACTTGATTGCGAGCTCATATGTGAGGGATCACTTCAGAGGGAGAGTGGTGGATTACGCTCCGGTGCCGTTGGCGAGTCTGGAGGCGGAGGCTAGAGCTGACGCGCAGGAGGCACGGTTGTGGTTGTCGTACTTCTTGGGTACCACGTACTTTGGCGACAAGGGTGAGCTTTTGTCGACCAAGGTACTTCCTCTTCTTGCTGACCGAAACACTTTGGGTCAGTTTGACTGGGTTACGCCGGCTTTGGCGAGTTTTACCCGGTACTTACACGCTACGGTGCGCCCGGAGGCGGCGGGGGAGGGTAGTGCCCCTGCTTTGGTTGGTCCCGGCCTCATCTTGGAGGTACGAGCGTTTTTTGTAGTTTCTGTTGAGTTTGATTTGATTTTGGCAATTTTTTAAAAAAAATTGGCTGATTTGTGTTTGCTGTGTTTGGTTACAGGCTTGCCTGTACGCTTACTTCGTCCCTTTGTGCCCGGGGACCACTGGTGGCGTTCTTTCGACCTACACTGCCGTGAGGGCTTGGACGGTGGCTCGGAAGAAGTCGACCAAGTCAACTTACGAGGACTGCAGGCGTCGCGTGAACGCCCTTCGAGTTGCTGACGTAAGTTGTCGTCTCTTTCCCCCTTTTGTTTGGTAGAAACAGATAAGAGATAGGAGGACTAGGTAGTTCAGAAAGCCCCCAGTTAGTTGATTAACTCTACTTTGAGTGCAGTTTGTCGGGTGGCCTTGGGAGCACTACACAGACGTGCCAGCCGCTGTCAGGGAGCGTTTGCGACCTCGCAGTTCCCAGCTTTTGTACCTCGAGATGGCGATCGAGCCGGTTTGGTATCTGGGTGAGCGTTTAGCTCGTCAGTGCCTTACTGTGACTTTCGTGGTACCGGTTGACTCGCCTAGGGTGTTGTTCCAAGAGTTGACACTCGACGAGGTCGAGGAGCACCTTCACGGTCAGGGAGGTGAGGAGCTGTTGTTGCGGGAGGCCGACTATGACACCTTCTGGTTGTCGAGGCTTGCCTGGTACCCGATTGAGGTATGTTTTCCTCTTTCTTTGTTTTCATTGTCTCCTTTGACAGAAGGGTTCGTTACCTTTGATATGAACCCAAATTGTAGGGGGTCGATGCATTGATGTAGACCCAGCCCCCAGTTTTCCCAGCAGAGACCACCTTTCAGGGGCCAGGGGGCGAGGAGTTACAGCTGCGCTTGCCAGAGCCTGCGGTCATTGAGGTGACCGACACTGGCATGGAGTGGAGGTTGAGTGGTTTGAGGGCGAGTTTCCGATTTGAATACTCCTCCTTACTTGTGTGTTTTGCCTTGCATTGTATTGAAGGACCTTTCTGGTTGTAGGTGTCGACCGCTAGTCATCAGGCTTTGTGGTGGATGGCTAACCGGTGGAGGGCACTTGCTGGTGACCTGGCTACGAGGGAGTCTCGGCTCGCTCAAGTACTCTTGTAGGTTGTTTTTGTGTATTTTTGTGTTGCGTTTCACGTTTTTAGACCTTAATAAACTGTATTGTGTTTTGCAGGGTACTGCGGATCCGGCAGAGCTTACTCGGGTCCGTGCCGAGTTGGATGTAGCTAGGTCGACGATTAAGGCTCAGGGGTTGGGGATCACCAGTCGGGACCATGAGTTGATGCGTCGCGAGGACGGGTTGAGGAGCCGAGATACGGAGATTGCCTCTCTGAGGGCTCAGTTGGCTGTGGCGGAGGAGCTTTGCGTCACGATGGAGTACGAGACGTTGGAGAGTTCTCCGAAGAGGGGGCCCGCGCAGGAGGTGGTGTCTGCTTTGCCCGCGATTCCTCATGAGACCGGGAGTGGTCCGACGGGAGGAGCTGAGTAGTTGTGGTTGTTGGCCCGCGTCTTGGACTCTTGTTTGTACATATTTACATTTTGCGTGAGGCGGTTTGTATATATGTGTTTTTGGATTGTGGTTTATTTGTGATTTTTGGCTTTTTTGTGTTGTGTTTCAGAGAAGCGCTGTCGGCTGTTAGTTCTTCTTTGCTTCGCACTAGTTCCTGCATCGTTAGTATTGAAAACAGGCAACAGGTAGCATATACGCATAAGCATGAACACGTAAAAAGCATTTGATTGAAAATAAAATTAACCACGATGACTCGAAGTTAAAATTGCAATTTGAAATGATATTTTGAAAATTCCGCAACAAGACGTCACGTTTGGATTACTCAAAAAGGGATTGATTTGGAAATTGAGCAATTAACTCGTGTTTTGAATTAAATTGCATCGAAATTGCTGAAATTGATTTGTAAATCGAAAAATTCAAACTCAAACCGCCATGGGTGAATTTTAAAAGCAAATTTTTTTATTTTGCGAGTGTAATTGATTTTTTGTGAGATCGAGGCTCGGATTTGTGAGAGCTTGAAAGTTTGGAGAAAACTGACGTTGTGTTATCAATTTTCAATTTGTGGAAAAATGTGAAAAAGCGAATTTTTTTTTGGAATTTTGACTGATATGGAGATGATCCGTCACGGATCGGGGCGACTAGCCCTTCCCCCTTAAAAAAGAAGAGAAAAACCCGTATGTTTAAAGCTGCGTCATGGAAACCGTGTCGCATTTCGTAAAATGCGAAAATAAGGAAATGTGAGTGTGAGAAAACACAAAACATCCTGGATAGGCCCGAAGAGGCACGAGCCTTCTGGCGGGAGGGTTGAGGTGTCAGGAAGAAACACAACTTGAAAGGGACAATTCAAGGTTGGAATCCTGAGGAACAGCCCAAAGAGGCGCGAGCCAATTGGCGATAGAAGCCAGCTCTCCCTTTTTCGGAAAAACGCGCTGATTGTTTTGTTATAAATAGGGATGTTTGTGCTTCATTGTTTCATCGTCCGAAACACGAAAAACATCTCTAAAAAATCTTTCTTCTTCTTCCACAAAATTATTCATGGATGCTTTTGAGACTAGGTTGCGACAATGGTGTCGGGATTTGTCACCTCCCGAGAAGTATCAACTCATTTGCATGGGAGTTGGTCAATTGTTGGTGCTTCGTCAAGTCAAGGTGCAATCCTCATTTCTGGAAGCATGCTCTAGTGGGATTCGAAACATCATGTTTTCGTTTTCTACAAAGGCGAAGTTTGTCCTCTTGCCGAAGAAGTAGGTGCCATTGGTGGGTGGTCGGGTTGTGTTACGGTGCTTCCCCCTACTCGGTTATGTTATAAAGAGAAATTTCGTTCGATGTTGGGCTTGTTAACAAGTCAAGTCAACTTTCTCCTTGCTCCTCATGGTGTGGATATGTTGGCGCTTATCAACATCTTCTCAAACCGGTTGGATGTCAATGTTTCGGACGTGGCTAGGAGAAGGGCTCTTGCTTTTTGCCTTGTCCATGCATACCTCTTTGTTGATGCTTTGAAGAAGGAGGGGCCAAAGTGCTATGGTAGCATGACCCTCGTACACGTGGTTGAGAAAATGGAGCATGGTAGAGATCCATCATGGTTGGTGCTTAGCGAGATCATCCATGCTTTGGACAACAAGGCCTCTTGTGGAGAAGCTCCCTCGTTTGGATCTCCAAGGATCCTCCAAGTATGGCTATTGGAGAGGCTAAGGTATGTAGGGCCTCCGGTCGATTCTTCTTCTTATTCCTTCCGTCACCTTACCATGAGGAAGAAGTTGTATTCGGATAGCTTTGCATCCACCGAGGCCTATTGGACCGCGAGATTGGTGGAGGAGGGTGGTCCTCACATCCGGTGGGTGGTGCCATGGTGGCACTTGAGGTCCTTCACGGGGTTGCCCGCTCCGGTTGCTAGTTCTCGTTCTTTGATGGTGGTGGGTTTGAAGGTTGCTTCCTTTATTTATCCCGAAAGGCTCATGAAGCAAATGGGGCGGCGACAAAAGGTGCCCGCTCAAGATACTCTCGTCCAAGAGAGCGTTTTTCGAAACTCCGAGCTTGTGGAGGTCTTTGAAAGGTGGTGGGCCACTCGACCGCTTTGGGAGGTACCAAACCCCGTTGCCACGACATGGGTGACTCCTGCTTATATCAAGTGGTCAAGAGCTCAAACATTGGAGGAGAGGTCTAAATCTCGTAAGGACGAGGTTGTTGATGTGCATTATAGAGAGGTTGGCAAGGCCAACCGAGCCTTCTTTGAGGACTTTGTTGATGGAGCTAGCCCGGATGTGATGAGGCCACCAAAGAGGAGAAGCACGGGTCCTAAAGATGCATTGGGCCGTGTATTGGCTCGCTTTGGACCGAATATGGGGTCATGCAAGAGACCGGAGGCCGTCGCCATTGTAGATCCGTTCCGAAGAGGAAGTTCATGCTAGGCGGGCCAACAAGAAGAACAAGGGGAAGATGTACCTCGAGGGAAAAGGCAAGGGTAGAATGGAAGAATGAAGACCTCCATTACCCACTTTATTATTATGTTGTATTAGTGTTGTGAGTTTTTATAATGTTGTACTAGTTATGTCTTGTGTGTTTTGTGCTAGTTTTACTATGTGAGGTGTCGACACCTTAGCTTTGACAAGTTGTAGACTCGCCGAGCTTCATTTATTGTTGAATTTGTAATCCTTCTCATTATTAATTAAATAAGAGGATTGCTCGTGTCAAAAGAAATTGTGAACGCTTGTTTCTTCCATCCATTTTGTAAAGGCAATTCGGTTTGAATTATCCTAAACATTGCACTTGAGAAATGGGATTTTTGTAGAAGAGATAAAGGCCTCTTTTTTTTGTATTTTTTTTGTGGGAAAGGGAATGTTGCCCCCTCTCTCTTTTGAAAGTTGATGTTGGTGATGTTTTGTATGTAGGTAAACATAAGGGAATGTTTTTTTTTTTATTATGGGGATGGTTGTATCCTTCTTGTGTAAGAAAGGACTGCCTACGTATCCACCTAAAAAGGTGAAATCAAACCACGATCGTAGTTCGAAATGTTTTGTGGTTGTATCCCTCTTGTATAAGAAAGGACTGCCTAAGTATCCACCTAAAAAGGTGAAATCAAACCATGATCGTAGTTCAGGGGTTTTGTTTGAGTGCAAATGGGTGTTGCCTTTGATAGATCAAAGGGCATTTGAAACGGGCAAGGTGCCGCAACTTAGACTCGATAAAACATGCAATTTCAAATCAGAACGCGTAGAGGAACTTGACTGGAAAGGGTTAAGGTGGTCGCTAGTCGTAAAACTAGGGTGAGGTTATTGGTCGCTACGGTTCAAGGGCAGTACTTCTTGAGTTGGTCCAGGTTGGTCGGGTTTGTATAATCCTCCCCGTCTAGGTCATTCAGTCTCACTGCGCCCCCCGAAAGTATCTTCTTGACCAGGTATGGCCCGACCCAATTGGGTTTGAATTTCCCCCTCGGATCGACGGGTAGTGGTGTTCGAACCGACTTTAGGACCAAGTCGCCTTCCTTGATGTTCCTGGGTTTAACCTTTTTGTTCAATGCCCGTTGTATACGTCGTTGGTATAGCTGGACGTTGTGTAGGGCGCTGAGTCGCCGTTCATCTAGAAGTGTGAGTTGTTCGAACCTTCGACGGGTCCATTCCGCCTCAGGAACTTGACTCTTTAGTAGGATGCGTAGAGATGGGACCTCTAACTCTATCGGCTGAACCACCTCCATACCGTAGATAGAAGGGGGTGGCGCCTGTCGGTATCCCCAGAGTGCGAATGGGAGTTTACTCGGCCAATCGCGGTAATTATCTTGCATCTTCTTGATAAAAGTGACTAGAGTTTTGTTCGTTGCCCCCACCGCTTCGTTGGTTTGGGGACGGTAGGGGGATGATCGATGTCATTTGATCTCGTATTTGTCCAGCAAGGCTGGTGTTTCCACCCGGAAGTGAGAGCCTTGATCGTTGATGATTTCGTGGGTACCCCATATCTGCAGATGATGTTATCCTGGATGAACTTGGCCACTTGTTTGGCGGTCAAGACTACATAGGACTGTGCTTCCACCCATTTGGTGAAGTAGTCGATGGCGACAAGGACGAAGCAATTCCCTTTGGTGCCTATCGGGTTGACTTTTCCGATGATGTCGATGCCCCAGGTCGAGAAAGGCCAGGGTGATGTCATTGTGTATAAAAGCGATGGTGGTATGTGTTGTATGTTGGCGAAGATTTGGCAATTGTGGAGATGTTTGACGTAGTCGCGGCAATCGGCTTCCAAGGTGGTCCAATAGTAGCCTAACTGCATGATCTTTCGGGTCAGTATCATTGCGCTCATGTGAGGGCCACATTCTCCATCGTGGACCTCTTCCATGACTTTTTTGGCTTTGTGATGGTCAATACAAAGGAGGAGAATCCCTTGGGGTGTTCTTTTGTATAGTTGTTCTTGGTTTATCACGAATTGTGATGCAAGTAAACGGATGGCTCTTTGTCCTCTTGGATCAGAGTTAAGAGGGAATTCGTTTTTGGTTTTGTAGTTGAGGATGGCTTGGTACCACGGTTCGTCATGGTTTTCCTCATCGTCGATGATGGCAAAGATGTGAGCTGGCTCGCTCCTTCTCTCGACACATAGGGGCATCGATGTCATGTCGTCAGGTATATTGACGAGCGCGGCAAGTTTTGCTAGGGCGTCAGCAAATTGATTTTCTTCTCGTGGCAAGTGGAAGTAATCGACTTGGTCGAAGAACTCGGCCTCTTGATTGATTTTTCGCTCGGTATGGAGCTAAGTTGTCACTTCGGATTTTCCATGATCCAAACCCCTGATTGATGATGAGTGAAGAATCACGGTGGACCCTCAGTCTCTTGATACCAAGTGTTATGGCTGCTTGTAGGCCGATGAGGCATGCTTCGTATTCGGCAGCATTGTTGGTGACGGCGAAGTCTAGCTTGACTGAGATCGGAACATGTTCCCCCTCTGGTGATATTAGAAGGATTCCTACCCCGAAGCCTCTCAGATTAGATGCACCATCGAAGTATAGGTCCCATGCGTCGGAGTCAGCGCAAAGGATGTCTTCGTTAGGAAGTGACCATGTGTCGGTCATTGGATCCTCGTTGATGGGATTTTCTGCTAGGAAATCGGCGACTGCCCTTCCCTTGATTACCTTGAGGGGTACAAACTTGAGATCAAATTCAGATAGTATGAGTGTCCATCTATACAGCCTTCCGTTTAGTACAAGTTTTTCGAAGATGTATTTAACCGGGTCCATCTTGGAATAGATGTGGACCGTGTAACTGAGCATGTAGTGCTGCAGCTTCTTTGTTGACCATACTAGGGCAAGGCATGTCTTTTCCAATTGGGTGTACTTTGTCTCATACTTAATGAACTTTTTGCTAATGTAGTAGATGGCTCGTTCTTCGCCGTCGACTGTTTGTGCTAGCATTGGTCCCATAGCTGTGTCGGTGACAGTCAGGTACAGGGATAAAGGAATACCTTGTTGAGGTGGCATGAGGACAGGAGGTTTGGATAAGATTTACTTTATCCTGTCGAAGGCCTTTTGACAGTCGTCGTCCAAATCGGTGTGATCGGAGCCGCGAAGCTTCTTGAAGATTGGTTCACAAATCATGGTGAGCTTGGCTATGAAGCGGCTGATGTACTGAAACTGACCGAGAAATCTCCGAATCTCCTTCTCGTTCTTACGCCGAGGCATTTGTTGAAGGGCCTTGATTTTGGTTGAATCAATCTCAATGCCTCTTCTACTGACAACGTGTCCCAGGAGTTTTCCGGAGGTGACCCCGAATGCACACTTCTGAGGATTTAGTCTCATGTTATATTTCCGTAGACGAGCAAAGAATTTCCGGAGGGCGCTAATGTGGCCGTCCCGTTCTTTTGATTTGACGATCATGTCATCGACGTATACCTCTACCTCCTTGTGCATCATATCATGTAGGACAGTGGTAGCGATTCTTTGATAGGTTGCTTCGGCGTTGATGAGGCCGAAGGGCATGACAGTGTAGCAATATGTACCTGATGTGAACATTATTTGCGCACATTTAGTCCCCTAATTGAGCCTATTTTGCATACTATTATAACATTCTATGGCCATTTTACCCGTCAAAACCTTCCTATTTGCTTTCCTATCGCATTTCATATGTTTTGTAGAAAAGGAGATAATAAGGCGGAAATTCCCGTCTTTCGTGCATATTTGGAAGCTTATTGATGATATTAGATGGACTAGTATGAAGAGGAGGCAAGAATGATGACCAATGATGTAGGAATAAAGAGTATATAGAAGGGTCATAAGGTTTAAAGCAAGGAGGAAAAGCAAGGAAGCCATTCATGAAGAAAATTGCTCGGAACTCAAACCAAGAGTTGCTCCTTTGGCTCTGAAAATATGTTAGATGGAACGGCGTTGAAAAATCAAGCGATCTAGGCTTTTGAATCACTCCAATAGGAGTCCGGATGAGAAAATGACGTCCGTTTTACAATCCGAGGTCAAACAAAGAAGCTGTTCGGGAATCCGCGCGTCCCGAGACAAATCCGCCCGTCTTCCTCAGGACGCCCGTCTTCCCTACAAGACGCCCGTCTTTTGGCTAGGAAAAACAAGAAATTTCGCTGGAAGAGAATCCGCCCGGATTCCCTACAATCTGCCCGAATTCCCCTGCCACAATCCGCCCGGATTCCCTACAATCCGCCCGAATTCCCCGCCACAATCCGCCCGGATTCCCCTGCCACAATCCGCCCGGATTCCTCCACAGCACAATTTCGTCTTCTCCAAGCTATAAAGAAAGAAGCCCTTCCTTCGAAAAATACCGGCTCCTCCTTGCTCAATCTAAAAAATGTAATTGCTATTTTAGCCTTAGTTAACCCTAAATGCATCCACCTAATTTCCACTATAAATACCCCATCTTTGTAATTAATCAAGCATGTTGTTTTTAGGAGGAAATTCTCTTAGATTAGATTAGGATTAGATTAGAATAGATTACTCTTTAATCTTTCCACAAATCTCACATTAATCTCTCCTTAATTATTGTTCAAGTTTATTATTCAAGTTTATTATTGGGTAATTGAAGATTATTGGGTTATTATTGGGAGATTGACAACCTTCCATCAATCATCAAGTTCTTCTATTATTCTTTGCATTATTATTTGGATCACCTCAAGTTTGGTATAATTACTTTACTCTTTAATCTTTATTGTTCATTTCTTCATTCTATTATCATGTTTATACTTGTTGTGATGATTGACACCATTAGTGACATGTTTTCCATGATGATGAGTGAGTAGTTACTTAGCTAGGATTAGTGGGTAATTAAGGGAAACCAACATGGGATTGATTCATGCTTAATCTAATATGTTCACATGATTAAATTGCTTACTTGTTGTGATGTCAACTTTATGCACAATATATGTTTGATGAAATGCTAAGCCTATGAATCCTTGCATTTTTACCATCTCTTATCTATTCAACTTGACTTGTAAGATATAAACCAACTCGAGTCTTGTTAGACCATGCATAAAAGTTGAATAGGAGGAAAGTAAGTCGACTTGTAGGTGTTGTACAATCTAATCGATTCGGCTCCGGGACCCAACCCTTCCTATGAACTGTAAGACATAAACCAACTCGGTTCCTCCACAACACTAATTGCTTGCTTAAATTTGTAAACATGTTTGTATGATCAACACCATGAATCCCCCTATGACCCCATGATATCCTAGCACTTTTAATCAATTGTTTACATCTTTCCTTTTATTGCTCGTTCTACTTTATTGCTTGCATTAGTCTAGACACAACTACAAAACCCATCAATTGTGACACTAGCATAAATTGAGATAGATAGACTTAGAACCCAAAGCACACCGTCCCATGGATCGACCTCGACTTACCGCTAACTAGTTGTGTGTTGAGTATTATAAATGTGTTTGATTGGATGAGTGACGACATCAACCGGATAAAAAATGGCGCCGTTGCCGGGGATGGTGCTATGTGATTAAGTTCTTGCTTGTTTGTCTATTTTGATTTTGCTTTAACCTTGAGGAACTTGTTCCTCAAGGATTGTTTTTACCGTTTTCTTGTAGTTTCCTTGTTTGTAGTTATATCTTTGTCCTAGTTATGATGATGACCGAAGGCTTGGCACATGGAGTATGTGGTGAATCTTTTGAGTATGATTACCATGGGTATGGGGAGTTTTTGGAGCAAGTTGAAGCAAACCTACCTTACAACTCATACAATGAAAGTCCTAACCACTACCCCAACTTTTCTTACCAAAGCCCCCACATCCTACATCCACAACAACCACCCTCCCAAAACCCACTTTACAATCAATGCCAAATATCATCCTACAATGAACACCCATACCACCAAATTCCCATGTACCCACAACAAGAGAATGAGCATAATCTTGACATGCAAAGTGTGGTTCTCCAAATGTTAAGGTGCCAACAAAATCTCTTCATGAAAATGCTAGAAGAGAGCCAAGCTAGGGACAATGTTCTCAAAAACATTTTTACTAATGGTGAGAAGTTGGCAAATCAAATTGCCCAAATGGAAGCCACCCAAATGCTAAATGAAGAAGAAGGGGAAAATAATGAGGGTGAAGAAGAATTTGGATGGCATTATGAAGCTACTCTTGTGAATCCCCCCCCACCTCCTAAATTCATAAGTATTGAACACCCCATATTCCAACTTGTACCCAACTTTACAAACATTCATGATAGATGTGAATATGAAGATGTTACTTTTGAGGAAGGGGAGTTCTTGATTGATTATGGACCAAGAGTGGATGATGAATTGAAGCATAATGTTGGGGTGGAGAGCAATGATGAATGTGAGTTGAAGGCCAATTATGAGACAAGCACTTTGTCTAAATTGTCTAATGAATCTAGCTCACACACTAGCCTTGCTTCTCCAATTTGGGATACCTATGATGATGATGAGGAAGACCTCCCACCACAATTTCCCTCTTTGACCCATGTAGAGGAAGTGTGTTCCCTTGACACTTATGGGAGTGGAGGTAAAACTTTGAAGGAAAAGGTTGATGAATTTGAACTTGCAATCTTTGGAGAATTGAGAGGCCAAGAGGAAAACTATGATGTTGGCATATTTGATCATAGTTTGGAAGAAATTGAAGCTCTTTTCTTTGGAAATGGTTCAAGTTCTAAGGAGGGTCAAGAAGAAAGTGAAGATAATGAAAGCATGAATGACCTCAACGATGAGAAGTTGACTCCTCCACATCTTATCCTTCACTATCCCCTCATCAAAGAAATGAGAACTCTCCTTCTACTATTGAAGGATTGATGAATCAATGCTCTATCATCATAGAATTTGAAAGAGATGGTAAGGAGTGGAAGCCTCCGGATGAATATGGGCAATACTTCATACCTTGTATTGACAAAAATCATGGGCTTATTGGTTTGAAGCATTGTAAGAAGCTAAGTGCCAAGGGCAAAACAAATGGGAGAGTATTTGGCAAGTTCTATTCCAAGCCAAGATGGGTAAACTACGTTTTGACATCACCAATCTCCTATTTATGCTTACATGAAGCCCATTCAAAAGCCTTTGACCGGTTGTTGAGAGCATTAAGTAACATGGACAACATCAATAATCATGGCAACAAGGAATGAGTTTGGTGGAGTCCTCCCTCAAACCACCATTTGTAAGATATCCTTTCCTTTGACTTTGCATTACATTTACACTTGCATTTAGTAATATACATATACTTTTAGCATGCATTTGTATTATATTCCATATTGCATTTGCATTAGTTAGTTCATATAGTATAATTGCATTGTAATATATCTCACATGATTCATGTAGATAGTTTCATATAGACTAGAATTCATGCATTGTCACTAATGGCCAAACCTATTCATTTCTATACTAGAAATAGTGTTTAAATCGGTTTGGGGAGGTTTGATCATAAGTGACCATAGTTTACTAGAAATCATGCATCATATAGTATAGTTTAGATTGCATTCATTTGTTATATATGTCATATAGAATTGCATTTAGTTAGAGCATGCATTCATTCATATCATATCATTGCATTTGTATTCCAATTTCCACAAAATCAAAAAAATCCAAAAACATGTATCTCCTTTTTATTCCTACTCCTATATGTACATTGAGGACAATATCCAAAATAAAGTGGGGGATGGGAATTTATATTCCAAAAATGCATAAAAATTGAAAAATTTCGAAAAATCACAAAAATATGTCTTTTAATTTCATAAAAGCAAAAACCATAAAAATTTGAAAAATTGAAAAATCCAAAAACAAGTTCATTTCCTTTGTAGTGTAGACTTGTATATATTGTTTTGTATAAATTGTGTTTGTTCATCCTTTTTCACATTGATTGACTACGCCACATCCGAGACATGAGGATATTGAAGACCGCATGGTATGATCTTTCCAATCTCTTTTTTCCTCTTTATGTTAATGACTATGTGGCTTTATTTTGATTGATGCGGTATAACAATGTGAACTTAGGACTTGCATTTAGTTTATATGTCATATTAGTTGGTAGAATCACTTGCATTAGGATGTTTATATGTTAGTTGCATCATGGCATGTAGTTTGCATGTTAGAAAAAATTTTGTGAAACCGTCTACTTGGGAATCTTGACAAGTGTATATAGGCCCTAGTAGATGCTTTTTCTTCTTAAGATTTTGCTTGTTAGAATATTTCTAAAACACCCTAGGATGTGTCATGCTAGTATCCTTTGACCCATGGATTAAGGCCTAGTCAAGAGTACCTTGTGGTGTGATAACTCCTTGGCTACCGTTTATTCCAAGGTGACCCTTGAAACCATGCATCCATCTATCCATAATCCATGTTCTACCATATTTTTGTCATCAAAGGGAATGGGCACAAAAAGAAATCAATTTGAGTTCAATGAGATGAAAAGTGAAAGAAAGTTTGCAAAAAGCATCAAATGAAAAGAGGAGCAAAAAATAGAACTCCTAAAGCTTCAAATGTAAGCCACCCTCACTACATATAGGGTGACTTTGAAAATGTTCAAAAGAAAATGCAAAAAGTCAAAAAGTTGTCAAGTATTGAAATGCCAAAATTCAAAAGAAATGGCAAGAAAGTGTTCTCAAATGTTATATGCCACAAGAAATTGGGGGGGGGGGGGGGGGGGAAACAAAAACAAAAGCAAACTCCCAAAGTAAAACTCAAATATCTATCGATCCCTTTATCCATCGTATCCATTTTTGTGCATGGTAGAGAGGGGACGACCCTTCTTCTTGTCTAGGCAAGAGGGGGAATTCCGCGATCCTCCAGTGCTTCTAACACCATAAGGAGTCTATTCTTGACAAAAGCATTTAACGATTGAGGACAAAGGTACCCTAACTTGACACAACTTGGAGGTGATTTATTGGTATCCTTCTAGGCTTAGTAGTTTGAAGAAATTGTATCTATGAAGGAGTGTGTACCCTTGAATTGCTTCCCTTGTAGATAATTTCCGCCACTTAGATGAGGAAAGTGGCTATTCTTTTGTAGATGCATCCATTACTTGATTTTGTGTGCTTAATGATTGGATGTGTCGCCATTTTGGCAAGACCCACCTTGCCTTGCAAGAAGGCATCCTACCTCATGGTTGTCTTGTTGTGAGTTGAAGGGGCGGAGTGAGACACGCTAATTGTCTCATATCGGTTATGTTATTAGGTTAGTTTAAATAAAGGTCTAGTTTTAGTCACCTCTTTACTCGGGACGAGTAAAGGTTCGGTTTGGGGATATTTGATGTGAACATTATTTGCGCACATTTAGTCCCCTAATTGAGCCTATTTTGCATACTATTATAACATTCTATGGCCATTTTACCCGTCAAAACCTTCCTATTTGCTTTTCTATCGCATTTCATATGTTCTGTAGAAAAGGAGATAATAAGGCGGAAATTCCCGTCTTTCGTGCATATTTGGAAGCTTATTGATGATATTAGATGGACTAGTATGAAGAGGAGGCAAGAATGATGACCAATGATGTAGGAATAAAGAGTATATAGAAGGGTCATAAGGTTTAAAGCAAGGAGGAAAAGCAAGGAAGCCATTCATGAAGAAAATTGCTCGGAACGCAAACCAAGAGTTGCTCCTTTGGCTATGAAAATATATTAGATGGAACGGCGTCGAAAAATCAAGCGATCTAGGCTTTTGAATCACTCCAATAGGAGTCCGGATGAGAAAATGACGTCCGTTTTACAATCCGAGGTCAAACAAAGAAGCTGTTCGGGAATCCGCGCGTCCCGAGACAAATCCGCCCGTCTTCCTCAGGACGCCCGTCTTCCCTACAAGACGCCCGTCTTTTGACTAGGAAAAACAAGAAATTTCGCTGGAAGAGAATCCGCCCGAATTCCCTACAATCCGCCCGAATTCCCCTGCCACAATCCGCCCGGATTCCCTACAATCCGCCCGAATTCCCCTGCCACAATCCGCCCGGATTCCCTACAATCCGCCCGGATTCCTCCACAGCACAATTTCGTCTTCTCCAAGCTATAAAGAAAGAAGCCCTTCCTTCGAAAAATACCGGCTCCTCCTTGCTCAATCTAAGAAATGTAATTACTATTTTAGCCTTAGTTAACCCTAAATGCATCCACCTAATTTCCACTATAAATACCCCATCTTTGTAATTAATCAAGCATGTTGTTTTTAGGAGGAAATTCTCTTAGATTAGATTAGGAGTAGATTAGAATATATTACTCTTTAATCTTTCCACAAATCTCACATTAATCTCTCCTTAATTATTGTTCAAGTTTATTATTCAAGTTTATTATTGGGTAATTGAAGATTATTGGGTTATTATTGGGAGATTGACAACCTTCCATCAATCATCAAGTTCTTCTATTATTCTTTGCATTATTATTTGGATCACCTCAAGTTTGGTATAATTACTTTACTCTTTAATCTTTATTGTTCATTTCTTCATTCTATTATCATGTTTTTACTTGTTGTGATGATTGACACCATTAGTGACATGTTTTCCATGATGATGAGTGAGTAGTTACTTAGCTAGGATTAGTGGGTAATTAAGGGAAACCAACATGGGATTGATTCATGCTTAATCTAATATGTTCACATGATTAAATTGCTTGCTTGTTGTGATGTCAACTTTATGCAGATGTTATGTTTGATGAAATGCTAAGCCTATGAATCCTTGCATTTTTACCATCTCTTATCTATTCAACTTGACTTGTAAGATATAAACCAACTCGAGTCTTGTTAGACCATGCATAAAAGTTGAATAGAAGGAAAGTAAGTCGACTTGTAGGTGTTGTACAATATAATCGATTCGGCTCCAGGACCCAACCCTTCCTATGAACCGTAAGACATAAACCTACTCGGTTCCTCCGCAACACTAATTGCTTGCTTAACTTTGTAAACATGTTTGTATGATCAACACCATGAATCCCCCTATGACCCCATGATATCCTAGCACTTTTAATCAATTGTTTACATTTTTTCTTTTATTGCTCGTTCTACTTTATTGCTTGCATTAGTCTAGACACAACTACAAACCCCATCAATTGTGACACTAGCATAAATTGAGATAGATAGACTTAGAACCCAAAGCACACCGTCCCATGGATCGACCTCGACTTACCGCTAACTAGTTGTGTGTTGAGTATTATAAATGTGTTTGATTGGATGAGTGACGACATCAACCGGATCAGTACCCCACTGTGTAGTGAATGCAGTCTTGTGTATGTCTTCCCCAACCATTATGATCTGATTGTACCCAGCATACCCGCTATGAATGATAGGAGGGCGTGCTCGGCGGTATTGTCCACCAGGATGTCAACATGTGGCAAAGGGAAGTCGTCCTTTGGACTTGCTTTGTTCAGATCCCTGAAGTCAACGCAAACCCGAATTCTTCCGTCTTTCTTAAGTACAAGCACAATGTTGGCCACCCAGTCAGAGTACTCAGATACTTTGATGAACCCGGCTTTGAACTGTTTATCCACTTTTTCTTTGATATTCAGGGCCCATTCTAGGCGCATTCGGCGCAGTTTTTGCTTCACGGGTTTAGCTCCGGGCTTAATGGGTATCCTATGCTCCACAATATCCCTGTCGATCCCAAGCATATCTCTGTAGGACCAGGCGAATACGTCCTTGTATTCGTGTAGGAGGTCAATGAACTGCTGTCTTTCCGAGAGGTCAAGGGTTGTCCCTATCCTAAGTTCTTGAGGTGTGTTGTCGGTTCTTACGTTAATAGGTTCGGTCTCCTTAATGATGGGGGTCCTAGTTTCCCATTTGTTAAGTTCTTTGGCTAGGTGAGGTGGGTAATCAGTCAAGTCAAATTCCTCATAGTCATTCAGAATTGCATTGTAGTTAAATTGAGACGAGTCATAAGCAAACTTAGCGTTTATTAAGTTGACTCGAGTGAAAATCTCGGATAGGAGAGACGTCGTGTGGTCGGTCAGAGGCGACACAGCAGAGGAGGTGGCCCCTAGAACAGGCTCCAGGTTGTCACTCTCCGTGGGAGTGGGGATGACCCTAGTTGACTCAGCTTCTGAAGCAGCCACAAGTTTGTGATAAAACAGTGGGAAGGGGACCCTGACTGGGACATTAGGAGTGCAAGGAGCTAAGACAGACTCAGACTCCGACTCTGACTTAGATTCTTCTTCACTTCCCTCTTTGAACATAAGGCCCTCTCCAGTTGTAATCTTGAGAATGCGGCCTTAGCGATCGGTCCATTTGACAGTTTTCCTCCAGCCCTGTGTAGCTTTCTCTGGGTCAGTATCAGAGATTAAGGTGGTGGAGTCAAACTGGTTGTCTTTTAGAGCAATTTTGATGATATCCTTATAGTCGAGGTGCTTGATGCTGTCTTCTCCGAAGAGGAGAGTGTCAGCTTGTCCGTCGAGGCATGGGGTCGACTTAGATTCGGTTGATGCGGCTTCTGTGTTGTCGGGGATGAAGTAGTAGTCTTGGAAAACTTCTACACCCGGGTGCCTGACCTTGGTCACAGAGTCATAGATCGGCTCAGGAAAGCTGTGGTAGAGCTCGGATTTTCCCTCGGGGACGAAGTATCCATTGAGGGTCAAATGATAGGGACGGATAATAACTCCGTGCTTCTTGCGCTTCCGAATTAGGAGGTTTATCTCCTAGATGTCTTCATCGGTAGGTTCATAGCCTAGCCCGAAGGGGATGTTGGGGACCTTAGCCTATTTTAAGGGTGGTAAGGTGTTCTTCAGCGAATTGAGGGGTAAACGGGTCATAATCAAAGGGTGTTGAGTCATCGGTTAGGGCATTCACTGCTTGGAATCCTCACATTTCTCTGTCGTCCTCCTCAATGGCCTGGGAGGCTATTCCCTTTTTTATGACGGCTTTGATCGGGGAAGCTGGAATTGTGATCGCCTTCCCGTTGAAAGGGACCCTGATTTTCTGATGAAGGGTTGAGGTAACTGCCTTGACGGCGTGAATCCAGGGGCGTCCTAGAACCATGTTGAAGGAGACGTTGATGTCGACCACCTGGAAACTGGTTTGCCTTTCCAGCAGCCCGATTGCAACGGTTAGGGTGATAAGCCCCGCGACCTTATGATGAGTGCCGTCATAAGCGCGTACTCCTTGATTGGTTGGGACCAAATTAGCTTCTTGATACCCAGTTTCTGAGCTGTTTTGAGGGGAATTACATTAACCGCGGATCCGTCATCCACAAGAACCATAGGCACATTCTTTTTGAGGCACTGCACGGTGATGTATAAGGCCAGGTTATGGTTGGCTCCGAAGGGAGGGATATCTTCATCAGAGAAGATGACCGGGTTGTTTAGGTCGGGGACATCCCTTGTCATGTGTGCTACTACTTCTTTTGGGGAGGAGGTAGAGGGCACAGTTAGTTTTCCCAAAGCTTGTAGTAGAGCTTGCCGATGTTCAAAGGATGTAGCAATCAGTTGCCAAATTGAAATTTCTGCTTTTGCTTTTTGCAGTTGTTTGAGGATAAAATACTCGGGAGCCTTTGGTTGAGTGTCCGTGTCAGGGACAACCTGGTCATTCATTGTTGAAACGACTGGTGAATTGTTCAGGTTTTGATAGGGGCGTCCGGACCGGGTAAGATGACCGATCTCTTTTGCCTTTTTCTCTTTTCCCGGGATCACATAGACATCCTCAGCGTCATCTTTCCAGATACCATTGACTTCGGGATCTCGAGGGTACCTTGGAGGGGTATTCCTCGGTGGGCAGTTTTTGTGAGGGAAATTTTTGTGAGGGTAATTTTTGTGAGGTTGATTATTGTGGGGTTGATTATTGTGAGGGTGATTATTGTGAGGTTCGTGCCAGAATGGTCGCGGGAGCAATCCTTCCTGGTGAGGGTAGTTTTGGGTGCTTGGGCCTCGGGCGCGGTGTTGGAGGATTGAAAATCAATCATCGGTAGGCATCGTCAAGTTGAGTAATCTTTTCGGAGAGACTGGCTATGGACTCCTTAACTTATTGGAACATGACAAGCATGGTTGCGGCGCTGAACAAAAATACCCCGTCCGAGGCATCCTTCTCCAGGGCATTCAGCTCGTCATCAATTGGTAAGATGAGGTGTGAGCAGTCCAAGGTCGGCTCATCGTCTGAGATAGCATGGATTCCTAAAGGGTTTGTCTTATTGTTTGGTTTAGTTGGTGGAGGTAAAGGTAATTCCCCTTTCTCGATCATGTCCTGAATGACGTGTTTGAGCTTGAAATAGGTTTCCGTGTCATGACCTTTCCCTTGGTGGTATTGGCAGTAGGCATTAGGGTTCTAGAAGCGGGATTTCTTAGCATCAGACGGATTCGGGGTGGGTCCGATTGGTTGTAGTTTCCCTTTGTCCATAAGCCTTTTTAGGGCACTTGCATAAGTTGACCCTAGGTTGGTGAACACTCTTTGAGGGCGCTCAACTCTTTTTGTGGTTGGCTCGAGAAGGTTGACCTCGTCAATTTTGTTTGTTTGACCATAAGGGCGAGATCCGGTTGATGTAGATCCCTGGTAGCCTCTACCGGTAGTTTTGGCTAGGACACCCTTTCGGAGGTCGTCTTCAATGCGGGTTCCAAGGATTTGCAGATCCTGGAACGTTTTGATGTTTTGGTATCTCAGTAAATTGGCATATACCGGGCGGAGATTGTTGACAAATTTCTCCACCAAAGTTGACTCACTCGGGTTGCTGACCAACTGAGTGCTTACTCTCCTCCAACCGGTTAGGAATTCTGTGAATCCCTCCTTATCATTTTTAGTTAGGACCTCAAGAGTACGGATATTGGCTTGGATTTCGACATTGCCGGCATACTGCTTGGCAAATTCAACTGCAACCTCATCCCAGGTAGTGAGGTTCTTTGGGTCAAGGGAGTAGTACCATTGGCGAGGGATCGGTTCCAAGGATGATGGAAAAATCCGGGTGAAGAGTTCCAGTTTGACCCCTTTTTTGGCCATGTAATCCTTGAAGGCTCGGATGTGATTGAGTGGGTCCTCCACTCCCTTGAATTTGGGCACATCAGTCAGGGTAAAGTTGTTGGGTAGTTGATCCCCAACGGGTTCGAATCTCCGATTTATCTCAAGGTGGATGGTGTTACCTCGGGCTAGGAGCTGTTATTCCAAGAGCTTAAGCCTTTTCTCAGTTTCGGTCAAGGGCAGAGAGTTATGTTCTCTAATTTCCTTGTTTTTTAGGGTGTCGATACGGTTCTCGACATGGTCCAGGTTGACCTTAAGAGCAGTGAGTAGGCTGGCTAGCTGAGCATTTGTAACATCTCTGTTGTCATTGTTGTTGTTGGACGAAGCTGAAGACGGGGCCATGGTTCTGAGGCAGAAAAACGGCTTACATTATAACTCAATCCGACAAGGTTCAAAGACTGAACGCAAACAACACAAAGGACGGAATAAAGATCGGACTCAACAAGACGAGGGTGACCGTGCATGGTACCTCGGTGCTGACTCGATTTATAACGTGACAGTGTTGACCGGACTTTGACTCATGTCCAACGTAGTGGCGTGACGCCGTTGGACGAGTCTCATGGTGAGACGACTCATAAGTAAAGACCCATAAGTACGTTTGCTTCGACTCGATAGACACGAGGCGGAATTGGAATGGTGGACTAAAGTTTTCGAAAATATAGATTTTCAAAAAGATTCGTTTGTCGCTTTATGGACGGCTTCAGATGATAGGGATCTCCGAAAGTCGGTCAGTTGAAGGGTTGTCTTAAGTTTGTTTGCAAAAGACGGTTCGAGTTTGAGTCATCTCGGAAAACAATGTATTGTTTCCAGAGACGGTTTTTGAAATTCAAAATTGTATGTTTTGAAAATCGAGTTTTGAAATGTTTGAAAAGGTCTCGGGGACGGTGTATGGTCCTCGGGATCTTGAAAGTGTCTCGAGAAGAGGGTGTGTGTGCCTTTCTCGAGTTTTGAAAGAGCCATTGTCGGCGCGAGAAGGGTTAAAATCCGTGTCCTGACGCGGCGATTATAACGGCGTAAAAAGGTTTTTTTGAAATGGTTGTAGAAAACCGAGTTTGAAAATCGTCATTACGACGGCCTAGAAAGGCGTGTTGAAATGGTTATAGGAAACCGAGTTTGAAAATCGTCATTACGACGGCCTATAAAGACGTGTTATTTAAAATGGTTATAGAAAATCGGGTTTGAAAATCGTCATTACGACGGCCTAGAAAGGCGTGTTGAAAAGCAACGGTCGGCGAAAGACCGAGGTTTGAAATGACCATTATAACGACGCAAAAGGGTGTTTTTGAAAGTTTGAAAATGACACGGAAGGACTCATGATCACATAACACATAACCACTCGCAGTTTCATTATATTATGCATAATGCTGACACGGGTTTTGGCTTAAAGGGTGGGCTACACACCAAGCAATCTGATACCGTCGTTACAGTACCAAAAATAAATACCTAAGTACTACTAACAGAAGTCAGTGGTAAGTAGGGTCGATCTCCATAGGGAGGCGGTCACTATCTACTCATTAATCCTAGTCTGTCTATGGTCACAATTGGGGGTTTAAGTTGTTTGAACTAAAACTAAAGGAGATTAAAGTGAGAAAAGAGTAAGAGAGATTAACAGTAAAGGAAGAGAACTAGGATTGTCGAGTCATCAATGAATGTCAGATAATTGTAGCTAAGGTCACAGATCGATCAATTGTATCAGTCTAAGGGGCAACGAATATCTCCTTGTGGTCTCAATTTGCCCTAAAATACTATTAGCTTAGCTTCCTCCCTCACTAAAGCATCTTATTGTTCACTGTGGGTCTCATCCCTTCCAACCTTCCGGTCTAGGTTAAGGCTTACCAAGACTAATTAAGCTAAATGCATCAATTCAAGTAGCTAGTTACAGTTAATGGCAGTGATTAACAACAAAGACATGATAACAACGAAAAATCTGTAAACCTAATTAGCAACTAACAATAATTCATTGAATCCCCTAAATCCTAGCAATTAAATTAGCTAGACATAATAGTGATAGAACAAGAGCGAAAGAATAGAGGAATAATAAACATCACAAATTAAGGAGAGAGTAAAAGAAAGAGAAAGAGTAAAAGGAAGAATTACAGATTAAGAGATCCTGGAAAAAGAGCAGAACAAAGTATCAGCCATTGAGAGAGGAAAAACAGTGTTTTAGAGTGTACGAAATGTAAAAGGTGTGTTTATGACCTAATCCCGACTTCGTTTATATAAGGAAGCAAAATTTTACAAACATAAACCTAATCACGGACTAGCTAACCCGTGTATTAAAGCAAACTACTCGATTGAGCCATTTGAAATTGCTGGATCGAACAAAATCCAGCAAAAACCACTCGATCGAGTAAACAAGCAACTCGATAGAGGAACCCTTAAATAACACATTTCGATCGAACACTGAAAGCATTCGATCGAGGTCTTCTCCTCTTCAAAAGTGCTCGATCGACCAATAAAGGCTTCGATCGAGTGACTTTGACTCAACCAGCTCATTATGTCGTTAGTTTCAGCCTTGACTTGGTGATTTAGTTTCCGAAATGACTTCACGCATCCCATAACAACAGTATTTCCGCTCCAAATCCAATCATCCTCTAAATGCAAGCAAAGTGGAAGATAAAATGCTTGATTCTACCACTTTCAAGTCCATTCCTGCAAATAAAGCAAAAGAAACCAGAGTAGAACATTTGGGGCATTTCATAGCATAAAACTACAAGGATAGCATAGAAATACGTGCATAAAGAGGTTTAAAAAGACTATAAAAAATGCACGTATCAAATCTCCCCAAACCAAACCTTTAGTCGTCCTCGAGTAAACTAAATGCAAACTAATGGAACGAAAAAGAAAGCTCAGAGCTAGCTACAAATGCCCACTTAAACCAATTTAATGCAAGCAAACCAAACTTATAGGAAAACAGTCAAACGCAAGCGAGTTGTAGGATGTTTATAATAAAGCTAAACTGTCGACCTTGCAAGACCTTTAAAATCGGACTCTCATGGGTCACTCTTCTCTCATGAAGCAAAGGGTAAGCATATGAGTGTAAGAGAGAAAGAAATATAGTCGCTCACCTAAACTACGACGCACATAACACGCATGCAACAAAAATGATAGACGATCCAAGTACCATACATACATTCCAACCAACAATGTCCGTCACAGCCGAGGGCTTACAAATGATATGGGAAAGTGAGGTTAAAGGTGAGAAAGGGCAAAACAGATTATGGAAATGTGGAGGTAAAGTGTCCAGCTAGCACCTAAACAAGACCAATTAAAACTATCCAATTCTCAACTGACTAGAAAATAAAGCACAAGTGCCCTTTATTTGGCACACAACTCACTACCCAATACACTATCTCCTCAAAAAGATGTATAACAGAGGAGTGAGACCGTCACAAACTAATACGGTCTCATTTTTATTCAAAAAAACTAACTTCTTTTTCCTTTTCTTTCTGTTTCTTCTTCTGCATCACGTTTTTTTTCAATTTTGTTCATTTTTCTTTTCTTTTTTTTTTTTCACACGTTTCTTTTTTTTTTTCCTCCTTCCTCATTTCTATCAAATCCATACAAGTGAAACTGGGCCAAATCGCAACAACGAATGATATAGCACAAAAGTCACACTAAACTAGCTTGACTGGGCAGGCTAAATTTTGGGTGTAGCTAATGGGTCAAGAAGGCTATATTTGGCTGAAGTGGAGCTAAATGGGTGAAAATGAAAGAAAGGGAAAATTTGCAAGCGCCTCCCTACATGTGACACCGACCACAAACCCGAATGTATGCAATTGACAAGAAATCGAATTTCATAAATGTGCAAAAGTGATAAACATGTTATGCAAGGAGTACTACTAACAATTCCTACATGAACCGGTCATGAATTTCACCAGTTAAATGGCTCTAAAACTCAGAAATTGTAAAGTAGGTTGCCAATTTGTCAGGTCAAGTCTACACAGTCAGCTAAATTTTTGACATTAACTCGTAGATATGCGCAAGTCAAAACTATTAATTGTCAACTAGATGCAAGTCTTAAGCAAAAGGACAAATTATAGTGCAATTTCATCTTCGAAATCTACCCTTCCGACTCAACCTATATGCAAAAGTAAACGTGAAATTTTTTGATTTTATAGAGATTTTCTAGTTTTTATTAGATTTTGAATTTTATAAAAATAAACAACAATGCATACAGAAATTAAACGTGATAACAGAAATGCAATAAAAATAACATGCAGACACAGATATGGATGCATAACCTCCCCAAATTAAACCGTATAATGCCCTCATTGTACTCAAAAATTGGGAAAGGAAATGCAAAATAAAAAGGAGAGAGTAGAGATGTGGAAAACTTACAAGAGTACGCGAAGAAGGGACCTCCCCAAACCAGCCAACAACACGGGAGGTCACAAACAGCTTCACAGTGGCGTCATTGGAAATGAATCAAACCAAGCAAACTGGATGGTACTCGATCGAAATGATACAATGATCGATCGAGTGACCTGGGCTTCTAAGCAGTTCGATCGAGGAAGTAGGGCTCTCGATCGAAAAATCCTCTTTTGCAGGCACTCGATTGAGAAGAATATGTGTTTGATCGAGTGAATTCAACAGCAAAAGGGTTCGATCGAGTATATAAAGTACTCGATCGAGCCATCCACGATAGACTCCTGCATAGACGCAACAAACAGCCCGCAGAACTAACAAAACAAGCTTAACTGTTCCAGTCTATGGTTTAAAAACAAATTATTACACACACAACTTAAATGTTTGAAAAGCAACTAAAAATTAAAACTCCGGGTTGCTTCTCGGTCAGCGCTAGTTTCAGACGGGTCCCATGTAACACTACGGATTTTCTTTGGTGACTACTCGACCGAGTAGAGCCTACTCGGCCGAGTAGTGCTGTTGTTATGAGTTGTTTTGGTTCTGCCGATGAATACTCGGCCGAGTATAGTGAATACTCGACCGAGTAGAGGATACTCGGCCGAGTATAACTTTACTCGACCGAGTATTCGATCCAGGCGAGTATTATTTTGACGGTTTGATTAGGGAGCGTTTAAGATTTATTTTATATCCCGCGTCAGTTTTCAAAACATCATTTCTACTTCATCATTTTACGTTAACCCTAATCTCTCCCTAATCACTCCCTAATCATCCCATTGCGTTGTTGTTTGCGAAACCTTCGGAGTCCTTACGTACAATTCCTCATCCTACTGTTGGTAAGTTTTATTCTATGTTGTTTGTATTCGTTGGAGTTACTGTATAATTACGGAATTAGGAATATGGGGGTTGTGTAATGTGTAATTGTGTGATATGATTATGGTATAGGAGAAGACTTCGTAGAGGAGCCTTTCTGAGTGTGCAAGTTCATTCCCACTGTTGATTTATAAGGTAGGGTTTCCTACTCAGTTTACTGTTATTGTAAGACATGTTGTTGTGATTATTGTTATCTGTTGATCATCGGAGTATGGAGATTGTTGTGACGATGTTGGTGTAAGGGTGTTGAGATGGATGTGATATCTTGTGTTTGTGATTGTGGTGGAGTCACTTGCGGGAGTGGCTTCACACCCTAGTTCGCTCTCCGTGGAACCCGCCACGGGAGGGGATGTGCACATTAAGGGACATGGATTGTTGTCGCTCGTTGAGGAGCTGGCCTAGGTGGGATCGGCTGCGGTCACCCACTGGCGGCGAGGATTACCTGTTGCGATGGGTAATCTGGCAGGGCTACACACTTCAGTGTGTAGTCGGTTACTGTGTGAGAATGGAGTATTGGGAATTGGCGATGATCAGTGGATTTCTCCGTTTGTTTGTCTTAATGTTTGAGTAATACTGACCCCGTGTTGTTTGTGGAATCTGCGGTGATCCATTCGGGGATGGTGAGCAGGCTTGACAAGTATTGCTAGTGTGAGCTTGGGAACTGTCTTGGGAGTATCACCATCACCAGTCATAGCATCACCGTTTGAGTCTTAGATTGGATTTCTTGTATTGTTAAACTTTGGAGATTGTATTTTGTTAAACCAGTATTTGGATTTGGGATGTTGTAAACTTTATGCTTTACAGTACTTTAATAAATGTGCTCAGTTCAGACGCTTTTGATATGTACTAACCTCGGGCAACCGAGATGGTAACACACTTTCATGGTAAGGTGGTCCTGGTAAGGCACCTTGGTATGAGGGGGTGTTACAAAGTGGTATCAGAGCCGAAGATTCCGGCACCTAAACAAATGAATATAATGAACCTAGGGAGTCCAAATAAAATGAACCCGGGGAGAGTTGTTTGGAGCTACCGCAAAGACTCGGGAGACGTCCCGGAGTCGCAAATTGGCCCTCACTAACTCAAACCGGTAACATGGGGAAGTGTGATGAGAGTTAGGCTTTGTATGCATATGTATGCGAAGATACATGTTGGTAATAGTGATAGTTGAAGGTGTGTGTGTTGAGAGTTGTAAATGTGGTGATGGAAAAATGGAGAATGTGACGAGTGTGTGAATGTTTGTCTTGTTGGAGTTAGCGTATGCATGATTTGTATGCTTATTTGATTGTAACGTGCCATTAAAGTTCTTGATATTTGAATCGTATGCTGATGTGATTTTAACGTGGCATTAAAGTCCTTGATGTTATGTGTTCGTTGCGGGAATAGTGAGCATGATAGAGAACTTTATACTGTATACCCGTCTATTCTGTGACTCGGCCGAGCAGGGCAGGTACTCGACCGAGTAGGGAGAACTCGGCCGAGTAACCAAGCACTCGACCGAGTATTGTTTGGCAGTGATTACCAGTAGCTACTGTATGTGACAACTCGACCGAGTAAGAGGTATACTCGACCGAGTAGTGGCTACTCGGCCGAGTGTTGTTTTACTCGACCGAGTGTTGTTTTTGAGTTTTTGAAGTCCGCTTCTGGAGTCGAAATACTCGACCGAGTATCTAGGATACTCGACCGAGTAGTCGTTACTCGACCGAGTATGTTTGTATACTCGGCCGATTGTTCTTTTGGCGGAGGTTACTACGTTTTGAGTTGTAGGCTTTTGGTGTTTACGTTTCCGTGTTTCTTGTCAGTTCAGTATGCCGCCCAAAAGAACTCTCGCGCAGATCCAAGCTTTGGAGATGACTCTTCATGAGGTTGCTCGTATG
Source organism: Silene latifolia (assembly GCF_048544455.1). Classification (NCBI taxonomy): domain Eukaryota; kingdom Viridiplantae; phylum Streptophyta; class Magnoliopsida; order Caryophyllales; family Caryophyllaceae; genus Silene; species Silene latifolia. The sequence goes on along the minus strand of NC_133534.1, from coordinate 50,039,134 downwards.
ATTGAGCAACAAGAGGCTCTCCTTGAAGCTCTCAAAAATGTGGGAAAGGGGAACGAGAAGTCGATGGATACAACTCAGCTCAGCATCATCATTGCTCGCTTCAACCCTCCCCCATATGACGGGGTAGGTGAACCAAAGCTACTCGAGAAGTGGCACCGTGAGATTGAAGCTCTCATGGAAATGGTTAAGTGCCCCGAGGACATGATTGTTGAGCAGGTAGTGTACTACCTAAGAGGTGAGGCTGCAGTTTGG